>NC_141705.1:66634868-67234868 GCF_971803275.1 Cyanistes caeruleus
GAAACGCCCCATAAAATCAGCACAGTTTCCCACAAAATTCAAGAAAAAACAACACACAATTCCCTAAACCTTTTCAAAATACCACAAAATTCTTGAAAAGCCCCACCAAATTCCCGAAACATACCACAAAATGTCCTCAATATCCAACAAAATCCCAGAAAAATCACACAAAATTCCCTAAATCTTCTCAAAACACGACCAAATTCTAGAAAAATATTCCACCAAATCTCCACAAATTCCCACAAAATACATGAGAAATCCCTCAAGATCCCTAAATCGCCTCAATATCCCACAAAATCACACAAAAATCCCACAAAACCTCCACAAGTTTCCACAAAATCTAAGAAAAATTCCTCAAAATTCTTCAAGTCTCCTCAGAATCCCACACAATTCCAGAAAAAACACACAAAATTCCAGAGAAGTCCCACAAAATGACCTAAATCATTTCAGAACCCTACCAATTCACAGGAATGTCCCACAAAATCTCCACCAATTCCCAGAACATCCCACAAAAATCTCACAAAAATCCCTTAATCTTCTGAAAACTCGACCAAATTCCAGAAACGCCCCATAAAATCAGCACAGTTTCCCACAAAATTCAAGAAAAAACACCACAAAATTCCCTAAATCTTCTCAAAACACAACCAAATTCTAGAAAAATATCCCACCAAATCTCCACAAATTCCCACAAAATACATGAGAAATCCCTCAAGATCCCTAAATCGCCTCAATATCCCACAAAATCACACAAAAATCACACAAAACCTCCACAAGTTTCCACAAAATCTAAGAAAAATTCCTCAAAATTCTTCAAGTCTCCTCAGAATCCCACACAATTCCAGAAAAAACACACAAAATTCCAGAGAAGTCCCACAAAACTCCCTAAATCATTTCAGAATCCTACCAACTCACAGGAATGTCCCACAAAATCTCCACCAATTCCCAGAACATCCCACAAAAATCTCACAAAAATCCCTAAATCTTCTGAAAACTCGACCAAATTCCAGAAACGCCCCATAAAATCAGCACAGTTTCCCACAAACTTCAAGAAAAAACTCCACAAAATTCCCTAAATCTTTTCAAAATACCACAAAATTCTTGAAAAGCCCCACCAAATTCCAGAAACATCCCACAAAATGTCCTCAATACCCAACAAAATCCCAGAAAAATCACACAAAATTCCCTAAATCTGCCCAAAACACGGCCAAAATCCACAAAAATCCCACCACATCTCCACAAATTCCCACAGAATACATGAAAAATCCCTGATAATTCGTCAGTTCTCTACAGAATCTCACCAAATTCCAGAAGAGTCCCTCAAAGTTCCACAAACATCCCACAAAATCTCCCCAGTATCCAACAAAATTCCAGGAAAAATCCCACAAAATTCCCTAAATCTTCTCAAAACACGGCCAAAATCCACAAAAATCCCACCAAATCTCCACAAATTCCCACAGAATACATGAAAAATCCCTGATAATTCGTCAGTTCTCTACAGAATCTCACCAAATTCCAGAAGAGTCCCTCAAAGTTCCACAAACATCCCACAAAATCTCCCCAGTATCCAACAAAATTCCAGGAAAAATCTCACAAAATTCCCTAAATCTTCTCAAAACACGACCAAATTCTAGAAAAATATCCCACCAAATCACCACAAATTCCCACAAAATACATGAAAAATCCCTCAAGATCCCTAAATCGCCTCAATATCCCACAAAATCCCACAAAAATCGCACAAAACATCCACAAGTTTACACAAAATCTAAGAAAAATCCTTGAAAATTCTTCAAGTCTCCTCAAAACCACACAAAGTCCTTGAAAAGGCCCACCAAATTCCAGTAAAATCCCACAGAATCTCCACAAATTCCCACAAAATCTAAAACAAATTCCTCAAAATTCTTCAAGTCTCCTCAGAATCCCACACAATTCCAGAATAACACACAAAATTCCAGAGAAGTCCCACAAAACTCCCTAAATCATTTCAAAACCCTACCAATTCACAGGAATGTCCCACAAAATCTCCACCAATTCCCAGAACATCCCACAAAAATCTCACAAAAATCCCTAAATCTTCTGAAAACTCGACCAAATTCCAGAAACGCCCCATAAAATCAGCACAGTTTCCCACAAAATTCAAGAAAAAACTCCACAAAATTCCCTAAATCTTTTCAAAATACCACAAAATTCTTGAAAAGCCCCACCAAATTCCAGAAACATCCCACAAAATGTCCTCAATACCCAACAAAATCCCAGAAAAATCACACAAAATTCCCTAAATCTTCTCAAAACATGGCCAAAATCCACAAAAATCCCACCACATCTCCAGAAATTCCCACAGAATACATGAAAAATCCCTGATAATTCGTCAGTTCTCTACAGAATCTCACCAAATTCCAGAAGAGTCCCTCAAAGTTCCACAAACATCCCACAAAATCTCCCCAGTATCCAACAAAATTCCAGGAAAAATCCCACAAAATTCCCTAAATCTTCTCAAAACACGGCCAAAATCCACAAAAATCCCACCAAATCTCCACAAATTCCCACAGAATACATGAAAAATCCCTGATAATTCGTCAGTTCTCTACAGAATCTCACCAAATTCCAGAAGAGTCCCTCAAAGTTCCACAAACATCCCACAAAATCTCCCCAGTATCCAACAAAATTCCAGGAAAAATCTCACAAAATTCCCTAAATCTTCTCAAAACACGACCAAATTCTAGAAAAATATCCCACCAAATCACCACAAATTCCCACAAAATACATGAAAAATCCCTCAAGATCCCTAAATCGCCTCAATATCCCACAAAATCACACAAAAATCACACAAAACCTCCACAAGTTTCCACAAAATCTAAGAAAAATCCTTGAAAATCCTTCAAGTCTCCTCAAAACCACACAAAGTCCTTGAAAAGGCCCACCAAATTCCAGTAAAATCCCACAGAATCTCCACAAATTCCCACAAAATCTAAAACAAATTCCTCAAAATTCTTCAAGTCTCCTCAGAATCCCACACAATTCCAGAAAAAACACACAAAATTCCAGAGAAGTCCCACAAAACTCCCTAAATCATTTCAAAACCCTACCAATTCACAGGAATGTCCCACAAAATCTCCACCAATTCCCAGAACATCCCACAAAAATCTCACAAAAATCCCTAAATCTTCTGAAAACTCGACCAAATTCCAGAAACGCCCCATAAAATCAGCACAGTTTCCCACAAAATTCAAGAAAAAACACCACAAAATTCCCTAAATCTTCTCAAAACACAACCAAATTCTAGAAAAATATCCCACCAAATCTCCACAAATTCCCACAAAATACATGAGAAATCCCTCAAGATCCCTAAATCGCCTCAATATCCCACAAAATCACACAAAAATCCCACAAAACCTCCACAAGTTTCCACAAAATCTAAGAAAAATTCCTCAAAATTCTTCAAGTCTCCTCAGAATCCCACACAATTCCAGAAAAAACACACAAAATTCCAGAGAAGTCCCACAAAACTCCCTAAATCATTTCAAAACCCTACCAATTCACAGGAATGTCCCACAAAATCTCCACCAATTCCCAGAACATCCCACAAAAATCCCACAAAAATCCCTAAATCTTCTGAAAACTCAACCAAATTCCAGAAATGCCCCATAAAATCAGCACAGTTTCCCACAAAATTCAAGAAAAAACACCACAAAATTCCCTAAATCTTTTCAAAATACCACAAAATTCTTGAAAAGCCCCACCAAATTCCAGAAACAACCCACAAAATTTCCTCAGTACCCAGCAAAATCCCAGAAAAATCACACAAAATTCCCTAAATCTTCTCAAAACACGGCCAAAATCCACAAAAATCCCACCAAATCTCCACAAATTCCCACAGAATACATGAAAAATCCCTGATAATTCGTCAGTTCTCTACAGAATCTCACCAAATTCCAGAAAAGTCCCTCAAAGTTCCACAAACATCCCACAAAATCTCCTCAATATCCCACAAAATTCAAGAAAAATCACACAAAATTCCCTAAATCTTCTCAAAACACGACCAAATTCTAGAAAAATATCCCACCAAATCTCCACAAATTCCCACAAAATACATGAAAAATCCCTCAAGATCCCTAAATCGCCTCAATATCCCACAAAATTCCACAAAAATCCCACAAAACCTCCACAAGTTTCCACAAAATCTAAGAAAAATTCCTCAAAAGTCTTCAAGTCTCCTCAAAACCACACAAATTCCTTGAAAAGGCCCACCAAATTCCAGTAAAATCCCACAGATTCTCCACAAATTCCCACAAAATCCAAAACAAATTCCTCAAAATTCTTCAAGTCTCCTCAGAATCCGACACAATTCCAGAAAAAACACACAAATTTCCAGAGAAGTCCCACAAAACTCCCTAAATCATTTCAAAACCCTACCAATTCACAGGGATGTCCCAAAAAATCAGCACCAATTCCCAGAACATCCCACAAAAATCTCACAAAAATCCCTAAATCTTCTGAAAACTCGACCAAATTCCAGAAACGCCCCATAAAATCAGCACAGTTTCCCACAAAATTCAAGAAAAAACACCACAAAATTCCCTAAATCTTCTCAAAACACAACCAAATTCTAGAAAAATATCCCACCAAATCTCCACAAATTCCCACAAAATACATGAGAAATCCCTCAAGATCCCTAAATCGCCTCAATATCCCACAAAATCACACAAAAATCCCACAAAACCTCCACAAGTTTCCACAAAATCTAAGAAAAATTCCTCAAAATTCTTCAAGTCTCCTCAGAATCCCACACAATTCCAGAAAAAACACACAAAATTCCAGAGAAGTCCCACAAAACTCCCTAAATCATTTCAGAACCCTACCAATTCACAGGAATGTCCCACAAAATCTCCACCAATTCCCAGAACATCCCACAAAAATCTCACAAAAATCCCTTAATCTTCTGAAAACTCGACCAAATTCCAGAAACGCCCCATAAAATCAGCACAGTTTCCCACAAAATTCAAGAAAAAACACCACAAAATTCCCTAAATCTTCTCAAAACACAACCAAATTCTAGAAAAATATCCCACCAAATCTCCACAAATTCCCACAAAATACATGAGAAATCCCTCAAGATCCCTAAATCGCCTCAATATCCCACAAAATCACACAAAAATCACACAAAACCTCCACAAGTTTCCACAAAATCTAAGAAAAATTCCTCAAAATTCTTCAAGTCTCCTCAGAATCCCACACAATTCCATAAAAAACACACAAAATTCCAGAGAAGTCCCACAAAACTCCCTAAATCATTTCAGAACCCTACCAACTCACAGGAATGTCCCACAAAATCTCCACCAATTCCCAGAACATCCCACAAAAATCTCACAAAAATCCCTTAATCTTCTGAAAACTCGACCAAATTCCAGAAACGCCCCATAAAATCAGCACAGTTTCCCACAAACTTCAAGAAAAAACACCACAAAATTCCCTAAATCTTTTCAAAATACCACAAAATTCTTGAAAAGCCCCACCAAATTCCAGAAACATCCCACAAAATGTCCTCAATACCCAACAAAATCCCAGAAAAATCACACAAAATTCCCTAAATCTGCCCAAAACACGGCCAAAATCCACAAAAATCCCACCACATCTCCAGAAATTCCCACAGAATACATGAAAAATCCCTGATAATTCGTCAGTTCTCTACAGAATCTCACCAAATTCCAGAAGAGTCCCTCAAAGTTCCACAAACGTCCCACAAAATCTCCCCAGTATCCAACAAAATTCCAGGAAAAATCCCACAAAATTCCCTAAATCTTCTCAAAACACGGCCAAAATCCACAAAAATCCCACCAAATCTCCACAAATTCCCACAAAATACATGAAAAATCCCTGATAATTCGTCAGTTCTCTACAGAATCTCACCAAATTCCAGAAGAGTCCCTCAAAGTTCCACAAACATCCCACAAAATCTCCCCAGTATCCAACAAAATTCCAGGAAAAATCTCACAAAATTCCCTAAATCTTCTCAAAACACGACCAAATTCTAGAAAAATATCCCACCAAATCACCACAAATTCCCACAAAATACATGAAAAATCCCTCAAGATCCCTAAATCGCCTCAATATCCCACAAAATCCCACAAAAATCGCACAAAACATCCACAAGTTTACACAAAATCTAAGAAAAATTCCTCAGAAGTCTTCAAGTCTCCTCAAAACCACACAAAGTCCTTGAAAAGGCCCACCAAATTCCAGTAAAATCCCACAGAATCTCCACAAATTCCCACAAAATCTAAAACAAATTCCTCAAAATTCTTCAAGTCTCCTCAGAATCCCACACAATTCCAGAAAAAACACACAAAATTCCAGAGAAGTCCCACAAAACTCCCTAAATCATTTCAAAACCCTACCAATTCACAGGAATGTCCCACAAAATCTCCACCAATTCCCAGAACATCCCACAAAAATCTCACAAAAATCCCTAAATCTTCTGAAAACTCGACCAAATTCCAGAAACGCCCCATAAAATCAGCACAGTTTCCCACAAAATTCAAGAAAAAACACCACAAAATTCCCTAAATCTTCTCAAAACACAACCAAATTCTAGAAAAATATCCCACCAAAACTCCACAAATTCCCACAAAATACATGAGAAATCCCTCAAGATCCCTAAATCGCCTCAATATCCCACAAAATCACACAAAAATCACACAAAACCTCCACAAGTTTCCACAAAATCTAAGAAAAATTCCTCAAAAGTCTTCAAGTCTCCTCAAAACCACACAAAGTCCTTGAAAAGGCCCACCAAATTCCAGTAAAATCCCACAGATTCTCCACAAATTCCCACAAAATCTAAAACAAATTCCTCAAAATTCTTCAAGTCTCCTCAGAATCCCACACAATTCCAGAAAAAACACACAAAATTCCAGAGAAGTCCCACAAAACTCCCTAAATCATTTCAAAACCCTACCAATTCACAGGAATGTCCCACAAAATCTCCACCAATTCCCAGAACATCCCACAAAAATCTCACAAAAATCCCTAAATCTTCTGAAAACTCGACCAAATTCCAGAAACGCCCCATAAAATCAGCACAGTTTCCCACAAAATTCAAGAAAAAACAACACACAATTCCCTAAACCTTTTCAAAATACCACAAAATTCTTGAAAAGCCCCACCAAATTCCCGAAACATCCCACAAAATGTCCTCAATATCCAACAAAATCCCAGAAAAATCACACAAAATTCCCTAAATCTTCTCAAAACACGACCAAATTCTAGAAAAATATTCCACCAAATCTCCACAAATTCCCACAAAATACATGAGAAATCCCTCAAGATCCCTAAATCGCCTCAATATCCCACAAAATCACACAAAAATCCCACAAAACCTCCACAAGTTTCCACAAAATCAAAGAAAAATTCCTCAAAAGTCTTCAAGTCTCCTCAAAACCACACAAATTCCTTGAAAAGGCCCACCAAATTCCAGTAAAATCCCACAGATTCTCCACAAATTCCCACAAAATCCAAAACAAATTCCTCAAAATTCTTCAAGTCTCCTCAGAATCCGACACAATTCCAGAAAAAACACACAAATTTCCAGAGAAGTCCCACAAAACTCCCTAAATCATTTCAAAACCCTACCAATTCACAGGGATGTCCCAAAAAATCAGCACCAATTCCCAGAACATCCCACAAAAATCTCACAAAAATCCCTAAATCTTCTGAAAACTCGACCAAATTCCAGAAACGCCCCATAAAATCAGCACAGTTTCCCACAAAATTCAAGAAAAAACACCACAAAATTCCCTAAATCTTCTCAAAACACAACCAAATTCTAGAAAAATATCCCACCAAATCTCCACAAATTCCCACAAAATACATGAGAAATCCCTCAAGATCCCTAAATCGCCTCAATATCCCACAAAATCACACAAAAATCCCACAAAACCTCCACAAGTTTCCACAAAATCTAAGAAAAATTCCTCAAAATTCTTCAAGTCTCCTCAGAATCCCACACAATTCCAGAAAAAACACACAAAATTCCAGAGAAGTCCCACAAAACTCCCTAAATCATTTCAGAACCCTACCAATTCACAGGAATGTCCCACAAAATCTCCACCAATTCCCAGAACATCCCACAAAAATCTCACAAAAATCCCTTAATCTTCTGAAAACTCGACCAAATTCCAGAAACGCCCCATAAAATCAGCACAGTTTCCCACAAAATTCAAGAAAAAACACCACAAAATTCCCTAAATCTTCTCAAAACACAACCAAATTCTAGAAAAATATCCCACCAAATCTCCACAAATTCCCACAAAATACATGAGAAATCCCTCAAGATCCCTAAATCGCCTCAATATCCCACAAAATCACACAAAAATCACACAAAACCTCCACAAGTTTCCACAAAATCTAAGAAAAATTCCTCAAAATTCTTCAAGTCTCCTCAGAATCCCACACAATTCCATAAAAAACACACAAAATTCCAGAGAAGTCCCACAAAACTCCCTAAATCATTTCAGAACCCTACCAACTCACAGGAATGTCCCACAAAATCTCCACCAATTCCCAGAACATCCCACAAAAATCTCACAAAAATCCCTTAATCTTCTGAAAACTCGACCAAATTCCAGAAACGCCCCATAAAATCAGCACAGTTTCCCACAAACTTCAAGAAAAAACACCACAAAATTCCCTAAATCTTTTCAAAATACCACAAAATTCTTGAAAAGCCCCACCAAATTCCAGAAACATCCCACAAAATGTCCTCAATACCCAACAAAATCCCAGAAAAATCACACAAAATTCCCTAAATCTGCCCAAAACACGGCCAAAATCCACAAAAATCCCACCACATCTCCAGAAATTCCCACAGAATACATGAAAAATCCCTGATAATTCGTCAGTTCTCTACAGAATCTCACCAAATTCCAGAAGAGTCCCTCAAAGTTCCACAAACGTCCCACAAAATCTCCCCAGTATCCAACAAAATTCCAGGAAAAATCCCACAAAATTCCCTAAATCTTCTCAAAACACGGCCAAAATCCACAAAAATCCCACCAAATCTCCACAAATTCCCACAAAATACATGAAAAATCCCTGATAATTCGTCAGTTCTCTACAGAATCTCACCAAATTCCAGAAGAGTCCCTCAAAGTTCCACAAACATCCCACAAAATCTCCCCAGTATCCAACAAAATTCCAGGAAAAATCTCACAAAATTCCCTAAATCTTCTCAAAACACGACCAAATTCTAGAAAAATATCCCACCAAATCACCACAAATTCCCACAAAATACATGAAAAATCCCTCAAGATCCCTAAATCGCCTCAATATCCCACAAAATCCCACAAAAATCGCACAAAACATCCACAAGTTTACACAAAATCTAAGAAAAATTCCTCAGAAGTCTTCAAGTCTCCTCAAAACCACACAAAGTCCTTGAAAAGGCCCACCAAATTCCAGTAAAATCCCACAGAATCTCCACAAATTCCCACAAAATCTAAAACAAATTCCTCAAAATTCTTCAAGTCTCCTCAGAATCCCACACAATTCCAGAAAAAACACACAAAATTCCAGAGAAGTCCCACAAAACTCCCTAAATCATTTCAAAACCCTACCAATTCACAGGAATGTCCCACAAAATCTCCACCAATTCCCAGAACATCCCACAAAAATCTCACAAAAATCCCTAAATCTTCTGAAAACTCGACCAAATTCCAGAAACGCCCCATAAAATCAGCACAGTTTCCCACAAAATTCAAGAAAAAACACCACAAAATTCCCTAAATCTTCTCAAAACACAACCAAATTCTAGAAAAATATCCCACCAAAACTCCACAAATTCCCACAAAATACATGAGAAATCCCTCAAGATCCCTAAATCGCCTCAATATCCCACAAAATCACACAAAAATCACACAAAACCTCCACAAGTTTCCACAAAATCTAAGAAAAATTCCTCAAAAGTCTTCAAGTCTCCTCAAAACCACACAAAGTCCTTGAAAAGGCCCACCAAATTCCAGTAAAATCCCACAGATTCTCCACAAATTCCCACAAAATCTAAAACAAATTCCTCAAAATTCTTCAAGTCTCCTCAGAATCCCACACAATTCCAGAAAAAACACACAAAATTCCAGAGAAGTCCCACAAAACTCCCTAAATCATTTCAAAACCCTACCAATTCACAGGAATGTCCCACAAAATCTCCACCAATTCCCAGAACATCCCACAAAAATCTCACAAAAATCCCTAAATCTTCTGAAAACTCGACCAAATTCCAGAAACGCCCCATAAAATCAGCACAGTTTCCCACAAAATTCAAGAAAAAACAACACACAATTCCCTAAACCTTTTCAAAATACCACAAAATTCTTGAAAAGCCCCACCAAATTCCCGAAACATCCCACAAAATGTCCTCAATATCCAACAAAATCCCAGAAAAATCACACAAAATTCCCTAAATCTTCTCAAAACACGACCAAATTCTAGAAAAATATTCCACCAAATCTCCACAAATTCCCACAAAATACATGAGAAATCCCTCAAGATCCCTAAATCGCCTCAATATCCCACAAAATCACACAAAAATCCCACAAAACCTCCACAAGTTTCCACAAAATCAAAGAAAAATTCCTCAAAATTCTTCAAGTCTCCTCAGAATCCCACACAATTCCAGAAAAAACACACAAAATTCCAGAGAAGTCCCACAAAACTCCCTAAATCATTTCAGAACCCTACCAATTCACAGGAATGTCCCACAAAATCTCCACCAATTCCCAGAACATCCCACAAAAATCTCACAAAAATCCCTTAATCTTCTGAAAACTCGACCAAATTCCAGAAACGCCCCATAAAATCAGCACAGTTTCCCACAAAATTCAAGAAAAAACACCACAAAATTCCCTAAATCTTCTCAAAACACAACCAAATTCTAGAAAAATATCCCACTAAATCTCCACAAATTCCCACAAAATACATGAGAAATCCCTCAAGATCCCTAAATCGCCTCAATATCCCACAAAATCACACAAAAATCACACAAAACCTCCACAAGTTTCCACAAAATCTAAGAAAAATTCCTCAAAATTCTTCAAGTCTCCTCAGAATCCCACACAATTCCATAAAAAACACACAAAATTCCAGAGAAGTCCCACAAAACTCCCTAAATCATTTCAGAACCCTACCAACTCACAGGAATGTCCCACAAAATCTCCACCAATTCCCAGAACATCCCACAAAAATCTCACAAAAATCCCTAAATCTTCTGAAAACTCGACCAAATTCCAGAAACGCCCCATAAAATCAGCACAGTTTCCCACAAACTTCAAGAAAAAACACCACAAAATTCCCTAAATCTTTTCAAAATACCACAAAATTCTTGAAAAGCCCCACCAAATTCCAGAAACATCCCACAAAATGTCCTCAATACCCAACAAAATCCCAGAAAAATCACACAAAATTCCCTAAATCTGCCCAAAACACGGCCAAAATCCACAAAAATCCCACCACATCTCCAGAAATTCCCACAGAATACATGAAAAATCCCTGATAATTCGTCAGTTCTCTACAGAATCTCACCAAATTCCAGAAGAGTCCCTCAAAGTTCCACAAACATCCCACAAAATCTCCCCAGTATCCAACAAAATTCCAGGAAAAATCCCACAAAATTCCCTAAATCTTCTCAAAACACGGCCAAAATCCACAAAAATCCCACCAAATCTCCACAAATTCCCACAGAATACATGAAAAATCCCTGATAATTCGTCAGTTCTCTACAGAATCTCACCAAATTCCAGAAGAGTCCCTCAAAGTTCCACAAACATCCCACAAAATCTCCCCAGTATCCAACAAAATTCCAGGAAAAATCTCACAAAATTCCCTAAATCTTCTCAAAACACGACCAAATTCTAGAAAAATATCCCACCAAATCTCCACAAATTCCCACAAAATACACAAAAAATCCCTCAAGATCCCTAAATCGCCTCAATATCCCACAAAATCCCACAAAAATCGCACAAAACATCCACAAGTTTACACAAAATCTAAGAAAAATCCCTGAAAATTCTTCAAGTCTCCTCAAAACCACACAAAGTCCTTGAAAAGGCCCACCAAATTCCAGTAAAATCCCACAGAATCTCCACAAATTCCCACAAAATCTAAAACAAATTCCTCAAAATTCTTCAAGTCTCCTCAGAATCCCACACAATTCCAGAAAAAATACACAAAATTCCAGAGAAGTCCCACAAAACTCCCTAAATCATTTCAAAACCCTACCAATTCACAGGAATGTCCCACAAAATCTCCACCAATTCCCAGAACATCCCACAAAAATCTCACAAAAATCCCTAAATCTTCTGAAAACTCGACCAAATTCCAGAAACGCCCCATAAAATCAGCACAGTTTCCCACAAACTTCAAGAAAAAACACCACAAAATTCCCTAAATCTTTTCAAAATACCACAAAATTCTTGAAAAGGCCCACCAAATTCCAGAAACATCCCACAAAATGTCCTCAATACCCAACAAAATCCCAGAAAAATCACACAAAATTCCCTAAATCTTCTCAAAACATGGCCAAAATCCACAAAAATCCCACCACATCTCCACAAATTCCCACAGAATACATGAAAAATCCCTGATAATTCGTCAGTTCTCTACAGAATCTCACCAAATTCCAGAAGAGTCCCTCAAAGTTCCACAAACATCCCACAAAATCTCCCCAGTATCCAACAAAATTCCAGGAAAAATCTCACAAAATTCCCTAAATCTTCTCAAAACACGACCAAATTCTAGAAAAATATCCCACCAAATCACCACAAATTCCCACAAAATACATGAAAAATCCCTCAAGATCCCTAAATCGCCTCAATATCCCACAAAATCACACAAAAATCACACAAAACCTCCACAAGTTTCCACAAAATCTAAGAAAAATCCTTGAAAATCCTTCAAGTCTCCTCAAAACCACACAAAGTCCTTGAAAAGGCCCACCAAATTCCAGTAAAATCCCACAGAATCTCCACAAATTCCCACAAAATCTAAAACAAATTCCTCAAAATTCTTCAAGTCTCCTCAGAATCCCACACAATTCCAGAAAAAACACACAAAATTCCAGAGAAGTCCCACAAAACTCCCTAAATCATTTCAAAACCCTACCAATTCACAGGGATGTCCCAAAAAATCAGCACCAATTCCCAGAACATCCCACAAAAATCTCACAAAAATCCCTAAATCTTCTGAAAACTCGACCAAATTCCAGAAACGCCCCATAAAATCAGCACAGTTTCCCACAAAATTCAAGAAAAAACACCACAAAATTCCCTAAATCTTCTCAAAACACAACCAAATTCTAGAAAAATATCCCACCAAATCTCCACAAATTCCCACAAAATACATGAGAAATCCCTCAAGATCCCTAAATCGCCTCAATATCCCACAAAATCACACAAAAATCCCACAAAACCTCCACAAGTTTCCACAAAATCTAAGAAAAATTCCTCAAAATTCTTCAAGTCTCCTCAGAATCCCACACAATTCCAGAAAAAACACACAAAATTCCAGAGAAGTCCCACAAAACTCCCTAAATCATTTCAAAACCCTACCAATTCACAGGAATGTCCCACAAAATCTCCACCAATTCCCAGAACATCCCACAAAAATCCCACAAAAATCCCTAAATCTTCTGAAAACTCAACCAAATTCCAGAAATGCCCCATAAAATCAGCACAGTTTCCCACAAAATTCAAGAAAAAACACCACAAAATTCCCTAAATCTTTTCAAAATACCACAAAATTCTTGAAAAGCCCCACCAAATTCCAGAAACAACCCACAAAATTTCCTCAATACCCAACAAAATCCCAGAAAAATCACACAAAATTCCCTAAATCTTCTCAAAACACGGCCAAAATCCACAAAAATCCCACCAAATCTCCACAAATTCCCACAGAATACATGAAAAATCCCTGATAATTCGTCAGTTCTCTACAGAATCTCACCAAATTCCAGAAAAGTCCCTCAAAGTTCCACAAACATCCCACAAAATCTCCTCAATATCCCACAAAATTCAAGAAAAATCACACAAAATTCCCTAAATCTTCTCAAAACACGACCAAATTCTAGAAAAATATCCCACCAAAACTCCACAAATTCCCACAAAATACATGAGAAATCCCTCAAGATCCCTAAATCGCCTCAATATCCCACAAAATCACACAAAAATCACACAAAACCTCCACAAGTTTCCACAAAATCTAAGAAAAATTCCTCAAAATTCTTCAAGTCTCCTCAGAATCCCACACAATTCCAGAAAAAACACACAAAATTCCAGAGAAGTCCCACAAAACTCCCTAAATCATTTCAGAACCCTACCAATTCACAGGAATGTCCCACAAAATCTCCACCAATTCCCAGAACATCCCACAAAAATCTCACAAAAATCCCTTAATCTTCTGAAAACTCGACCAAATTCCAGAAACGCCCCATAAAATCAGCACAGTTTCCCACAAAATTCAAGAAAAAACACCACAAAATTCCCTAAATCTTCTCAAAACACAACCAAATTCTAGAAAAATATCCCACCAAATCTCCACAAATTCCCACAAAATACATGAGAAATCCCTCAAGATCCCGAAATCGCCTCAATATCCCACAAAATCACACAAAAATCACACAAAACCTCCACAAGTTTCCACAAAATCTAAGAAAAATTCCTCAAAATTCTTCAAGTCTCCTCAGAATCCCACACAATTCCATAAAAAACACACAAAATTCCAGAGAAGTCCCACAAAACTCCCTAAATCATTTCAGAACCCTACCAACTCACAGGAATGTCCCACAAAATCTCCACCAATTCCCAGAACATCCCACAAAAATCTCACAAAAATCCCTAAATCTTCTGAAAACTCGACCAAATTCCAGAAACGCCCCATAAAATCAGCACAGTTTCCCACAAACTTCAAGAAAAAACACCACAAAATTCCCTAAATCTTTTCAAAATACCACAAAATTCTTGAAAAGCCCCACCAAATTCCAGAAACATCCCACAAAATGTCCTCAATACCCAACAAAATCCCAGAAAAATCACACAAAATTCCCTAAATCTGCCCAAAACACGGCCAAAATCCACAAAAATCCCACCACATCTCCAGAAATTCCCACAGAATACATGAAAAATCCCTGATAATTCGTCAGTTCTCTACAGAATCTCACCAAATTCCAGAAGAGTCCCTCAAAGTTCCACAAACATCCCACAAAATCTCCCCAGTATCCAACAAAATTCCAGGAAAAATCCCACAAAATTCCCTAAATCTTCTCAAAACACGGCCAAAATCCACAAAAATCCCACCAAATCTCCACAAATTCCCACAGAATACATGAAAAATCCCTGATAATTCGTCAGTTCTCTACAGAATCTCACCAAATTCCAGAAGAGTCCCTCAAAGTTCCACAAACATCCCACAAAATCTCCCCAGTATCCAACAAAATTCCAGGAAAAATCTCACAAAATTCCCTAAATCTTCTCAAAACACGACCAAATTCTAGAAAAATATCCCACCAAATCACCACAAATTCCCACAAAATACATGAAAAATCCCTCAAGATCCCTAAATCGCCTCAATATCCCACAAAATCCCACAAAAATCGCACAAAACATCCACAAGTTTACACAAAATCTAAGAAAAATTCCTCAGAAGTCTTCAAGTCTCCTCAAAACCACACAAAGTCCTTGAAAAGGCCCACCAAATTCCAGTAAATCCCACAGAATCTCCACAAATTCCCACAAAATCTAAAACAAATTCCTCAAAATTCTTCAAGTCTCCTCAGAATCCCACACAATTCCAGAAAAAACACACAAAATTCCAGAGAAGTCCCACAAAACTCCCTAAATCATTTCAAAACCCTACCAATTCACAGGAATGTCCCACAAAATCTCCACCAATTCCCAGAACATCCCACAAAAATCTCACAAAAATCCCTAAATCTTCTGAAAACTCGACCAAATTCCAGAAACGCCCCATAAAATCAGCACAGTTTCCCACAAAATTCAAGAAAAAACACCACAAAATTCCCTAAATCTTCTCAAAACACAACCAAATTCTAGAAAAATATCCCACCAAAACTCCACAAATTCCCACAAAATACATGAGAAATCCCTCAAGATCCCTAAATCGCCTCAATATCCCACAAAATCACACAAAAATCACACAAAACCTCCACAAGTTTCCACAAAATCTAAGAAAAATTCCTCAAAAGTCTTCAAGTCTCCTCAAAACCACACAAAGTCCTTGAAAAGGCCCACCAAATTCCAGTAAAATCCCACAGATTCTCCACAAATTCCCACAAAATCTAAAACAAATTCCTCAAAATTCTTCAAGTCTCCTCAGAATCCCACACAATTCCATAAAAAACACACAAAATTCCAGAGAAGTCCCACAAAACTCCCTAAATCATTTCAAAACCCTACCAATTCACAGGAATGTCCCACAAAATCTCCACCAATTCCCAGAACATCCCACAAAAATCTCACAAAAATCCCTAAATCTTCTGAAAACTCGACCAAATTCCAGAAACGCCCCATAAAATCAGCACAGTTTCCCACAAAATTCAAGAAAAAACAACACACAATTCCCTAAACCTTTTCAAAATACAACACAATTCCAGAAAAGCCCCACCAAATTCCCGAAACATCCCACAAAATGTCCTCAATATCCAACAAAATCCCAGAAAAATCACACAAAATTCCCTAAATCTTCTCAAAACACGACCAAATTCTAGAAAAATATTCCACCAAATCTCCACAAATTCCCACAAAATACATGAGAAATCCCTCAAGATCCCTAAATCGCCTCAATATCCCACAAAATCACACAAAAATCCCACAAAACCTCCACAAGTTTCCACAAAATCTAAGAAAAATTCCTCAAAAGTCTTCAAGTCTCCTCAAAACCACACAAAGTCCTTGAAAAGGCCCACCAAATTCCAGTAAAATCCCACAGATTCTCCACAAATTCCCACAAAATCTAAAACAAATTCCTCAAAATTCTTCAAGTCTCCTCAGAATCCGACACAATTCCAGAAAAAACACACAAATTTCCAGAGAAGTCCCACAAAACTCCCTAAATCATTTCAAAACCCTACCAATTCACAGGAATGTCCCAAAAAATCTCCACCAATTCCCAGAACATCCCACAAAAATCTCACAAAAATCCCTAAATCTTCTGAAAACTCGACCAAATTCCAGAAACGCCCCATAAAATCAGCACAGTTTCCCACAAAATTCAAGAAAAAACACCACAAAATTCCCTAAATCTTCTCAAAACACAAACAAATTCTAGAAAAATATCCCACCAAATCTCCACAAATTCCCACAAAATACATGAGAAATCCCTCAAGATCCCTAAATCGCCTCAATATCCCACAAAATCACACAAAAATCCCACAAAACCTCCACAAGTTTCCACAAAATCTAAGAAAAATTCCTCAAAATTCTTCAAGTCTCCTCAGAATCCCACACAATTCCAGAAAAAACACACAAAATTCCAGAGAAGTCCCACAAAACTCCCTAAATCATTTCAAAACCCTACCAATTCACAGGAATGTCCCACAAAATCTCCACCAATTCCCAGAACATCCCACAAAAATCTCACAAAAATCCCTAAATCTTCTGAAAACTCGACCAAATTCCAGAAACGCCCCATAAAATCAGCACAGTTTCCCACAAAATTCAAGAAAAAACACCACAAAATTCCCTAAATCTTCTCAAAACACAACCAAATTCTAGAAAAATATCCCACCAAATCTCCACAAATTCCCACAAAATACATGAGAAATCCCTCAAGATCCCTAAATCGCCTCAATATCCCACAAAATCACACAAAAGTCCCACAAAACCTCCACAAGTTTCCACAAAATCTAAGAAAAATTCCTCAAAATTCTTCAAGTCTCCTCAGAATCCCACACAATTCCAGAAAAAACACACAAAATTCCAGAGAAGTCCCACAAAACTCCCTAAATCATTTCAAAACCCTACCAATTCACAGGAATGTCCCACAAAATCTCCACCAATTCCCAGAACATCCCACAAAAATCCCACAAAAATCCCTAAATCTTCTGAAAACTCAACCAAATTCCAGAAATGCCCCATAAAATCAGCACAGTTTCCCACAAAATTCAAGAAAAAACACCACAAAATTCCCTAAATCCTTTCAAAATACCACAAAATTCTTGAAAAGCCCCACCAAATTCCAGAAACATCCCACAAAATTTCCTCAATACCAAACAAAATCCCAGAAAAGTCACACAAAATTCCCTAAATCTTCTCAAAACTCTACCAAATTCCAGAAAAATCCCACAGAATCTCCACAAATTCCCTCAGAATACATGACAAATCCCTGATAATTCGTGAATTCTCTACAGAATCTCACCAAATTCCTAAAAAGTCCCTCAAAGTTCCACAAACATCCCACAAAATCTCCTCAATATCCCACAAAATTCAAGAAAAATCACACAAAATTCCCTAAATCTTCTCAAAACACGACCAAATTCTAGAAAAATATCCCACCAAATCTCCACAAATTCCCACAAAATACATGAGAAATCCCTCAAGATCCCTAAATCGCCTCAATATCCCACAAAATCACACAAAAATCACACAAAACCTCCACAAGTTTCCACAAAATCTAAGAAAAATTCCTCAGAATTCTTCAAGTCTCCTCAAAACCACACAAAGTCCTTGAAAAGGCCCACCAAATTCCAGTAAAATCCCACAGATTCTCCACAAATTCCCACAAAATCTAAAACAAATTCCTCAAAATTCTTCAAGTCTCCTCAGAATCCCACACAATTCCAGAAAAAACACACAAAATTCCAGAGAAGTCCCACAAAACTCCCTAAATCATTTCAAAACCCTACCAATTCACAGGAATGTCCCACAAAATCTGCACCAATTCCCAGAACATCCCACAAAAATCTCACAAAAATCCCTAAATCTTCTGAAAACTCGACCAAATTCCAGAAACGCCCCATAAAATCAGCACAGTTTCCCACAAAATTCAAGAAAAAACAACACACAATTCCCTAAACCTTTTCAAAATACCACAAAATTCTTGAAAAGCCCCACCAAATTCCCGAAACATCCCACAAAATGTCCTCAATATCCAACAAAATCCCAGAAAAATCACACAAAATTCCCTAAATCTTCTCAAAACACGACCAAATTCTAGAAAAATATTCCACCAAATCTCCACAAATTCCCACAAAATACATGAGAAATCCCTCAAGATCCCTAAATCGCCTCAATATCCCACAAAATCACACAAAAATCCCACAAAACCTCCACAAGTTTCCACAAAATCTAAGAAAAATTCCTCAAAATTCTTCAAGTCTCCTCAGAATCCCACACAATTCCAGAAAAAACACACAAAATTCCAGAGAAGTCCCACAAAACTCCCTAAATCATTTCAGAACCCTACCAATTCACAGGAATGTCCCACAAAATCTCCACCAATTCCCAGAACATCCCACAAAAATCTCACAAAAATCCCTTAATCTTCTGAAAACTCGACCAAATTCCAGAAACGCCCCATAAAATCAGCACAGTTTCCCACAAAATTCAAGAAAAAACACCACAAAATTCCCTAAATCTTCTCAAAACACAACCAAATTCTAGAAAAATATCCCACCAAATCTCCACAAATTCCCACAAAATACATGAGAAATACCTCAAGATCCCTAAATCGCCTCAATATCCCACAAAATCACACAAAAATCACACAAAACCTCCACAAGTTTCCACAAAATCTAAGAAAAATTCCTCAAAATTCTTCAAGTCTCCTCAGAATCCCACACAATTCCAGAAAAAACACACAAAATTCCAGAGAAGTCCCACAAAACTCCCTAAATCATTTCAGAACCCTACCAACTCACAGGAATGTCCCACAAAATCTCCACCAATTCCCAGAACATCCCACAAAAATCTCACAAAAATCCCTAAATCTTCTGAAAACTCGACCAAATTCCAGAAACGCCCCATAAAATCAGCACAGTTTCCCACAAACTTCAAGAAAAAACACCACAAAATTCCCTAAATCTTTTCAAAATACCACAAAATTCTTGAAAAGCCCCACCAAATTCCAGAAACATCCCACAAAATGTCCTCAATACCCAACAAAATCCCAGAAAAATCACACAAAATTCCCTAAATCTTCTCAAAACACGGCCAAAATCCACAAAAATCCCACCACATCTCCACAAATTCCCACAGAATACATGAAAAATCCCTGATAATTCGTCAGTTCTCTACAGAATCTCACCAAATTCCAGAAAAGTCCCTCAAAGTTCCACAAACATCCCACAAAATCTCCCCAGTATCCAACAAAATTCTAGGAAAAATCCCACAAAATTCCCTAAATCTTCTCAAAACACGGCCAAAATCCACAAAAATCCCACCAAATCTCCACAAATTCCCACAGAATACATGAAAAATCCCTGATAATTTCTCAGTTCTCTACAGAATCTCACCAAATTCCAGAAGAGTCCCTCAAAGTTCCACAAACATCCCACAAAATCTCCCCAGTATCCAACAAAATTCCAGGAAAAATCTCACAAAATTCCCTAAATCTTCTCAAAACACGACCAAATTCTAGAAAAATATCCCACCAAATCACCACAAATTCCCACAAAATACATGAAAAATCCCTCAAGATCCCGAAATCGCCTCAATATCCCACAAAATCCCACAAAAATCGCACAAAACATCCACAAGTTTACACAAAATCTAAGAAAAATTCCTCAAAATTCTTCAAGTCTCCTCAAAACCACACAAAGTCCTTGAAAAGGCCCACCAAATTCCAGTAAAATCCCACAGATTCTCCACAAATTCCCACAAAACCTAAAACAAATTCCTCAAAATTCTTCAAGTCTCCTCAGAATCCCACACAATTCCAGAAAAAACACACAAAATTCCAGAGAAGTCCCACAAAACTCCCTAAATCATTTCAAAACCCTACCAATTCACAGGAATGTCCCACAAAATCTCCACCAATTCCCAGAACATCCCACAAAAATCCCACAAAAATCCCTAAATCTTCTGAAAACTCGACCAAATTCCAGAAACGCCCCATAAAATCAGCACAGTTTACCACAAAATTCAAGAAAAAACTCCACAAAATTCCCTAAATCTTTTCAAAATACCACAAAATTCTTGAAAAGGCCCACCAAATTCCAGAAACATCCCACAAAATGTCCTCAATACCCAACAAAATCCCAGAAAAATCACACAAAATTCCCTAAATCTTCTCAAAACATGGCCAAAATCCACAAAAATCCCACCACATCTCCACAAATTCCCACAGAATACATGAAAAATCCCTGATAATTCGTCAGTTCTCTACAGAATCTCACCAAATTCCAGAAAAGTCCCTCAAAGTTCCACAAACATCCCACAAAATCTCCCCAGTATCCAACAAAATTCCAGGAAAAATCCCACAAAATTCCCTAAATCTTCTCAAAACACGGCCAAAATCCACAAAAATCCCACCAAATCTCCACAAATTCCCACAGAATACATGAAAAATCCCTGATAATTCGTCAGTTCTCTACAGAATCTCACCAAATTCCAGAAGAGTCCCTCAAAGTTCCACAAACATCCCACAAAATCTCCCCAGTATCCAACAAAATTCCAGGAAAAATCTCACAAAATTCCCTAAATCTTCTCAAAACACGACCAAATTCTAGAAAAATATCCCACCAAATCACCACAAATTCCCACAAAATACATGAAAAATCCCTCAAGATCCCTAAATCGCCTCAATATCCCACAAAATCACACAAAAATCACACAAAACCTCCACAAGTTTCCACAAAATCTAAGAAAAATTCCTCAAAATTCTTCAAGTCTCCTCAGAATCCCACACAATTCCAGAAAAAACACACAAAATTCCAGAGAAGTCCCACAAAACTCCCTAAATCATTTCAAAACCCTACCAATTCACAGGAATGTCCCACAAAATCTCCACCAATTCCCAGAACATCCCACAAAAATCTCACAAAAATCCCTAAATCTTCTGAAAACTCGACCAAATTCCAGAAACGCCCCATAAAATCAGCACAGTTTCCCACAAAATTCAAGAAAAAACAACACACAATTCCCTAAATCTTCTCAAAACACAACCAAATTCTAGAAAAATATCCCACCAAATCTCCACAAATTCCCACAAAATACATGAGAAATCCCTCAAGATCCCTAAATCGCCTCAATATCCCACAAAATCACACAAAAATCCCACAAAACCTCCACAAGTTTCCACAAAATCTAAGAAAAATTCCTCAAAATTCTTCAAGTCTCCTCAGAATCCCACACAATTCCAGAAAAAACACACAAAATTCCAGAGAAGTCCCACAAAACTCCCTAAATCATTTCAGAACCCTACCAATTCACAGGAATGTCCCACAAAATCTCCACCAATTCCCAGAACATCCCACAAAAATCTCACAAAAATCCCTAAATCTTCTGAAAACTCGACCAAATTCCAGAAACGCCCCATAAAATCAGCACAGTTTCCCACAAAATTCAAGAAAAAACACCACAAAATTCCCTAAATCTTCTCAAAACACAACCAAATTCTAGAAAAATATTCCACCAAATCTCCACAAATTCCCACAAAATACATGAGAAATCCCTCAAGATCCCGAAATCGCCTCAATATCCCACAAAATCACACAAAAATCCCACAAAACCTCCACAAGTTTCCACAAAATCTAAGAAAAATTCCTCAAAATTCTTCAAGTCTCCTCAGAATCCCACACAATTCCAGAAAAAACACACAAAATTCCAGAGAAGTCCCACAAAACTCCCTAAATCATTTCAAAACCCTACCAATTCACAGGAATGTCCCACAAAATCTCCACCAATTCCCAGAACATCCCACAAAAATCCCACAAAATTCCCTAAATCTTCTCAAAACACGGCCAAAATCCACAAAAATCCCACCAAATCTCCACAAATTCCCACAGAATACATGAAAAATCCCTGATAATTCGTCAGTTCTCTACAGAATCTCACCAAATTCCAGAAGAGTCCCTCAAAGTTCCACAAACATCCCACAAAATCTCCCCAGTATCCAACAAAATTCCAGGAAAAATCTCACAAAATTCCCTAAATCTTCTCAAAACACGACCAAATTCTAGAAAAATATCCCACCAAATCACCACAAATTCCCACAAAATACATGAAAAATCCCTCAAGATCCCTAAATCGCCTCAATATCCCACAAAATCACACAAAAATCACACAAAACCTCCACAAGTTTCCACAAAATCTAAGAAAAATTCCTCAAAATTCTTCAAGTCTCCTCAGAATCCCACACAATTCCAGAAAAAACACACAAAATTCCAGAGAAGTCCCACAAAACTCCCTAAATCATTTCAAAACCCTACCAATTCACAGGAATGTCCCACAAAATCTCCACCAATTCCCAGAACATCCCACAAAAATCCCACAAAAATCCCTAAATCTTCTGAAAACTCAACCAAATTCCAGAAATGCCCCATAAAATCAGCACAGTTTCCCACAAAATTCAAGAAAAAACACCACAAAATTCCCTAAATCTTTTCAAAATACCACAAAATTCTTGAAAAGCCCCACCAAATTCCAGAAACATCCCACAAAATTTCCTCAATACCCAACAAAATCCCAGAAAAATCACACAAAATTCCCTAAATCTTCTCAAAACACGGCCAAAATCCACAAAAATCCCATCAAATCTCCACAAATTCCCACAGAATACATGAAAAATCCCTGATAATTTCTCAGTTCTCTACAGAATCTCACCAAATTCCAGAAAAGTCCCTCAAAGTTCCACAAACATCCCACAAAATCTCCTCAATATCCCACAAAATTCAAGAAAAATCACACAAAATTCCCTAAATCTTCTCAAAACACGACCAAATTCTAGAAAAATATCCCACCAAATCTCCACAAATTCCCACAAAATACATGAAAAATCCCTCAAGATCCCGAAATCGCCTCAATATCCCACAAAATCCCACAAAAATCACACAAAACCTCCACAAGTTTCCACAAAATCTAAGAAAAATTCCTCAAAAGTCTTCAAGTCTCCTCAAAACCACACAAAGTCCTTGAAAAGGCCCACCAAATTCCAGTAAAATCCCACAGATTCTCCACAAATTCCCACAAAATCTAAAACAAATTCCTCAAAATTCTTCAAGTCTCCTCAGAATCCCACACAATTCCAGAAAAAACACACAAAATTCCAGAGAAGTCCCACAAAACTCCCTAAATCATTTCAAAACCCTACCAATTCACAGGAATGTCCCACAAAATCTCCACCAATTCCCAGAACATCCCACAAAAATCTCACAAAAATCCCTAAATCTTCTGAAAACTCGACCAAATTCCAGAAACGCCCCATAAAATCAGCACAGTTTCCCACAAAATTCAAGAAAAAACACCACAAAATTCCCTAAATCTTCTCAAAACACAACCAAATTCTAGAAAAATATCCCACCAAATCTCCACAAATTCCCACAAAATACATGAGAAATCCCTCAAGATCCCTAAATCGCCTCAATATCCCACAAAATCACACAAAAGTCCCACAAAACCTCCACAAGTTTCCACAAAATCTAAGAAAAATTCCTCAAAATTCTTCAAGTCTCCTCAGAATCCCACACAATTCCAGAAAAAACACACAAAATTCCAGAGAAGTCCCACAAAACTCCCTAAATCATTTCAAAACCCTACCAATTCACAGGAATGTCCCACAAAATCTCCACCAATTCCCAGAACATCCCACAAAAATCCCACAAAAATCCCTAAATCTTCTCAAAACTCTACCAAATTCCAGAAATGCCCCATAAAATCAGCACAGTTTCCCACAAAATTCAAGAAAAAACACCACAAAATTCCCTAAATCTTTTCAAAATACCACAAAATTCTTGAAAAGCCCCACCAAATTCCAGAAACATCCCACAAAATTTCCTCAATACCCAACAAAATCCCAGAAAAATCACACAAAATTCCCTAAATCTTCTCAAAACACGGCCAAAATCCACAAAAATCCCACCAAATCTCCACAAATTCCCACAGAATACATGAAAAATCCCTGATAATTTCTCAGTTCTCTACAGAATCTCACCAAATTCCAGAAAAGTCCCTCAAAGTTCCACAAACATCCCACAAAATCTCCTCAATATCCAACAAAATCCCAGAAAAATCACACAAAATTCCCTAAATCTTCTCAAAACATGACTAAATTCTAGAAAAATGTCCCACCAAATCTCCACAAAATCCCACAAAATACACAAAAAATCCCTCAAGATCCCGAAATCGCCTCAATATCCCACAAAATCCCACAAAAATCCCACAAAACCTCCACAAGTTTCCACAAAATCTAAGAAAAATTCCTCAAAATTCTTCAAGTCTCCTCAAAACCACACAAAGTCCTTGAAAAGGCCCACCAAATTCCAGTAAAATCCCACAGATTCTCCACAAATTCCCACAAAATCTAAAACAAATTCCTCAAAATTCTTCAAGTCTCCTCAGAATCCCACACAATTCCAGAAAAAACACACAAAATTCCAGAGAAGTCCCACAAAACTCCCTAAATCATTTCAAAACCCTACCAATTCACAGGAATGTCCCACAAAATCTCCACCAATTCCCAGAACATCCCACAAAAATCTCACAAAAATCCCTAAATCTTCTGAAAACTCGACCAAATTCCAGAAACGCCCCATAAAATCAGCACAGTTTCCCACAAAATTCAAGAAAAAACAACACACAATTCCCTAAACCTTTTCAAAATACCACAAAATTCTTGAAAAGCCCCACCAAATTCCCGAAACATCCCACAAAATGTCCTCAATATCCAACAAAATCCCAGAAAAATCACACAAAATTCCCTAAATCTTCTCAAAACACGACCAAATTCTAGAAAAATATTCCACCAAATCTCCACAAATTCCCACAAAATACATGAGAAATCCCTCAAGATCCCTAAATCGCCTCAATATCCCACAAAATCACACAAAAATCCCACAAAACCTCCACAAGTTTCCACAAAATCTAAGAAAAATTCCTCAAAATTCTTCAAGTCTCCTCAGAATCCCACACAATTCCAGAAAAAACACACAAAATTCCAGAGAAGTCCCACAAAACTCCCTAAATCATTTCAGAACCCTACCAATTCACAGGAATGTCCCACAAAATCTCCACCAATTCCCAGAACATCCCACAAAAATCTCACAAAAATCCCTTAATCTTCTGAAAACTCGACCAAATTCCAGAAACGCCCCATAAAATCAGCACAGTTTCCCACAAAATTCAAGAAAAAACACCACAAAATTCCCTAAATCTTCTCAAAACACAACCAAATTCTAGAAAAATATCCCACCAAATCTCCACAAATTCCCACAAAATACATGAGAAATACCTCAAGATCCCTAAATCGCCTCAATATCCCACAAAATCACACAAAAATCACACAAAACCTCCACAAGTTTCCACAAAATCTAAGAAAAATTCCTCAAAATTCTTCAAGTCTCCTCAGAATCCCACACAATTCCAGAAAAAACACACAAAATTCCAGAGAAGTCCCACAAAACTCCCTAAATCATTTCAGAACCCTACCAACTCACAGGAATGTCCCACAAAATCTCCACCAATTCCCAGAACATCCCACAAAAATCTCACAAAAATCCCTAAATCTTCTGAAAACTCGACCAAATTCCAGAAACGCCCCATAAAATCAGCACAGTTTCCCACAAACTTCAAGAAAAAACACCACAAAATTCCCTAAATCTTTTCAAAATACCACAAAATTCTTGAAAAGCCCCACCAAATTCCAGAAACATCCCACAAAATGTCCTCAATACCCAACAAAATCCCAGAAAAATCACACAAAATTCCCTAAATCTTCTCAAAACACGGCCAAAATCCACAAAAATCCCACCACATCTCCACAAATTCCCACAGAATACATGAAAAATCCCTGATAATTCGTCAGTTCTCTACAGAATCTCACCAAATTCCAGAAAAGTCCCTCAAAGTTCCACAAACATCCCACAAAATCTCCCCAGTATCCAACAAAATTCTAGGAAAAATCCCACAAAATTCCCTAAATCTTCTCAAAACACGGCCAAAATCCACAAAAATCCCACCAAATCTCCACAAATTCCCACAGAATACATGAAAAATCCCTGATAATTTCTCAGTTCTCTACAGAATCTCACCAAATTCCAGAAGAGTCCCTCAAAGTTCCACAAACATCCCACAAAATCTCCCCAGTATCCAACAAAATTCCAGGAAAAATCTCACAAAATTCCCTAAATCTTCTCAAAACACGACCAAATTCTAGAAAAATATCCCACCAAATCACCACAAATTCCCACAAAATACATGAAAAATCCCTCAAGATCCCGAAATCGCCTCAATATCCCACAAAATCCCACAAAAATCGCACAAAACATCCACAAGTTTACACAAAATCTAAGAAAAATTCCTCAAAATTCTTCAAGTCTCCTCAAAACCACACAAAGTCCTTGAAAAGGCCCACCAAATTCCAGTAAAATCCCACAGATTCTCCACAAATTCCCACAAAACCTAAAACAAATTCCTCAAAATTCTTCAAGTCTCCTCAGAATCCCACACAATTCCAGAAAAAACACACAAAATTCCAGAGAAGTCCCACAAAACTCCCTAAATCATTTCAAAACCCTACCAATTCACAGGAATGTCCCACAAAATCTCCACCAATTCCCAGAACATCCCACAAAAATCCCACAAAAATCCCTAAATCTTCTGAAAACTCGACCAAATTCCAGAAACGCCCCATAAAATCAGCACAGTTTACCACAAAATTCAAGAAAAAACTCCACAAAATTCCCTAAATCTTTTCAAAATACCACAAAATTCTTGAAAAGGCCCACCAAATTCCAGAAACATCCCACAAAATGTCCTCAATACCCAACAAAATCCCAGAAAAATCACACAAAATTCCCTAAATCTTCTCAAAACATGGCCAAAATCCACAAAAATCCCACCACATCTCCACAAATTCCCACAGAATACATGAAAAATCCCTGATAATTCGTCAGTTCTCTACAGAATCTCACCAAATTCCAGAAAAGTCCCTCAAAGTTCCACAAACATCCCACAAAATCTCCCCAGTATCCAACAAAATTCCAGGAAAAATCCCACAAAATTCCCTAAATCTTCTCAAAACACGGCCAAAATCCACAAAAATCCCACCAAATCTCCACAAATTCCCACAGAATACATGAAAAATCCCTGATAATTCGTCAGTTCTCTACAGAATCTCACCAAATTCCAGAAGAGTCCCTCAAAGTTCCACAAACATCCCACAAAATCTCCCCAGTATCCAACAAAATTCCAGGAAAAATCTCACAAAATTCCCTAAATCTTCTCAAAACACGACCAAATTCTAGAAAAATATCCCACCAAATCACCACAAATTCCCACAAAATACATGAAAAATCCCTCAAGATCCCTAAATCGCCTCAATATCCCACAAAATCACACAAAAATCACACAAAACCTCCACAAGTTTCCACAAAATCTAAGAAAAATTCCTCAAAATTCTTCAAGTCTCCTCAGAATCCCACACAATTCCAGAAAAAACACACAAAATTCCAGAGAAGTCCCACAAAACTCCCTAAATCATTTCAAAACCCTACCAATTCACAGGAATGTCCCACAAAATCTCCACCAATTCCCAGAACATCCCACAAAAATCTCACAAAAATCCCTAAATCTTCTGAAAACTCGACCAAATTCCAGAAACGCCCCATAAAATCAGCACAGTTTCCCACAAAATTCAAGAAAAAACAACACACAATTCCCTAAATCTTCTCAAAACACAACCAAATTCTAGAAAAATATCCCACCAAATCTCCACAAATTCCCACAAAATACATGAGAAATCCCTCAAGATCCCTAAATCGCCTCAATATCCCACAAAATCACACAAAAATCCCACAAAACCTCCACAAGTTTCCACAAAATCTAAGAAAAATTCCTCAAAATTCTTCAAGTCTCCTCAGAATCCCACACAATTCCAGAAAAAACACACAAAATTCCAGAGAAGTCCCACAAAACTCCCTAAATCATTTCAGAACCCTACCAATTCACAGGAATGTCCCACAAAATCTCCACCAATTCCCAGAACATCCCACAAAAATCTCACAAAAATCCCTAAATCTTCTGAAAACTCGACCAAATTCCAGAAACGCCCCATAAAATCAGCACAGTTTCCCACAAAATTCAAGAAAAAACACCACAAAATTCCCTAAATCTTCTCAAAACACAACCAAATTCTAGAAAAATATTCCACCAAATCTCCACAAATTCCCACAAAATACATGAGAAATCCCTCAAGATCCCGAAATCGCCTCAATATCCCACAAAATCACACAAAAATCCCACAAAACCTCCACAAGTTTCCACAAAATCTAAGAAAAATTCCTCAAAATTCTTCAAGTCTCCTCAGAATCCCACACAATTCCAGAAAAAACACACAAAATTCCAGAGAAGTCCCACAAAACTCCCTAAATCATTTCAAAACCCTACCAATTCACAGGAATGTCCCACAAAATCTCCACCAATTCCCAGAACATCCCACAAAAATCCCACAAAATTCCCTAAATCTTCTCAAAACACGGCCAAAATCCACAAAAATCCCACCAAATCTCCACAAATTCCCACAGAATACATGAAAAATCCCTGATAATTCGTCAGTTCTCTACAGAATCTCACCAAATTCCAGAAGAGTCCCTCAAAGTTCCACAAACATCCCACAAAATCTCCCCAGTATCCAACAAAATTCCAGGAAAAATCTCACAAAATTCCCTAAATCTTCTCAAAACACGACCAAATTCTAGAAAAATATCCCACCAAATCACCACAAATTCCCACAAAATACATGAAAAATCCCTCAAGATCCCTAAATCGCCTCAATATCCCACAAAATCACACAAAAATCACACAAAACCTCCACAAGTTTCCACAAAATCTAAGAAAAATTCCTCAAAATTCTTCAAGTCTCCTCAGAATCCCACACAATTCCAGAAAAAACACACAAAATTCCAGAGAAGTCCCACAAAACTCCCTAAATCATTTCAAAACCCTACCAATTCACAGGAATGTCCCACAAAATCTCCACCAATTCCCAGAACATCCCACAAAAATCCCACAAAAATCCCTAAATCTTCTGAAAACTCAACCAAATTCCAGAAATGCCCCATAAAATCAGCACAGTTTCCCACAAAATTCAAGAAAAAACACCACAAAATTCCCTAAATCTTTTCAAAATACCACAAAATTCTTGAAAAGCCCCACCAAATTCCAGAAACATCCCACAAAATTTCCTCAATACCCAACAAAATCCCAGAAAAATCACACAAAATTCCCTAAATCTTCTCAAAACACGGCCAAAATCCACAAAAATCCCATCAAATCTCCACAAATTCCCACAGAATACATGAAAAATCCCTGATAATTTCTCAGTTCTCTACAGAATCTCACCAAATTCCAGAAAAGTCCCTCAAAGTTCCACAAACATCCCACAAAATCTCCTCAATATCCCACAAAATTCAAGAAAAATCACACAAAATTCCCTAAATCTTCTCAAAACACGACCAAATTCTAGAAAAATATCCCACCAAATCTCCACAAATTCCCACAAAATACATGAAAAATCCCTCAAGATCCCGAAATCGCCTCAATATCCCACAAAATCCCACAAAAATCACACAAAACCTCCACAAGTTTCCACAAAATCTAAGAAAAATTCCTCAAAAGTCTTCAAGTCTCCTCAAAACCACACAAAGTCCTTGAAAAGGCCCACCAAATTCCAGTAAAATCCCACAGATTCTCCACAAATTCCCACAAAATCTAAAACAAATTCCTCAAAATTCTTCAAGTCTCCTCAGAATCCCACACAATTCCAGAAAAAACACACAAAATTCCAGAGAAGTCCCACAAAACTCCCTAAATCATTTCAAAACCCTACCAATTCACAGGAATGTCCCACAAAATCTCCACCAATTCCCAGAACATCCCACAAAAATCTCACAAAAATCCCTAAATCTTCTGAAAACTCGACCAAATTCCAGAAACGCCCCATAAAATCAGCACAGTTTCCCACAAAATTCAAGAAAAAACACCACAAAATTCCCTAAATCTTCTCAAAACACAACCAAATTCTAGAAAAATATCCCACCAAATCTCCACAAATTCCCACAAAATACATGAGAAATCCCTCAAGATCCCTAAATCGCCTCAATATCCCACAAAATCACACAAAAGTCCCACAAAACCTCCACAAGTTTCCACAAAATCTAAGAAAAATTCCTCAAAATTCTTCAAGTCTCCTCAGAATCCCACACAATTCCAGAAAAAACACACAAAATTCCAGAGAAGTCCCACAAAACTCCCTAAATCATTTCAAAACCCTACCAATTCACAGGAATGTCCCACAAAATCTCCACCAATTCCCAGAACATCCCACAAAAATCCCACAAAAATCCCTAAATCTTCTCAAAACTCTACCAAATTCCAGAAATGCCCCATAAAATCAGCACAGTTTCCCACAAAATTCAAGAAAAAACACCACAAAATTCCCTAAATCTTTTCAAAATACCACAAAATTCTTGAAAAGCCCCACCAAATTCCAGAAACATCCCACAAAATTTCCTCAATACCCAACAAAATCCCAGAAAAATCACACAAAATTCCCTAAATCTTCTCAAAACACGGCCAAAATCCACAAAAATCCCACCAAATCTCCACAAATTCCCACAGAATACATGAAAAATCCCTGATAATTTCTCAGTTCTCTACAGAATCTCACCAAATTCCAGAAAAGTCCCTCAAAGTTCCACAAACATCCCACAAAATCTCCTCAATATCCAACAAAATCCCAGAAAAATCACACAAAATTCCCTAAATCTTCTCAAAACATGACTAAATTCTAGAAAAATGTCCCACCAAATCTCCACAAAATCCCACAAAATACACAAAAAATCCCTCAAGATCCCGAAATCGCCTCAATATCCCACAAAATCCCACAAAAATCCCACAAAACCTCCACAAGTTTCCACAAAATCTAAGAAAAATTCCTCAAAATTCTTCAAGTCTCCTCAAAACCACACAAAGTCCTTGAAAAGGCCCACCAAATTCCAGTAAAATCCCACAGATTCTCCACAAATTCCCACAAAATCTAAAACAAATTCCTCAAAATTCTTCAAGTCTCCTCAGAATCCCACACAATTCCAGAAAAAACACACAAAATTCCAGAGAAGTCCCACAAAACTCCCTAAATCATTTCAAAACCCTACCAATTCACAGGAATGTCCCACAAAATCTCCACCAATTCCCAGAACATCCCACAAAAATCTCACAAAAATCCCTAAATCTTCTGAAAACTCGACCAAATTCCAGAAACGCCCCATAAAATCAGCACAGTTTCCCACAAAATTCAAGAAAAAACACCACAAAATTCCCTAAATCTTCTCAAAACACAACCAAATTCTAGAAAAATATCCCACCAAATCTCCACAAATTCCCACAAAATACATGAGAAATCCCTCAAGATCCCTAAATCGCCTCAATATCCCACAAAATCACACAAAAATCACACAAAACCTCCACAAGTTTCCACAAAATCTAAGAAAAATTCCTCAAAATTCTTCAAGTCTCCTCAGAATCCCACACAATTCCAGAAAAAACACACAAAATTCCAGAGAAGTCCCACAAAACTCCCTAAATCATTTCAAAACCCTACCAATTCACAGGAATGTCCCACAAAATCTCCACCAATTCCCAGAACATCCCACAAAAATCTCACAAAAATCCCTAAATCTTCTGAAAACTCGACCAAATTCCAGAAACGCCCCATAAAATCAGCACAGTTTCCCACAAAATTCAAGAAAAAACACCACAAAATTCCCTAAATCTTCTCAAAACACAACCAAATTCTAGAAAAATATCCCACCAAATCTCCACAAATTCCCACAAAATACATGAGAAATCCCTCAAGATCCCTAAATCGCCTCAATATCCCACAAAATCACACAAAAATCACACAAAACCTCCACAAGTTTCCACAAAATCTAAGAAAAATTCCTCAAAAGTCTTCAAGTCTCCTCAAAACCACACAAAGTCCTTGAAAAGGCCCACCAAATTCCAGTAAAATCCCACAGATTCTCAACAAATTCCCACAAAATCTAAAACAAATTCCTCAAAATTCTTCAAGTCTCCTCAGAATCCCACACAATTCCAGAAAAAACACACAAAATTCCAGAGAAGTCCCACAAAACTCCCTAAATCATTTCAAAACCCTACCAATTCACAGGAATGTCCCACAAAATCTCCACCAATTCCCAGAACATCCCACAAAAATCCCACAAAAATCCCTAAATTTTCTCAAAACTCTACCAAATTCCAGAAATGCCCCATAAAATCAGCACAGTTTCCCACAAAATTCAAGAAAAAACACCACAAAATTCCCTAAATCTTTTCAAAATACCACAAAATTCTTGAAAAGCCCCACCAAATTCCAGAAACATCCCACAAAATTTCCTCAATACCCAACAAAATCCCAGAAAAATCACACAAAATTCCCTAAATCTTCTCAAAACACGGCCAAAATCCACAAAAATCCCACCAAATCTCCACAAATTCCCACAGAATACATGAAAAATCCCTGATAATTTCTCAGTTCTCTACAGAATCTCACCAAATTCCAGAAAAGTCCCTCAAAGTTCCACAAACATCCCACAAAATCTCCTCAATATCCAACAAAATCCCAGAAAAATCACACAAAATTCCCTAAATCTTCTCAAAACACGACTAAATTCTAGAAAAATGTCCCACCAAATCTCCACAAAATCCCACAAAATACACAAAAAATCCCTCAAGATCCCGAAATCGCCTCAATATCCCACAAAATCCCACAAAAATCACACAAAACCTCCACAAGTTTCCACAAAATCTAAGAAAAATTCCTCAAAATTCTTCAAGTCTCCTCAAAACCACACAAAGTCCTTGAAAAGGCCCACCAAATTCCAGTAAAATCCCACAGATTCTCCACAAATTCCCACAAAATCTAAAACAAATTCCTCAAAATTCTTCAAGTCTCCTCAGAATCCCACACAATTCCAGAAAAAACACACAAAATTCCAGAGAAGTCCCACAAAACTCCCTAAATCATTTCAAAACCCTACCAATTCACAGGAATGTCCCACAAAATCTCCACCAATTCCCAGAACATCCCACAAAAATCTCACAAAAATCCCTAAATCTTCTGAAAACTCGACCAAATTCCAGAAACGCCCCATAAAATCAGCACAGTTTCCCACAAAATTCAAGAAAAAACACCACAAAATTCCCTAAATCTTCTCAAAACACAACCAAATTCTAGAAAAATATCCCACCAAATCTCCACAAATTCCCACAAAATACATGAGAAATCCCTCAAGATCCCTAAATCGCCTCAATATCCCACAAAATCACACAAAAATCACACAAAACCTCCACAAGTTTCCACAAAATCTAAGAAAAATTCCTCAAAAGTCTTCAAGTCTCCTCAAAACCACACAAAGTCCTTGAAAAGGCCCACCAAATTCCAGTAAAATCCCACAGATTCTCCACAAATTCCCACAAAATCTAAAACAAATTCCTCAAAATTCTTCAAGTCTCCTCAGAATCCCACACAATTCCAGAAAAAACACACAAAATTCCAGAGAAGTCCCACAAAACTCCCTAAATCATTTCAAAACCCTACCAATTCACAGGAATGTCCCACAAAATCTCCACCAATTCCCAGAACATCCCACAAAAATCCCACAAAAATCCCTAAATTTTCTCAAAACTCTACCAAATTCCAGAAATGCCCCATAAAATCAGCACAGTTTCCCACAAAATTCAAGAAAAAACACCACAAAATTCCCTAAATCTTTTCAAAATACCACAAAATTCTTGAAAAGCCCCACCAAATTCCAGAAACATCCCACAAAATTTCCTCAATACCCAACAAAATCCCAGAAAAATCACACAAAATTCCCTAAATCTTCTCAAAACACGGCCAAAATCCACAAAAATCCCACCAAATCTTTACAAATTCCCACAGAATACATGAAAAATCCCTGATAATTTCTCAGTTCTCTACAGAATCTCACCAAATTCCAGAAAAGTCCCTCAAAGTTCCACAAACATCCCACAAAATCTCCTCAATATCCAACAAAATCCCAGAAAAATCACACAAAATTCCCTAAATCTTCTCAAAACACGACTAAATTCTAGAAAAATGTCCCACCAAATCTCCACAAAATCCCACAAAATACACAAAAAATCCCTCAAGATCCCGAAATCGCCTCAATATCCCACAAAATCCCACAAAAATCACACAAAACCTCCACAAGTTTCCACAAAATCTAAGAAAAATTCCTCAAAAGTCTTCAAGTCTCCTCAAAACCACACAAAGTCCTTGAAAAGGCCCACCAAATTCCAGTAAAATCCCACAGATTCTCCACAAATTCCCACAAAATCTAAAACAAATTCCTCAAAATTCTTCAAGTCTCCTCAGAATCCCACACAATTCCAGAAAAAACACACAAAATTCCAGAGAAGTCCCACAAAACTCCCTAAATCATTTCAAAACCCTACCAATTCAAAGGAATGTCCCACAAAATCTCCACCAATTCCCAGAACATCCCACAAAAATCTCACAAAAATCCCTAAATCTTCTGAAAACTCGACCAAATTCCAGAAACGCCCCATAAAATCAGCACAGTTTCCCACAAAATTCAAGAAAAAACACCACAAAATTCCCTAAATCTTCTCAAAACACAACCAAATTCTAGAAAAATATCCCACCAAATCTCCACAAATTCCCACAAAATACATGAGAAATCCCTCAAGATCCCTAAATCGCCTCAATATCCCACAAAATCACACAAAAATCACACAAAACCTCCACAAGTTTCCACAAAATCTAAGAAAAATTCCTCAAAATTCTTCAAGTCTCCTCAGAATCCCACACAATTCCAGAAAAAACACACAAAATTCCAGAGAAGTCCCACAAAACTCCCTAAATCATTTCAAAACCCTACCAATTCACAGGAATGTCCCACAAAATCTCCACCAATTCCCAGAACATCCCACAAAAATCCCACAAAAATCCCTAAATCTTCTGAAAACTCGACCAAATTCCAGAAATGCCCCATAAAATCAGCACAGTTTCCCACAAAATTCAAGAAAAAACACCACAAAATTCCCTAAATCTTTTCAAAATACCACAAAATTCTTGAAAAGCCCCACCAAATTCCAGAAACATCCCACAAAATTTCCTCAATACCCAACAAAATCCCAGAAAAATCACACAAAATTCCCTAAATCTTCTCAAAACACGGCCAAAATCCACAAAAATCCCACCAAATCTCCACAAATTCCCACAGAATACATGAAAAATCCCTGATAATTTCTCAGTTCTCTACAGAATCTCACCAAATTCCAGAAAAGTCCCTCAAAGTTCCACAAACATCCCACAAAATCTCCTCAATATCCAACAAAATCCCAGAAAAATCACACAAAATTCCCTAAATCTTCTCAAAACACGACTAAATTCTAGAAAAATGTCCCACCAAATCTCCACAAAATCCCACAAAATACACAAAAAATCCCTCAAGATCCCGAAATCGCCTCAATATCCCACAAAATCCCACAAAAATCACACAAAACCTCCACAAGTTTCCACAAAATCTAAAAAAAATTCCTCAAAAGTCTTCAAGTCTCCTCAAAACCACACAAAGTCCTTGAAAAGGCCCACCAAATTCCAGTAAAATCCCACAGATTCTCCACAAATTCCCACAAAATCTAAAACAAATTCCTCAAAATTCTTCAAGTCTCCTCAGAATCCCACACAATTCCAGAAAAAACACACAAAATTCCAGAGAAGTCCCACAAAACTCCCTAAATCATTTCAAAACCCTACCAATTCACAGGAATGTCCCACAAAATCTCCACCAATTCCCAGAACATCCCACAAAAATCTCACAAAAATCCCTAAATCTTCTGAAAACTCGACCAAATTCCAGAAACGCCCCATAAAATCAGCACAGTTTCCCACAAAATTCAAGAAAAAACACCACAAAATTCCCTAAATCTTCTCAAAACACAACCAAATTCTAGAAAAATATCCCACCAAATCTCCACAAATTCCCACAAAATACATGAGAAATCCCTCAGGATCCCTAAATCGCCTCAATATCCCACAAAATCCCACAAAAATCCCGCAAAACCTCCACAAGTTTCCACAAAATCTAAGAAAAATTCCTCAAAATTCTTCAAGTCTCCTCAGAATCCCACACAATTCCAGAAAAAACACACAAAATTCCAGAGAAGTCCCACAAAACTCCCTAAATCATTTCAAAACCCTACCAATTCACAGGAATGTCCCACAAAATCTCCACCAATTCCCAGAACATCCCACAAAAATCTCACAAAAATCCCTAAATCTTCTGAAAACTCGACCAAATTCCAGAAACGCCCCATAAAATCAGCACAGTTTCCCACAAAATTCAAGAAAAAACACCACAAAATTCCCTAAATCTTCTCAAAACACAACCAAATTCTAGAAAAATATCCCACCAAATCTCCACAAATTCCCACAAAATACATGAGAAATCCCTCAAGATCCCTAAATCGCCTCAATATCCCACAAAATCACACAAAAATCCCACAAAACCTCCACAAGTTTCCACAAAATCTAAGAAAAATTCCTCAAAATTCTTCAAGTCTCCTCAGAATCCCACACAATTCCAGAAAAAACACACAAAATTCCACAGAAGTCCCACAAAACTCCCTAAATCATTTCAAAACCCTACCAATTCACAGGAATGTCCCACAAAATCTCCACCAATTCCCAGAACATCCCACAAAAATCCCACAAAAATCCCTAAATCTTCTGAAAACTCAACCAAATTCCAGAAATGCCCCATAAAATCAGCACAGTTTCCCACAAAATTCAAGAAAAAACACCACAAAATTCCCTAAATCTTTTCAAAATACCACAAAATTCTTGAAAAGCCCCACCAAATTCCAGAAACATCCCACAAAATTTCCTCAATACCCAACAAAATCCCAGAAAAATCACACAAAATTCCCTAAATCTTCTCAAAACACGGCCAAAATCCACAAAAATCCCATCAAATCTCCACAAATTCCCACAGAATACATGAAAAATCCCTGATAATTTCTCAGTTCTCTACAGAATCTCACCAAATTCCAGAAAAGTCCCTCAAAGTTCCACAAACATCCCACAAAATCTCCTCAATATCCCACAAAATTCAAGAAAAATCACACAAAATTCCCTAAATCTTCTCAAAACACGACCAAATTCTAGAAAAATATCCCACCAAATCTCCACAAATTCCCACAAAATACATGAAAAATCCCTCAAGATCCCGAAATCGCCTCAATATCCCACAAAATCCCACAAAAATCACACAAAACCTCCACAAGTTTCCACAAAATCTAAGAAAAATTCCTCAAAAGTCTTCAAGTCTCCTCAAAACCACACAAAGTCCTTGAAAAGGCCCACCAAATTCCAGTAAAATCCCACAGATTCTCCACAAATTCCCACAAAATCTAAAACAAATTCCTCAAAATTCTTCAAGTCTCCTCAGAATCCCACACAATTCCAGAAAAAACACACAAAATTCCAGAGAAGTCCCACAAAACTCCCTAAATCATTTCAAAACCCTACCAATTCACAGGAATGTCCCACAAAATCTCCACCAATTCCCAGAACATCCCACAAAAATCTCACAAAAATCCCTAAATCTTCTGAAAACTCGACCAAATTCCAGAAACGCCCCATAAAATCAGCACAGTTTCCCACAAAATTCAAGAAAAAACACCACAAAATTCCCTAAATCTTCTCAAAACACAACCAAATTCTAGAAAAATATCCCACCAAATCTCCACAAATTCCCACAAAATACATGAGAAATCCCTCAAGATCCCTAAATCGCCTCAATATCCCACAAAATCACACAAAAATCCCACAAAACCTCCACAAGTTTCCACAAAATCTAAGAAAAATTCCTCAAAATTCTTCAAGTCTCCTCAGAATCCCACACAATTCCAGAAAAAACACACAAAATTCCAGAGAAGTCCCACAAAACTCCCTAAATCATTTCAAAACCCTACCAATTCACAGGAATGTCCCACAAAATCTCCACCAATTCCCAGAACATCCCACAAAAATCCCACAAAAATCCCTAAATCTTCTGAAAACTCGACCAAATTCCAGAAATGCCCCATAAAATCAGCACAGTTTCCCACAAAATTCAAGAAAAAACACCACAAAATTCCCTAAATCTTTTCAAAATACCACAAAATTCTTGAAAAGCCCCACCAAATTCCAGAAACATCCCACAAAATTTCCTCAATACCCAACAAAATCCCAGAAAAATCACACAAAATTCCCTAAATCTTCTCAAAACACGGCCAAAATCCACAAAAATCCCACCAAATCTCCACAAATTCCCACAGAATACATGAAAAATCCCTGATAATTTCTCAGTTCTCTACAGAATCTCACCAAATTCCAGAAAAGTCCCTCAAAGTTCCACAAACATCCCACAAAATCTCCTCAATATCCAACAAAATCCCAGAAAAATCACACAAAATTCCCTAAATCTTCTCAAAACACGACTAAATTCTAGAAAAATGTCCCACCAAATCTCCACAAAATCCCACAAAATACACAAAAAATCCCTCAAGATCCCGAAATCGCCTCAATATCCCACAAAATCCCACAAAAATCACACAAAACCTCCACAAGTTTCCACAAAATCTAAGAAAAATTCCTCAAAAGTCTTCAAGTCTCCTCAAAACCACACAAAGTCCTTGAAAAGGCCCACCAAATTCCAGTAAAATCCCACAGATTCTCCACAAATTCCCACAAAATCTAAAACAAATTCCTCAAAATTCTTCAAGTCTCCTCAGAATCCCACACAATTCCAGAAAAAACACACAAAATTCCAGAGAAGTCCCACAAAACTCCCTAAATCATTTCAAAACCCTACCAATTCACAGGAATGTCCCACAAAATCTCCACCAATTCCCAGAACATCCCACAAAAATCTCACAAAAATCCCTAAATCTTCTGAAAACTCGACCAAATTCCAGAAACGCCCCATAAAATCAGCACAGTTTCCCACAAAATTCAAGAAAAAACACCACAAAATTCCCTAAATCTTCTCAAAACACAACCAAATTCTAGAAAAATATCCCACCAAATCTCCACAAATTCCCACAAAATACATGAGAAATCCCTCAAGATCCCGAAATCGCCTCAATATCCCACAAAATCCCACAAAAATCCCACAAAACCTCCACAAGTTTCCACAAAATCTAAGAAAAATTCCTCAAAATTCTTCAAGTCTCCTCAGAATCCCACACAATTCCAGAAAAAACACACAAAATTCCAGAGAAGTCCCACAAAACTCCCTAAATCATTTCAAAACCCTACCAATTCACAGGAATGTCCCACAAAATCTCCACCAATTCCCAGAACATCCCACAAAAATCTCACAAAAATCCCTAAATCTTCTGAAAACTCGACCAAATTCCAGAAACGCCCCATAAAATCAGCACAGTTTCCCACAAAATTCAAGAAAAAACACCACAAAATTCCCTAAATCTTCTCAAAACACAACCAAATTCTAGAAAAATATCCCACCAAATCTCCACAAATTCCCACAAAATACATGAGAAATCCCTCAAGATCCCTAAATCGCCTCAATATCCCACAAAATCACACAAAAGTCCCACAAAACCTCCACAAGTTTCCACAAAATCTAAGAAAAATTCCTCAGAATTCTTCAAGTCTCCTCAGAATCCCACACAATTCCAGAAAAAACACACAAAATTCCAGAGAAGTCCCACAAAACTCCCTAAATCATTTCAAAACCCTACCAATTCACAGGAATGTCCCACAAAATCTCCACCAATTCCCAGAACATCCCACAAAAATCCCACAAAAATCCCTAAATCTTCTCAAAACTCTACCAAATTCCAGAAATGCCCCATAAAATCAGCACAGTTTCCCACAAAATTCAAGAAAAAACACCACAAAATTCCCTAAATCTTTTCAAAATACCACAAAATTCTTGAAAAGCCCCACCAAATTCCAGAAACATCCCACAAAATTTCCTCAATACCCAACAAAATCCCAGAAAAATCACACAAAATTCCCTAAATCTTCTCAAAACACGGCCAAAATCCACAAAAATCCCACCAAATCTCCACAAATTCCCACAGAATACATGAAAAATCCCTGATAATTTCTCAGTTCTCTACAGAATCTCACCAAATTCCAGAAAAGTCCCTCAAAGTTCCACAAACATCCCACAAAATCTCCTCAATATCCAACAAAATCCCAGAAAAATCACACAAAATTCCCTAAATCTTCTCAAAACACGACTAAATTCTAGAAAAATGTCCCACCAAATCTCCACAAAATCCCACAAAATACACAAAAAATCCCTCAAGATCCCGAAATCGCCTCAATATCCCACAAAATCCCACAAAAATCACACAAAACCTCCACAAGTTTCCACAAAATCTAAGAAAAATTCCTCAAAAGTCTTCAAGTCTCCTCAAAACCACACAAAGTCCTTGAAAAGGCCCACCAAATTCCAGTAAAATCCCACAGATTCTCCACAAATTCCCACAAAATCTAAAACAAATTCCTCAAAATTCTTCAAGTCTCCTCAGAATCCCACACAATTCCAGAAAAAACACACAAAATTCCAGAGAAGTCCCACAAAACTCCCTAAATCATTTCAAAACCCTACCAATTCACAGGAATGTCCCACAAAATCTCCACCAATTCCCAGAACATCCCACAAAAATCTCACAAAAATCCCTAAATCTTCTGAAAACTCGACCAAATTCCAGAAACGCCCCATAAAATCAGCACAGTTTCCCACAAAATTCAAGAAAAAACACCACAAAATTCCCTAAATCTTCTCAAAACACAACCAAATTCTAGAAAAATATCCCACCAAATCTCCACAAATTCCCACAAAATACATGAGAAATCCCTCAAGATCCCTAAATCGCCTCAATATCCCACAAAATCACACAAAAATCACACAAAACCTCCACAAGTTTCCACAAAATCTAAGAAAAATTCCTCAAAATTCTTCAAGTCTCCTCAGAATCCCACACAATTCCAGAAAAAACACACAAAATTCCACAGAAGTCCCACAAAACTCCCTAAATCATTTCAAAACCCTACCAATTCACAGGAATGTCCCACAAAATCTCCACCAATTCCCAGAACATCCCACAAAAATCCCACAAAAATCCCTAAATCTTCTGAAAACTCAACCAAATTCCAGAAATGCCCCATAAAATCAGCACAGTTTCCCACAAAATTCAAGAAAAAACACCACAAAATTCCCTAAATCTTTTCAAAATACCACAAAATTCTTGAAAAGCCCCACCAAATTCCAGAAACATCCCACAAAATTTCCTCAATACCCAACAAAATCCCAGAAAAATCACACAAAATTCCCTAAATCTTCTCAAAACACGGCCAAAATCCACAAAAATCCCATCAAATCTCCACAAATTCCCACAGAATACATGAAAAATCCCTGATAATTTCTCAGTTCTCTACAGAATCTCACCAAATTCCAGAAAAGTCCCTCAAAGTTCCACAAACATCCCACAAAATCTCCTCAATATCCCACAAAATTCAAGAAAAATCACACAAAATTCCCTAAATCTTCTCAAAACACGACCAAATTCTAGAAAAATATCCCACCAAATCTCCACAAATTCCCACAAAATACATGAAAAATCCCTCAAGATCCCGAAATCGCCTCAATATCCCACAAAATCACACAAAAATCACACAAAACCTCCACAAGTTTCCACAAAATCTAAGAAAAATTCCTCAAAAGTCTTCAAGTCTCCTCAAAACCACACAAAGTCCTTGAAAAGGCCCACCAAATTCCAGTAAAATCCCACAGATTCTCCACAAATTCCCACAAAATCTAAAACAAATTCCTCAAAATTCTTCAAGTCTCCTCAGAATCCCACACAATTCCAGAAAAAACACACAAAATTCCAGAGAAGTCCCACAAAACTCCCTAAATCATTTCAAAACCCTACCAATTCACAGGAATGTCCCACAAAATCTCCACCAATTCCCAGAACATCCCACAAAAATCTCACAAAAATCCCTAAATCTTCTGAAAACTCGACCAAATTCCAGAAACGCCCCATAAAATCAGCACAGTTTCCCACAAAATTCAAGAAAAAACACCACAAAATTCCCTAAATCTTTTCAAAATACCACAAAATTCTTGAAAAGCCCCACCAAATTCCAGAAACATCCCACAAAATTTCCTCAATACCCAACAAAATCCCAGAAAAATCACACAAAATTCCCTAAATCTTCTCAAAACACGGCCAAATTCTAGAAAAATATCCAACCAAATCTTTACAAATTCCCACAGAATACCTGAAAAATCCCTGATAATTTCTCAGTTCTCTACAGAATCTCACCAAATTCCAGAAAAGTCCCTCAAAGTTCCACAAACATCCCACAAAATCTCCTCAATATCCAACAAAATCCCAGAAAAATCACACAAAATTCCCTAAATCTTCTCAAAACACGACTAAATTCTAGAAAAATGTCCCACCAAATCTCCACAAAATCCCACAAAATACACAAAAAATCCCTCAAGATCCCGAAATCGCCTCAATATCCCACAAAATCCCACAAAAATCACACAAAACCTCCACAAGTTTCCACAAAATCTAAGAAAAATTCCTCAAAATTCTTCAAGTCTCCTCAAAACCACACAAAGTCCTTGAAAAGGCCCACCAAATTCCAGTAAAATCCCACAGATTCTCCACAAATTCCCACAAAATCTAAAACAAATTCCTCAAAATTCTTCAAGTCTCCTCAGAATTCCACACAATTCCAGAAAAAACACACAAAATTCCACAGAAGTCCCACAAAACTCCCTAAATCATTTCAAAACCCTACCAATTCACAGGAATGTCCCACAAAATCTCCACCAATTCCCAGAACATCCCACAAAAATCTCACAAAAATCCCTAAATCTTCTGAAAACTCGACCAAATTCCAGAAACGCCACATAAAATCAGCACAGTTTCCCACAAAATTCAAGAAAAAACACCACAAAATTCCCTAAATCTTCTCAAAACACAACCAAATTCTAGAAAAATATCCCACCTAATCTCCACAAATTCCCACAAAATACATGAAAAATCCCTCAAGATCCCTAAATCGCCTCAATATCCCAAAAAATTCCACAAAAATCCCACAAAACCTCCACAAGTTTCCACAAAATCTAAGAAAAATTCCTCAAAATTCTTCAAGTCTCCTCAAAACCACACAATTCCAGAAAAACCCCACAAAATTCCAGAGAAGTCCCACAAAACTCCCTAAATCATTTCAAAACCCTACCCATTCACAGGAATGTCCCACAAAATCTCCACCAATTCCCAGAAAATCCCACAAAAATCTCACAAAAATCCCTAAATCTTCTGAAAACTCGACCAAATTCCAGAAACGCCCCATAAAATCAGCACAGTTTCCCACAAAATTCAAGAAAAAACACCACAAAATTCCCAAAATCTTTTCAAAATACCACAAAATTCTTGAAAAGCCCCACCAAATTCCCGAAACATCCCACAAAATGTCCTCAATATCCAACAAAATCCCAGAAAAATCACACAAAATTCCCTAAATATTCTCAAAACACGGCCAAAATCCACAAAAATCCCACCAAATCTCCACAAATTCCCACAGAATACATGAAAAATCCCTGATAATTTCTCAGTTCTCTACAGAATCTCACCAAATTCCAGAAAAGTCCCTCAAAGTTCCACAAACATCCCACAAAATCTCCTCAATATCCCACAAAATTCAAGAAAAATCACACAAAATTCCCTAAATCTTCTCAAAACACGACCAAATTCTAGAAAAATATCCCACCAAATCTCCACAAATTCCCACAAAATACATGAGAAATCCCTCAAGATCCCTAAATCGCCTCAATATCCCACAAAATCACACAAAAGTCCCACAAAACCTCCACAAGTTTCCACAAAATCTAAGAAAAATTCCTCAAAATTCTTCAAGTCTCCTCAGAATCCCACACAATTCCAGAAAAAACACACAAAATTCCAGAGAAGTCCCACAAAACTCCCTAAATCATTTCAAACCCCTACCAATTCACAGGAATGTCCCACAAAATCTCCACCAATTCCCAGAACATCCCACAAAAATCTCACAAAAATCCCTAAATCTTCTGAAAACTCGACCAAATTCCAGAAACGCCCCATAAAATCAGCACAGTTTCCCACAAAATTCAAGAAAAAACACCACAAAATTCCCTAAATCTTTTCAAAATACCACAAAATTCTTGAAAAGCCCCACCAAATTCCAGAAACATCCCACAAAATTTCCTCAATACCCAACAAAATCCCAGAAAAATCACACAAAATTCCCTAAATCTTCTCAAAACACGACCAAATTCTAGAAAAATATCCCACCAAATCTTTACAAATTCCCACAGAATACATGAAAAATCCCTGATAATTTCTCAGTTCTCTACAGAATCTCACCAAATTCCAGAAAAGTCCCTCAAAGTTCCACAAACATCCCACAAAATCTCCTCAATATCCAACAAAATCCCAGAAAAATCACACAAAATTCCCTAAATCTTCTCAAAACACGACTAAATTCTAGAAAAATGTCCCACCAAATCTCCACAAAATCCCACAAAATACACAAAAAATCCCTCAAGATCCCGAAATCGCCTCAATATCCCACAAAATCCCACAAAAATCACACAAAACCTCCACAAGTTTCCACAAAATCTAAGAAAAATTCCTCAAAATTCTTCAAGTCTCCTCAAAACCACACAAAGTCCTTGAAAAGGCCCACCAAATTCCAGTAAAATCCCACAGATTCTCCACAAATTCCCACAAAATCTAAAACAAATTCCTCAAAATTCTTCAAGTCTCCTCAGAATTCCACACAATTCCATAAAAAACACACAAAATTCCAGAGAAGTCCCACAAAACTCCCTAAATCATTTCAAAACCCTACCAATTCACAGGAATGTCCCACAAAATCTCCACCAATTCCCAGAACATCCCACAAAAATCTCACAAAAATCCCTAAATCTTCTGAAAACTCGACCAAATTCCAGAAACGCCCCATAAAATCAGCACAGTTTCCCACAAAATTCAAGAAAAAACACCACAAAATTCCCTAAATCTTTTCAAAATACCACAAAATTCTTGAAAAGCCCCACCAAATTCCCGAAACATCCCACAAAATGTCCTCAATATCCAACAAAATCCCAGAAAAATCACACAAAATTCCCTAAATCTTCTCAAAACACGACCAAATTCTAGAAAAATATTCCACCAAATCTCCACAAATTCCCACAAAATACATGAGAAATCCCTCAAGATCCCTAAATCGCCTCAATATCCCACAAAATCACACAAAAATCACACAAAACCTCCACAAGTTTCCACAAAATCTAAGAAAAATTCCTCAAAATTCTTCAAGTCTCCTCAGAATCCCACACAATTCCAGAAAAAACACACAAAATTCCAGAGAAGACCCACAAAACTCCCTAAATCATTTCAGAACCCTACCAATTCACAGGAATGTCCCACAAAATCTCCACCAATTCCCAGAACATCCCACAAAAATCTCACAAAAATCCCTTAATCTTCGGAAAACTCGACCAAATTCCAGAAACGCCCCATAAAATCAGCAGTTTCCCACAAAATTCAAGAAAAAACACCACAAAATTCCCTAAATCTTCTCAAAACACAACCAAATTCTAGAAAAATATCCCACCAAATCTCCACAAATTCCCACAAAATACATGAGAAATCCCTCAAGATCCCTAAATCGCCTCAATATCCCACAAAATCCTACAAAAATCCCACAAAACCTCCACAAGTTTCCACAAAATCTAAGAAAAATTCCTCAAAATTCTTCAAGTCTCCTCAGAATCCCACACAATTCCAGAAAAAACACACAAAATTCCAGAGAAGTCCCACAAAACTCCCTAAATCATTTCAGAACCCTACCAATTCACAGGAATGTCCCACAAAATCTCCACCAATTCCCAGAACATCCCACAATAATCTCACAAAAATCCCTAAATCTTCGGAAAACTCGACCAAATTCCAGAAACGCCCCATAAAATCAGCACAGTTTCCCACAAACTTCAAGAAAAAACACCACAAAATTCCCTAAATCTTTTCAAAATACCACAAAATTCTTGAAAAGCCCCACCAAATTCCAGAAACATCCCACAAAATTTCCTCAATACCCAACAAAATCCCAGAAAAATCACACAAAATTCCCTAAATCTTCTCAAAACACGGCCAAAATCCACAAAAATCCCACCACATCTCCACAAATTCCCACAGAATACATGAAAAATCCCTGATAATTCGTCAGTTCTCTACAGAATCTCACCAAATTCCAGAAAAGTCCCTCAAAGTTCCACAAACATCCCACAAAATCTCCCCAGTATCCAACAAAATTCCAGGAAAAATCTCACAAAATTCCCTAAATCTTCTCAAAACACGACCAAATTCTAGAAAAATATCCCACCAAATCACCACAAATTCCCACAAAATACATGAAAAATCCCTCAAGATCCCGAAATCGCCTCAATATCCCACAAAATCCCACAAAAATCACACAAAACCTCCACAAGTTTCCACAAAATCTAAGAAAAATTCCTCAAAAGTCTTCAAGTCTCCTCAAAACCACACAAAGTCCTTGAAAAGGCCCACCAAATTCCAGTAAAATCCCACAGATTCTCCACAAATTCCCACAAAATCTAAAACAAATTCCTCAAAATTCTTCAAGTCTCCTCAGAATCCCACACAATTCCAGAAAAAACACACAAAATTCCAGAGAAGTCCCACAAAACTCCCTAAATCATTTCAAAACCCTACCAATTCACAGGAATGTCCCACAAAATCTCCACCAATTCCCAGAACATCCCACAAAAATCTCACAAAAATCCCTAAATCTTCTGAAAACTCGACCAAATTCCAGAAACGCCCCATAAAATCAGCACAGTTTCCCACAAAATTCAAGAAAAAACACCACAAAATTCCCTAAATCTTTTCAAAATACCACAAAATTCTTGAAAAGCCCCACCAAATTCCAGAAACATCCCACAAAATTTCCTCAATACCCAACAAAATCCCAGAAAAATCACACAAAATTCCCTAAATCTTCTCAAAACACGGCCAAATTCTAGAAAAATATCCAACCAAATCTTTACAAATTCCCACAGAATACCTGAAAAATCCCTGATAATTTCTCAGTTCTCTACAGAATCTCACCAAATTCCAGAAAAGTCCCTCAAAGTTCCACAAACATCCCACAAAATCTCCTCAATATCCAACAAAATCCCAGAAAAATCACACAAAATTCCCTAAATCTTCTCAAAACACGACTAAATTCTAGAAAAATGTCCCACCAAATCTCCACAAAATCCCACAAAATACACAAAAAATCCCTCAAGATCCCGAAATCGCCTCAATATCCCACAAAATCCCACAAAAATCACACAAAACCTCCACAAGTTTCCACAAAATCTAAGAAAAATTCCTCAAAATTCTTCAAGTCTCCTCAAAACCACACAAAGTCCTTGAAAAGGCCCACCAAATTCCAGTAAAATCCCACAGATTCTCCACAAATTCCCACAAAATCTAAAACAAATTCCTCAAAATTCTTCAAGTCTCCTCAGAATTCCACACAATTCCAGAAAAAACACACAAAATTCCAGAGAAGTCCCACAAAACTCCCTAAATCATTTCAAAACCCTACCAATTCACAGGAATGTCCCACAAAATCTCCACCAATTCCCAGAACATCCCACAAAAATCTCACAAAAATCCCTAAATCTTCTGAAAACTCGACCAAATTCCAGAAACGCCCCATAAAATCAGCACAGTTTCCCACAAAATTCAAGAAAAAACACCACAAAATTCCCTAAATCTTCTCAAAACACAACCAAATTCTAGAAAAATATCCCACCAAATCTCCACAAATTCCCACAAAATACATGAAAAATCCCTCAAGATCCCTAAATCGCCTCAATATCCCAAAAAATTCCACAAAAATCCCACAAAACCTCCACAAGTTTCCACAAAATCTAAGAAAAATTCCTCAAAATTCTTCAAGTCTCCTCAAAACCACACAATTCTAGAAAAACCCCACAAAATTCCAGAGAAGTCCCACAAAACTCCCTAAATCATTTCAAAACCCTACCCATTCACAGGAATGTCCCACAAAATCTCCACCAATTCCCAGAAAATCCCACAAAAATCTCACAAAAATCCCTAAATCTTCTGAAAACTCGACCAAATTCCAGAAACGCCCCATAAAATCAGCACAGTTTCCCACAAAATTCAAGAAAAAACACCACAAAATTCCCTAAATCTTTTCAAAATACCACAAAATTCTTGAAAAGCCCCACCAAATTCCCGAAACATCCCACAAAATGTCCTCAATATCCAACAAAATCCCAGAAAAATCACACAAAATTCCCTAAATATTCTCAAAACACGGCCAAAATCCACAAAAATCCCACCAAATCTCCACAAATTCCCACAGAATACATGAAAAATCCCTGATAATTTCTCAGTTCTCTACAGAATCTCACCAAATTCCAGAAAAGTCCCTCAAAGTTCCACAAACATCCCACAAAATCTCCTCAATATCCCACAAAATTCAAGAAAAATCACACAAAATTCCCTAAATCTTCTCAAAACACGACCAAATTCTAGAAAAATATCCCACCAAATCTCCACAAATTCCCACAAAATACATGAGAAATCCCTCAAGATCCCTAAATCGCCTCAATATCCCACAAAATCACACAAAAGTCCCACAAAACCTCCACAAGTTTCCACAAAATCTAAGAAAAATTCCTCAAAATTCTTCAAGTCTCCTCAGAATCCCACACAATTCCAGAAAAAACACACAAAATTCCAGAGAAGTCCCACAAAACTCCCTAAATCATTTCAAACCCCTACCAATTCACAGGAATGTCCCACAAAATCTCCACCAATTCCCAGAACATCCCACAAAAATCTCACAAAAATCCCTAAATCTTCTGAAAACTCGACCAAATTCCAGAAACGCCCCATAAAATCAGCACAGTTTCCCACAAAATTCAAGAAAAAACACCACAAAATTCCCTAAATCTTTTCAAAATACCACAAAATTCTTGAAAAGCCCCACCAAATTCCAGAAACATCCCACAAAATTTCCTCAATACCCAACAAAATCCCAGAAAAATCACACAAAATTCCCTAAATCTTCTCAAAACACGGCCAAAATCCACAAAAATCCCACCAAATCTCCACAAATTCCCACAGAATACATGAAAAATCCCTGATAATTTCTCAGTTCTCTACAGAATCTCACCAAATTCCAGAAAAGTCCCTCAAAGTTCCACAAACATCCCACAAAATCTCCTCAATATCCAACAAAATCCCAGAAAAATCACACAAAATTCCCTAAATCTTCTCAAAACACGACTAAATTCTAGAAAAATGTCCCACCAAATCTCCACAAAATCCCACAAAATACACAAAAAATCCCTCAAGATCCCGAAATCGCCTCAATATCCCACAAAATCCCACAAAAATCACACAAAACCTCCACAAGTTTCCACAAAATCTAAGAAAAATTCCTCAAAATTCTTCAAGTCTCCTCAAAACCACACAAAGTCCTTGAAAAGGCCCACCAAATTCCAGTAAAATCCCACAGATTCTCCACAAATTCCCACAAAATCTAAAACAAATTCCTCAAAATTCTTCAAGTCTCCTCAGAATTCCAAACAATTCCATAAAAAACACACAAAATTCCAGAGAAGTCCCACAAAACTCCCTAAATCATTTCAAAACCCTACCAATTCACAGGAATGTCCCACAAAATCTCCACCAATTCCCAGAACATCCCACAAAAATCTCACAAAAATCCCTAAATCTTCTGAAAACTCGACCAAATTCCAGAAACGCCCCATAAAATCAGCACAGTTTCCCACAAAATTCAAGAAAAAACACCACAAAATTCCCTAAATCTTTTCAAAATACCACAAAATTCTTGAAAAGCCCCACCAAATTCCAGAAACATCCCACAAAATGTCCTCAATATCCAACAAAATCCCAGAAAAATCACACAAAATTCCCTAAATCTTCTCAAAACACGACCAAATTCTAGAAAAATATTCCACCAAATCTCCACAAATTCCCACAAAATACATGAGAAATCCCTCAAGATCCCTAAATCGCCTCAATATCCCACAAAATCACACAAAAATCCCACAAAACCTCCACAAGTTTCCACAAAATCTAAGAAAAATTCCTCAAAATTCTTCAAGTCTCCTCAGAATCCCACACAATTCCAGAAAAAACACACAAAATTCCAGAGAAGACCCACAAAACTCCCTAAATCATTTCAGAACCCTACCAATTCACAGGAATGTCCCACAAAATCTCTACCAATTCCCAGAACATCCCACAAAAATCTCACAAAAATCCCTTAATCTTCGGAAAACTCGACCAAATTCCAGAAACGCCCCATAAAATCAGCACAGTTTCCCACAAACTTCAAGAAAAAACACCACAAAATTCCCTAAATCTTTTCAAAATACCACAAAATTCTTGAAAAGCCCCACCAAATTCCAGAAACATCCCACAAAATTTCCTCAATACCCAACAAAATCCCAGAAAAATCACACAAAATTCCCTAAATCTTCTCAAAACACGGCCAAAATCCACAAAAATCCCACCACATCTCCACAAATTCCCACAGAATACATGAAAAATCCCTGATAATTCGTCAGTTCTCTACAGAATCTCACCAAATTCCAGAAAAGTCCCTCAAAGTTCCACAAACATCCCACAAAATCTCCCCAGTATCCAACAAAATTCCAGGAAAAATCTCACAAAATTCCCTAAATCTTCTCAAAACACGACCAAATTCTAGAAAAATATCCCACCAAATCACCACAAATTCCCACAAAATACATGAAAAATCCCTCAAGATCCCGAAATCGCCTCAATATCCCACAAAATCCCACAAAAATCACACAAAACCTCCACAAGTTTCCACAAAATCTAAGAAAAATTCCTCAAAAGTCTTCAAGTCTCCTCAAAACCACACAAAGTCCTTGAAAAGGCCCACCAAATTCCAGTAAAATCCCACAGATTCTCCACAAATTCCCACAAAATCTAAAACAAATTCCTCAAAATTCTTCAAGTCTCCTCAGAATCCCACACAATTCCATAAAAAACACACAAAATTCCAGAGAAGTCCCACAAAACTCCCTAAATCATTTCAAAACCCTACCAATTCACAGGAATGTCCCACAAAATCTCCACCAATTCCCAGAACATCCCACAAAAATCTCACAAAAATCCCTAAATCTTCTGAAAACTCGACCAAATTCCAGAAACGCCCCATAAAATCAGCACAGTTTCCCACAAAATTCAAGAAAAAACACAACAAAATTCCCTAAATCTTCTCAAAACACAACCAAATTCTAGAAAAATATCCCACCAAATCTCCACAAATTCCCACAAAATACATGAGAAATCCCTCAAGATCCCTAAATCGCCTCAATATCCCACAAAATCACACAAAAATCACACAAAACCTCCACAAGTTTCCACAAAATCTAAGAAAAATTCCTCAAAATTCTTCAAGTCTCCTCAGAATCCCACACAATTCCAGAAAAAACACACAAAATTCCACAGAAGTCCCACAAAACTCCCTAAATCATTTCAAAACCCTACCAATTCACAGGAATGTCCCACAAAATCTCCACCAATTCCCAGAACATCCCACAAAAATCTCACAAAAATCCCTAAATCTTCTGAAAACTCGACCAAATTCCAGAAACGCCCCATAAAATCAGCACAGTTTCCCACAAAATTCAAGAAAAAACACCACAAAATTCCCTAAATCTTTTCAAAATACCACAAAATTCTTGAAAAGCCCCACCAAATTCCAGAAACATCCCACAAAATTTCCTCAATACCCAACAAAATCCCAGAAAAATCACACAAAATTCCCTAAATCTTCTCAAAACACGACCAAATTCTAGAAAAATATCCCACCAAATCTTTACAAATTCCCACAGAATACCTGAAAAATCCCTGATAATTTCTCAGTTCTCTACAGAATCTCACCAAATTCCAGAAAAGTCCCTCAAAGTTCCACAAACATCCCACAAAATCTCCTCAATATCCAACAAAATCCCAGAAAAATCACACAAAATTCCCTAAATCTTCTCAAAACACGACTAAATTCTAGAAAAATGTCCCACCAAATCTCCACAAAATCCCACAAAATACACAAAAAATCCCTCAAGATCCCTAAATCGCCTCAATATCCCACAAAATCCCACAAAAATCACACAAAACCTCCACAAGTTTCCACAAAATCTAAGAAAAATTCCTCAAAATTCTTCAAGTCTCCTCAAAACCACACAAAGTCCTTGAAAAGGCCCACCAAATTCCAGTAAAATCCCACAGATTCTCCACAAATTCCCACAAAATCTAAAACAAATTCCTCAAAATTCTTCAAGTCTCCTCAGAATTCCACACAATTCCAGAAAAAACACACAAAATTCCAGAGAAGTCCCACAAAACTCCCTAAATCATTTCAAAACCCTACCAATTCACAGGAATGTCCCACAAAATCTCCACCAATTCCCAGAACATCCCACAAAAATCTCACAAAAATCCCTAAATCTTCTGAAAACTCGACCAAATTCCAGAAACGCCCCATAAAATCAGCACAGTTTCCCACAAAATTCAAGAAAAAACACCACAAAATTCCCTAAATCTTCTCAAAACACAACCAAATTCTAGAAAAATATCCCACCAAATCTCCACAAATTCCCACAAAATACATGAGAAATCCCTCAAGATCCCTAAATCGCCTCAATATCCCACAAAATCACACAAAAGTCCCACAAAACCTCCACAAGTTTCCACAAAATCTAAGAAAAATTCCTCAGAATTCTTCAAGTCTCCTCAGAATCCCACACAATTCCAGAAAAACCCCACAAAATTCCAGAGAAGTCCCACAAAACTCCCTAAATCATTTCAAAACCCTACCCATTCACAGGAATGTCCCACAAAATCTCCACCAATTCCCAGAAAATCCCACAAAAATCTCACAAAAATCCCTAAATCTTCTGAAAACTCGACCAAATTCCAGAAACGCCCCATAAAATCAGCACAGTTTCCCACAAAATTCAAGAAAAAACACCACAAAATTCCCAAAATCTTTTCAAAATACCACAAAATTCTTGAAAAGCCCCACCAAATTCCCGAAACATCCCACAAAATGTCCTCAATATCCAACAAAATCCCAGAAAAATCACACAAAATTCCCTAAATATTCTCAAAACACGGCCAAAATCCACAAAAATCCCACCAAATCTCCACAAATTCCCACAGAATACATGAAAAATCCCTGATAATTTCTCAGTTCTCTACAGAATCTCACCAAATTCCAGAAAAGTCCCTCAAAGTTCCACAAACATCCCACAAAATCTCCTCAATATCCCACAAAATTCAAGAAAAATCACACAAAATTCCCTAAATCTTCTCAAAACACGACCAAATTCTAGAAAAATATCCCACCAAATCTCCACAAATTCCCACAAAATACATGAAAAATCCCTCAAGATCCCTAAATCGCCTCAATATCCCAAAAAATTCCACAAAAATCCCACAAAACCTCCACAAGTTTCCACAAAATCTAAGAAAAATTCCTCAAAAGTCTTCAAGTCTCCTCAGAATCCCACACAATTCCAGAAAAACCCACAAAATTCCAGAGAAGTCTCACAAAACTCCCTAAATCATTTCAAAACCCTACCAATTCACAGGAATGTCCCACAAAATCTCCACCAATTCCCAGAACATCCCACAAAAATCTCACAAAAATCCCTAAATCTTCTGAAAACTCGACCAAATTCCCGAAACGCCCCATAAAATCAGCACAGTTTCCCACAAAATTCAAGAAAAAACTCCACAAAATTCCCTAAATCTTTTCAAAATACCACAAAATTCTTGAAAAGCCTCACCAAATTCCCGAAACATCCCACAAAATGTCCTCAATACCCAACAAAATCCCAGAAAAGTCACACAAAATTCCCTAAATCTTCTCAAAACACGGCCAAAATCCAAAAAAATCCCACAGAATCTCCACAAATTCCCACAGAATACATGACAAATCCCTGATAATTCGTCAGTTCTCTACAGAATCTCACCAAATTCCAGAAGAGTCCCTCAAAGTTCCACAAACATCCCACAAAATCTCCCCAGTATCCAACAAAATTCCAGGAAAAATCCCACAAAATTCCCTAAATCTTCTCAAAACACGGCCAAAATCCACAAAAATCCCATCAAATCTCCACAAATTCCCACAGAATACATGAAAAATCCCTGATAATTCGTCAGTTCTCTACAGAATCTCACCAAATTCCAGAAGAGTCCCTCAAAGTTCCACAAACATCCCACAAAATCTCCCCAGTATCCAACAAAATTCCAGGAAAAATCTCACAAAATTCCCTAAATCTTCTCAAAACACGACCAAATTCTAGAAAAATATCCCACCAAATCTCCACAAATTCCCACAAAATACATGAGAAATCCCTCAAGATCCCTAAATCGCCTCAATATCCCACAAAATCACACAAAAATCACACAAAACCTCCACAAGTTTCCACAAAATCTAAGAAAAATTCCTCAAAATTCTTCAAGTCTCCTCAGAATCCCACACAATTCCAGAAAAAACACACAAAATTCCACAGAAGTCCCACAAAACTCCCTAAATCATTTCAAAACCCTACCAATTCACAGGAATGTCCCACAAAATCTCCACCAATTCCCAGAACATCCCACAAAAATCTCACAAAAATCCCTAAATCTTCTGAAAACTCGACCAAATTCCAGAAACGCCCCATAAAATCAGCACAGTTTCCCACAAAATTCAAGAAAAAACACCACAAAATTCCCTAAATCTTTTCAAAATACCACAAAATTCTTGAAAAGCCCCACCAAATTCCAGAAACATCCCACAAAATTTCCTCAATACCCAACAAAATCCCAGAAAAATCACACAAAATTCCCTAAATCTTCTCAAAACACGACCAAATTCTAGAAAAATATCCCACCAAATCTTTACAAATTCCCACAGAATACCTGAAAAATCCCTGATAATTTCTCAGTTCTCTACAGAATCTCACCAAATTCCAGAAAAGTCCCTCAAAGTTCCACAAACATCCCACAAAATCTCCTCAATATCCAACAAAATCCCAGAAAAATCACACAAAATTCCCTAAATCTTCTCAAAACACGACTAAATTCTAGAAAAATGTCCCACCAAATCTCCACAAAATCCCACAAAATACACAAAAAATCCCTCAAGATCCCTAAATCGCCTCAATATCCCACAAAATCCCACAAAAATCACACAAAACCTCCACAAGTTTCCACAAAATCTAAGAAAAATTCCTCAAAATTCTTCAAGTCTCCTCAAAACCACACAAAGTCCTTGAAAAGGCCCACCAAATTCCAGTAAAATCCCACAGATTCTCCACAAATTCCCACAAAATCTAAAACAAATTCCTCAAAATTCTTCAAGTCTCCTCAGAATTCCACACAATTCCAGAAAAAACACACAAAATTCCAGAGAAGTCCCACAAAACTCCCTAAATCATTTCAAAACCCTACCAATTCACAGGAATGTCCCACAAAATCTCCACCAATTCCCAGAACATCCCACAAAAATCTCACAAAAATCCCTAAATCTTCTGAAAACTCGACCAAATTCCAGAAACGCCCCATAAAATCAGCACAGTTTCCCACAAAATTCAAGAAAAAACACCACAAAATTCCCTAAATCTTCTCAAAACACAACCAAATTCTAGAAAAATATCCCACCAAATCTCCACAAATTCCCACAAAATACATGAGAAATCCCTCAAGATCCCTAAATCGCCTCAATATCCCACAAAATCACACAAAAGTCCCACAAAACCTCCACAAGTTTCCACAAAATCTAAGAAAAATTCCTCAGAATTCTTCAAGTCTCCTCAGAATCCCACACAATTCCAGAAAAACCCCACAAAATTCCAGAGAAGTCCCACAAAACTCCCTAAATCATTTCAAAACCCTACCCATTCACAGGAATGTCCCACAAAATCTCCACCAATTCCCAGAAAATCCCACAAAAATCTCACAAAAATCCCTAAATCTTCTGAAAACTCGACCAAATTCCAGAAACGCCCCATAAAATCAGCACAGTTTCCCACAAAATTCAAGAAAAAACACCACAAAATTCCCAAAATCTTTTCAAAATACCACAAAATTCTTGAAAAGCCCCACCAAATTCCCGAAACATCCCACAAAATGTCCTCAATATCCAACAAAATCCCAGAAAAATCACACAAAATTCCCTAAATCTTCTCAAAACACGGCCAAAATCCACAAAAATCCCACCAAATCTCCACAAATTCCCACAGAATACATGAAAAATCCCTGATAATTTCTCAGTTCTCTACAGAATCTCACCAAATTCCAGAAAAGTCCCTCAAAGTTCCACAAACATCCCACAAAATCTCCTCAATATCCCACAAAATTCAAGAAAAATCACACAAAATTCCCTAAATCTTCTCAAAACACGACCAAATTCTAGAAAAATATCCCACCAAATCTCCACAAATTCCCACAAAATACATGAAAAATCCCTCAAGATCCCTAAATCGCCTCAATATCCCAAAAAATTCCACAAAAATCCCACAAAACCTCCACAAGTTTCCACAAAATCTAAGAAAAATTCCTCAAAAGTCTTCAAGTCTCCTCAGAATCCCACACAATTCCAGAAAAACCCACAAAATTCCAGAGAAGTCTCACAAAACTCCCTAAATCATTTCAAAACCCTACCAATTCACAGGAATGTCCCACAAAATCTCCACCAATTCCCAGAACATCCCACAAAAATCTCACAAAAATCCCTAAATCTTCTGAAAACTCGACCAAATTCCCGAAACGCCCCATAAAATCAGCACAGTTTCCCACAAAATTCAAGAAAAAACTCCACAAAATTCCCTAAATCTTTTCAAAATACCACAAAATTCTTGAAAAGCCTCACCAAATTCCCGAAACATCCCACAAAATGTCCTCAATACCCAACAAAATCCCAGAAAAGTCACACAAAATTCCCTAAATCTTCTCAAAACACGGCCAAAATCCAAAAAAATCCCACAGAATCTCCACAAATTCCCACAGAATACATGACAAATCCCTGATAATTCGTCAGTTCTCTACAGAATCTCACCAAATTCCAGAAGAGTCCCTCAAAGTTCCACAAACATCCCACAAAATCTCCCCAGTATCCAACAAAATTCCAGGAAAAATCCCACAAAATTCCCTAAATCTTCTCAAAACACGGCCAAAATCCACAAAAATCCCATCAAATCTCCACAAATTCCCACAGAATACATGAAAAATCCCTGATAATTCGTCAGTTCTCTACAGAATCTCACCAAATTCCAGAAGAGTCCCTCAAAGTTCCACAAACATCCCACAAAATCTCCCCAGTATCCAACAAAATTCCAGGAAAAATCTCACAAAATTCCCTAAATCTTCTCAAAACACGACCAAATTCTAGAAAAATATCCCACCAAATCTCCACAAATTCCCACAAAATACATGAGAAATCCCTCAAGATCCCTAAATCGCCTCAATATCCCACAAAATCACACAAAAATCACACAAAACCTCCACAAGTTTCCACAAAATCTAAGAAAAATCCTTGAAAATTCTTCAAGTCTCCTCAAAACCACACAAAGTCCTTGAAAAGGCCCACCAAATTCCAGTAAAATCCCACAGAATCTCCACAAATTCCCACAAAATCTAAAACAAATTCCTCAAAATTCTTCAAGTCTCCTCAGAATCCCACACAATTCCAGAAAAAACACACAAAATTCCAGAGAAGTCCCACAAAACTCCCTAAATCATTTCAAAACCCTACCAATTCACAGGAATGTCCCACAAAATCTCCACCAATTCCCAGAACATCCCACAAAAATCTCACAAAAATCCCTAAATCTTCTGAAAACTCGACCAAATTCCAGAAACGCCCCATAAAATCAGCACAGTTTCCCACAAAATTCAAGAAAAAACACCACAAAATTCCCTAAATCTTCTCAAAAAACAACCAAATTCTAGAAAAATATCCCACCAAATCTCCACAAATTCCCACAAAATACATGAGAAATCCCTCAAGATCCCTAAATCGCCTCAATATCCCACAAAATCACACAAAAATCACACAAAACCTCCACAAGTTTCCACAAAATCTAAGAAAAATTCCTCAAAATTCTTCAAGTCTCCTCAGAATCCCACACAATTCCAGAAAAAACACACAAAATTCCAGAGAAGTCCCACAAAACTCCCTAAATCATTTCAAAACCCTACCAATTCACAGGAATGTCCCACAAAATCTCCACCAATTCCCAGAACATCCCACAAAAATCCCACAAAAATCCCTAAATCTTCTGAAAACTCAACCAAATTCCAGAAATGCCCCATAAAATCAGCACAGTTTCCCACAAAATTCAAGAAAAAACACCACAAAATTCCCTAAATCTTTTCAAAATACCACAAAATTCTTGAAAAGCCCCACACAATTCCAGAAACATCCCACAAAATTTCCTCAATACCCAACAAAATCCCAGAAAAATCACACAAAATTCCCTAAATATTCTCAAAACACGGCCAAAATCCACAAAAATCCCATCAAATCTCCACAAATTCCCACAGAATACATGAAAAATCCCTGATAATTTCTCAGTTCTCTACAGAATCTCACCAAATTCCAGAAAAGTCCCTCAAAGTTCCACAAACATCCCACAAAATCTCCTCAATATCCCACAAAATTCAAGAAAAATCACACAAAATTCCCTAAATCTTCTCAAAACACGACCAAATTCTAGAAAAATATCCCACCAAATCTCCACAAATTCCCACAAAATACATGAAAAATCCCTCAAGATCCCGAAATCACCTCAATATCCCACAAAATCCCACAAAAATCACACAAAACCTCCACAAGTTTCCACAAAATCTAAGAAAAATTCCTCAAAAGTCTTCAAGTCTCCTCAAAACCACACAAAGTCCTTGAAAAGGCCCACCAAATTCCAGTAAAATCCCACAGATTCTCCACAAATTCCCACAAAATCTAAAACAAATTCCTCAAAATTCTTCAAGTCTCCTCAGAATCCCACACAATTCCAGAAAAAACACACAAAATTCCAGAGAAGTCCCACAAAACTCCCTAAATCATTTCAAAACCCTACCAATTCACAGGAATGTCCCACAAAATCTCCACCAATTCCCAGAACATCCCACAAAAATCTCACAAAAATCCCTAAATCTTCTGAAAACTCGACCAAATTCCCGAAACGCCCCATAAAATCAGCACAGTTTCCCACAAAATTCAAGAAAAAACACCACAAAATTCCCTAAATCTTCTCAAAACACAACCAAATTCTAGAAAAATATCCCACCAAATCTCCACAAATTCCCACAAAATACATGAGAAATCCCTCAAGATCCCTAAATCGCCTCAATATCCCACAAAATCACACAAAAGTCCCACAAAACCTCCACAAGTTTCCACAAAATCTAAGAAAAATTCCTCAAAATTCTTCAAGTCTCCTCAGAATCCCACACAATTCCAGAAAAAACACACAAAATTCCAGAGAAGTCCCACAAAACTCCCTAAATCATTTCAAAACCCTACCAATTCACAGGAATGTCCCACAAAATCTCCACCAATTCCCAGAACATCCCACAAAAATCTCACAAAAATCCCTAAATCTTCTGAAAACTCGACCAAATTCCAGAAACGCCCCATAAAATCAGCACAGTTTCCCACAAAATTCAAGAAAAAACACCACAAAATTCCCTAAATCTTTTCAAAATACCACAAAATTCTTGAAAAGCCCCACCAAATTCCAGAAACATCCCACAAAATTTCCTCAATACCCAACAAAATCCCAGAAAAATCACACAAAATTCCCTAAATCTTCTCAAAACACGACCAAATTCTAGAAAAATATCCCACCAAATCTTTACAAATTCCCACAGAATACATGAAAAATCCCTGATAATTTCTCAGTTCTCTACAGAATCTCACCAAATTCCAGAAAAGTCCCTCAAAGTTCCACAAACATCCCACAAAATCTCCTCAATATCCAACAAAATCCCAGAAAAATCACACAAAATTCCCTAAATCTTCTCAAAACACGACTAAATTCTAGAAAAATGTCCCACCAAATCTCCACAAAATCCCACAAAATACACAAAAAATCCCTCAAGATCCCGAAATCGCCTCAATATCCCACAAAATCCCACAAAAATCACACAAAACCTCCACAAGTTTCCACAAAATCTAAGAAAAATTCCTCAAAATTCTTCAAGTCTCCTCAAAACCACACAAAGTCCTTGAAAAGGCCCACCAAATTCCAGTAAAATCCCACAGATTCTCCACAAATTCCCACAAAATCTAAAACAAATTCCTCAAAATTCTTCAAGTCTCCTCAGAATTCCACACAATTCCATAAAAAACACACAAAATTCCAGAGAAGTCCCACAAAACTCCCTAAATCATTTCAAAACCCTACCAATTCACAGGAATGTCCCACAAAATCTCCACCAATTCCCAGAACATCCCACAAAAATCTCACAAAAATCCCTAAATCTTCTGAAAACTCGACCAAATTCCAGAAACGCCCCATAAAATCAGCACAGTTTCCCACAAAATTCAAGAAAAAACACCACAAAATTCCCTAAATCTTCTCAAAACACAACCAAATTCTAGAAAAATATCCCACCAAATCTCCACAAATTCCCACAAAATACATGAAAAATCCCTCAAGATCCCTAAATCGCCTCAATATCCCAAAAAATTCCACAAAAATCCCACAAAACCTCCACAAGTTTCCACAAAATCTAAGAAAAATTCCTCAAAATTCTTCAAGTCTCCTCAAAACCACACAATTCCAGAAAAAACACACAAAATTCCAGAGAAGTCCCACAAAACTCCCTAAATCATTTCAAAACCCTACCCATTCACAGGAATGTCCCACAAAATCTCCACCAATTCCCAGAAAATCCCACAAAAATCTCACAAAAATCCCTAAATCTTCTGAAAACTCGACCAAATTCCAGAAACGCCCCATAAAATCAGCACAGTTTCCCACAAAATTCAAGAAAAAACACCACAAAATTCCCTAAATCTTTTCAAAATACCACAAAATTCTTGAAAAGCCCCACCAAATTCCCGAAACATCCCACAAAATGTCCTCAATATCCAACAAAATCCCAGAAAAATCACACAAAATTCCCTAAATATTCTCAAAACACGGCCAAAATCCACAAAAATCCCACCAAATCTCCACAAATTCCCACAGAATACATGAAAAATCCCTGATAATTTCTCAGTTCTCTACAGAATCTCACCAAATTCCAGAAAAGTCCCTCAAAGTTCCACAAACATCCCACAAAATCTCCTCAATATCCCACAAAATTCAAGAAAAATCACACAAAATTCCCTAAATCTTCTCAAAACACGACCAAATTCTAGAAAAATATCCCACCAAATCTCCACAAATTCCCACAAAATACATGAAAAATCCCTCAAGATCCCTAAATCGCCTCAATATCCCAAAAAATTCCACAAAAATCCCACAAAACCTCCACAAGTTTCCACAAAATCTAAGAAAAATTCCTCAAAAGTCTTCAAGTCTCCTCAGAATCCCACACAATTCCAGAAAAACCCACAAAATTCCAGAGAAGTCTCACAAAACTCCCTAAATCATTTCAAAACCCTACCAATTCACAGGAATGTCCCACAAAATCTCCACCAATTCCCAGAACATCCCACAAAAATCTCACAAAAATCCCTAAATCTTCTGAAAACTCGACCAAATTCCCGAAACGCCCCATAAAATCAGCACAGTTTCCCACAAAATTCAAGAAAAAACTCCACAAAATTCCCTAAATCTTTTCAAAATACCACAAAATTCTTGAAAAGCCTCACCAAATTCCCGAAACATCCCACAAAATGTCCTCAATACCCAACAAAATCCCAGAAAAGTCACACAAAATTCCCTAAATCTTCTCAAAACACGGCCAAAATCCAAAAAAATCCCACAGAATCTCCACAAATTCCCACAGAATACATGACAAATCCCTGATAATTCGTCAGTTCTCTACAGAATCTCACCAAATTCCAGAAGAGTCCCTCAAAGTTCCACAAACATCCCACAAAATCTCCCCAGTATCCAACAAAATTCCAGGAAAAATCCCACAAAATTCCCTAAATCTTCTCAAAACACGGCCAAAATCCACAAAAATCCCACCAAATCTCCACAAATTCCCACAGAATACATGAAAAATCCCTGATAATTCGTCAGTTCTCTACAGAATCTCACCAAATTCCAGAAGAGTCCCTCAAAGTTCCACAAACATCCCACAAAATCTCCCCAGTATCCAACAAAATTCCAGGAAAAATCTCACAAAATTCCCTAAATCTTCTCAAAACACGACCAAATTCTAGAAAAATATCCCACCAAATCTCCACAAATTCCCACAAAATACATGAGAAATCCCTCAAGATCCCTAAATCGCCTCAATATCCCACAAAATCACACAAAAATCACACAAAACCTCCACAAGTTTCCACAAAATCTAAGAAAAATCCTTGAAAATTCTTCAAGTCTCCTCAAAACCACACAAAGTCCTTGAAAAGGCCCACCAAATTCCAGTAAAATCCCACAGAATCTCCACAAATTCCCACAAAATCTAAAACAAATTCCTCAAAATTCTTCAAGTCTCCTCAGAATCCCACACAATTCCAGAAAAAACACACAAAATTCCAGAGAAGTCCCACAAAACTCCCTAAATCATTTCAAAACCCTACCAATTCACAGGAATGTCCCACAAAATCTCCACCAATTCCCAGAACATCCCACAAAAATCTCACAAAAATCCCTAAATCTTCTGAAAACTCGACCAAATTCCAGAAACGCCCCATAAAATCAGCACAGTTTCCCACAAAATTCAAGAAAAAACACCACAAAATTCCCTAAATCTTCTCAAAAAACAACCAAATTCTAGAAAAATATCCCACCAAATCTCCACAAATTCCCACAAAATACATGAGAAATCCCTCAAGATCCCTAAATCGCCTCAATATCCCACAAAATCACACAAAAATCACACAAAACCTCCACAAGTTTCCACAAAATCTAAGAAAAATTCCTCAAAATTCTTCAAGTCTCCTCAGAATCCCACACAATTCCAGAAAAAACACACAAAATTCCACAGAAGTCCCACAAAACTCCCTAAATCATTTCAAAACCCTACCAATTCACAGGAATGTCCCACAAAATCTCCACCAATTCCCAGAACATCCCACAAAAATCCCACAAAAATCCCTAAATCTTCTGAAAACTCAACCAAATTCCAGAAATGCCCCATAAAATCAGCACAGTTTCCCACAAAATTCAAGAAAAAACACCACAAAATTCCCTAAATCTTTTCAAAATACCACAAAATTCTTGAAAAGCCCCACACAATTCCAGAAACATCCCACAAAATTTCCTCAATACCCAACAAAATCCCAGAAAAATCACACAAAATTCCCTAAATCTTCTCAAAACACGGCCAAAATCCACAAAAATCCCATCAAATCTCCACAAATTCCCACAGAATACATGACAAATCCCTGATAATTTCTCAGTTCTCTACAGAATCTCACCAAATTCCAGAAAAGTCCCTCAAAGTTCCACAAACATCCCACAAAATCTCCTCAATATCCCACAAAATTCAAGAAAAATCACACAAAATTCCCTAAATCTTCTCAAAACACGACCAAATTCTAGAAAAATATCCCACCAAATCTCCACAAATTCCCACAAAATACATGAAAAATCCCTCAAGATCCCGAAATCACCTCAATATCCCACAAAATCCCACAAAAATCACACAAAACCTCCACAAGTTTCCACAAAATCTAAGAAAAATTCCTCAAAAGTCTTCAAGTCTCCTCAAAACCACACAAAGTCCTTGAAAAGGCCCACCAAATTCCAGTAAAATCCCACAGATTCTCCACAAATTCCCACAAAATCTAAAACAAATTCCTCAAAATTCTTCAAGTCTCCTCAGAATTCCACACAATTCCATAAAAAACACACAAAATTCCAGAGAAGTCCCACAAAACTCCCTAAATCATTTCAAAACCCTACCAATTCACAGGAATGTCCCACAAAATCTCCACCAATTCCCAGAACATCCCACAAAAATCTCACAAAAATCCCTAAATCTTCTGAAAACTCGACCAAATTCCAGAAACGCCCCATAAAATCAGCACAGTTTCCCACAAAATTCAAGAAAAAACACCACAAAATTCCCTAAATCTTCTCAAAACACAACCAAATTCTAGAAAAATATCCCACCAAATCTCCACAAATTCCCACAAAATACATGAAAAATCCCTCAAGATCCCTAAATCGCCTCAATATCCCAAAAAATTCCACAAAAATCCCACAAAACCTCCACAAGTTTCCACAAAATCTAAGAAAAATTCCTCAAAATTCTTCAAGTCTCCTCAAAACCACACAATTCTAGAAAAACCCCACAAAATTCCAGAGAAGTCCCACAAAACTCCCTAAATCATTTCAAAACCCTACCCATTCACAGGAATGTCCCACAAAATCTCCACCAATTCCCAGAAAATCCCACAAAAATCTCACAAAAATCCCTAAATCTTCTGAAAACTCGACCAAATTCCAGAAACGCCCCATAAAATCAGCACAGTTTCCCACAAAATTCAAGAAAAAACACCACAAAATTCCCAAAATCTTTTCAAAATACCACAAAATTCTTGAAAAGCCCCACCAAATTCCCGAAACATCCCACAAAATGTCCTCAATATCCAACAAAATCCCAGAAAAATCACACAAAATTCCCTAAATATTCTCAAAACACGGCCAAAATCCACAAAAATCCCACCAAATCTCCACAAATTCCCACAGAATACATGAAAAATCCCTGATAATTTCTCAGTTCTCTACAGAATCTCACCAAATTCCAGAAAAGTCCCTCAAAGTTCCACAAACATCCCACAAAATCTCCTCAATATCCCACAAAATTCAAGAAAAATCACACAAAATTCCCTAAATCTTCTCAAAACACGACCAAATTCTAGAAAAATATCCCACCAAATCTCCACAAATTCCCACAAAATACATGAAAAATCCCTCAAGATCCCTAAATCGCCTCAATATCCCAAAAAATTCCACAAAAATCCCACAAAACCTCCACAAGTTTCCACAAAATCTAAGAAAAATTCCTCAAAAGTCTTCAAGTCTCCTCAGAATCCCACACAATTCCAGAAAAACCCACAAAATTCCAGAGAAGTCTCACAAAACTCCCTAAATCATTTCAAAACCCTACCAATTCACAGGAATGTCCCACAAAATCTCCACCAATTCCCAGAACATCCCACAAAAATCTCACAAAAATCCCTAAATCTTCTGAAAACTCGACCAAATTCCCGAAACGCCCCATAAAATCAGCACAGTTTCCCACAAAATTCAAGAAAAAACTCCACAAAATTCCCTAAATCTTTTCAAAATACCACAAAATTCTTGAAAAGCCTCACCAAATTCCCGAAACATCCCACAAAATGTCCTCAATACCCAACAAAATCCCAGAAAAGTCACACAAAATTCCCTAAATCTTCTCAAAACACGGCCAAAATCCAAAAAAATCCCACAGAATCTCCACAAATTCCCACAGAATACATGACAAATCCCTGATAATTCGTCAGTTCTCTACAGAATCTCACCAAATTCCAGAAGAGTCCCTCAAAGTTCCACAAACATCCCACAAAATCTCCCCAGTATCCAACAAAATTCCAGGAAAAATCCCACAAAATTCCCTAAATCTTCTCAAAACACGGCCAAAATCCACAAAAATCCCACCAAATCTCCACAAATTCCCACAGAATACATGAAAAATCCCTGATAATTCGTCAGTTCTCTACAGAATCTCACCAAATTCCAGAAGAGTCCCTCAAAGTTCCACAAACATCCCACAAAATCTCCCCAGTATCCAACAAAATTCCAGGAAAAATCTCACAAAATTCCCTAAATCTTCTCAAAACACGACCAAATTCTAGAAAAATATCCCACCAAATCTCCACAAATTCCCACAAAATACATGAGAAATCCCTCAAGATCCCTAAATCGCCTCAATATCCCACAAAATCACACAAAAATCACACAAAACCTCCACAAGTTTCCACAAAATCTAAGAAAAATCCTTGAAAATTCTTCAAGTCTCCTCAAAACCACACAAAGTCCTTGAAAAGGCCCACCAAATTCCAGTAAAATCCCACAGAATCTCCACAAATTCCCACAAAATCTAAAACAAATTCCTCAAAATTCTTCAAGTCTCCTCAGAATCCCACACAATTCCAGAAAAAACACACAAAATTCCAGAGAAGTCCCACAAAACTCCCTAAATCATTTCAAAACCCTACCAATTCACAGGAATGTCCCACAAAATCTCCACCAATTCCCAGAACATCCCACAAAAATCTCACAAAAATCCCTAAATCTTCTGAAAACTCGACCAAATTCCAGAAACGCCCCATAAAATCAGCACAGTTTCCCACAAAATTCAAGAAAAAACACCACAAAATTCCCTAAATCTTCTCAAAAAACAACCAAATTCTAGAAAAATATCCCACCAAATCTCCACAAATTCCCACAAAATACATGAGAAATCCCTCAAGATCCCTAAATCGCCTCAATATCCCACAAAATCACACAAAAATCACACAAAACCTCCACAAGTTTCCACAAAATCTAAGAAAAATTCCTCAAAATTCTTCAAGTCTCCTCAGAATCCCACACAATTCCAGAAAAAACACACAAAATTCCACAGAAGTCCCACAAAACTCCCTAAATCATTTCAAAACCCTACCAATTCACAGGAATGTCCCACAAAATCTCCACCAATTCCCAGAACATCCCACAAAAATCCCACAAAAATCCCTAAATCTTCTGAAAACTCAACCAAATTCCAGAAATGCCCCATAAAATCAGCACAGTTTCCCACAAAATTCAAGAAAAAACACCACAAAATTCCCTAAATCTTTTCAAAATACCACAAAATTCTTGAAAAGCCCCACACAATTCCAGAAACATCCCACAAAATTTCCTCAATACCCAACAAAATCCCAGAAAAATCACACAAAATTCCCTAAATCTTCTCAAAACACGGCCAAAATCCACAAAAATCCCATCAAATCTCCACAAATTCCCACAGAATACATGAAAAATCCCTGATAATTTCTCAGTTCTCTACAGAATCTCACCAAATTCCAGAAAAGTCCCTCAAAGTTCCACAAACATCCCACAAAATCTCCTCAATATCCCACAAAATTCAAGAAAAATCACACAAAATTCCCTAAATCTTCTCAAAACACGACCAAATTCTAGAAAAATATCCCACCAAATCTCCACAAATTCCCACAAAATACATGAAAAATCCCTCAAGATCCCGAAATCGCCTCAATATCCCACAAAATCCCACAAAAATCACACAAAACCTCCACAAGTTTCCACAAAATCTAAGAAAAATTCCTCAAAAGTCTTCAAGTCTCCTCAAAACCACACAAAGTCCTTGAAAAGGCCCACCAAATTCCAGTAAAATCCCACAGATTCTCCACAAATTCCCACAAAATCTAAAACAAATTCCTCAAAATTCTTCAAGTCTCCTCAGAATCCCACACAATTCCAGAAAAAACACACAAAATTCCAGAGAAGTCCCACAAAACTCCCTAAATCATTTCAAAACCCTACCAATTCACAGGAATGTCCCACAAAATCTCCACCAATTCCCAGAACATCCCACAAAAATCTCACAAAAATCCCTAAATCTTCTGAAAACTCGACCAAATTCCAGAAACGCCCCATAAAATCAGCACAGTTTCCCACAAAATTCAAGAAAAAACACCACAAAATTCCCTAAATCTTCTCAAAACACAACCAAATTCTAGAAAAATATCCCACCAAATCTCCACAAATTCCCACAAAATACATGAAAAATCCCTCAAGATCCCTAAATCGCCTCAATATCCCAAAAAATTCCACAAAAATCCCACAAAACCTCCACAAGTTTCCACAAAATCTAAGAAAAATTCCTCAAAATTCTTCAAGTCTCCTCAAAACCACACAATTCCAGAAAAACCCCACAAAATTCCAGAGAAGTCCCACAAAACTCCCTAAATCATTTCAAAACCCTACCCATTCACAGGAATGTCCCACAAAATCTCCACCAATTCCCAGAAAATCCCACAAAAATCTCACAAAAATCCCTAAATCTTCTGAAAACTCGACCAAATTCCAGAAACGCCCCATAAAATCAGCACAGTTTCCCACAAAATTCAAGAAAAAACACCACAAAATTCCCAAAATCTTTTCAAAATACCACAAAATTCTTGAAAAGCCCCACCAAATTCCCGAAACATCCCACAAAATGTCCTCAATATCCAACAAAATCCCAGAAAAATCACACAAAATTCCCTAAATATTCTCAAAACACGGCCAAAATCCACAAAAATCCCACCAAATCTCCACAAATTCCCACAGAATACATGAAAAATCCCTGATAATTTCTCAGTTCTCTACAGAATCTCACCAAATTCCAGAAAAGTCCCTCAAAGTTCCACAAACATCCCACAAAATCTCCTCAATATCCCACAAAATTCAAGAAAAATCACACAAAATTCCCTAAATCTTCTCAAAACACGACCAAATTCTAGAAAAATATCCCACCAAATCTCCACAAATTCCCACAAAATACATGAAAAATCCCTCAAGATCCCTAAATCGCCTCAATATCCCAAAAAATTCCACAAAAATCCCACAAAACCTCCACAAGTTTCCACAAAATCTAAGAAAAATTCCTCAAAAGTCTTCAAGTCTCCTCAGAATCCCACACAATTCCAGAAAAACCCACAAAATTCCAGAGAAGTCTCACAAAACTCCCTAAATCATTTCAAAACCCTACCAATTCACAGGAATGTCCCACAAAATCTCCACCAATTCCCAGAACATCCCACAAAAATCTCACAAAAATCCCTAAATCTTCTGAAAACTCGACCAAATTCCCGAAACGCCCCATAAAATCAGCACAGTTTCCCACAAAATTCAAGAAAAAACTCCACAAAATTCCCTAAATCTTTTCAAAATACCACAAAATTCTTGAAAAGCCTCACCAAATTCCCGAAACATCCCACAAAATGTCCTCAATACCCAACAAAATCCCAGAAAAGTCACACAAAATTCCCTAAATCTTCTCAAAACACGGCCAAAATCCAAAAAAATCCCACAGAATCTCCACAAATTCCCACAGAATACATGACAAATCCCTGATAATTCGTCAGTTCTCTACAGAATCTCACCAAATTCCAGAAGAGTCCCTCAAAGTTCCACAAACATCCCACAAAATCTCCCCAGTATCCAACAAAATTCCAGGAAAAATCCCACAAAATTCCCTAAATCTTCTCAAAACACGGCCAAAATCCACAAAAATCCCACCAAATCTCCACAAATTCCCACAGAATACATGAAAAATCCCTGATAATTCGTCAGTTCTCTACAGAATCTCACCAAATTCCAGAAGAGTCCCTCAAAGTTCCACAAACATCCCACAAAATCTCCCCAGTATCCAACAAAATTCCAGGAAAAATCTCACAAAATTCCCTAAATCTTCTCAAAACACAACCAAATTCTAGAAAAATATCCCACCAAATCTCCACAAATTCCCACAAAATACATGAGAAATCCCTCAAGATCCCTAAATCGCCTCAATATCCCACAAAATCACACAAAAATCACACAAAACCTCCACAAGTTTCCACAAAATCTAAGAAAAATCCTTGAAAATTCTTCAAGTCTCCTCAAAACCACACAAAGTCCTTGAAAAGGCCCACCAAATTCCAGTAAAATCCCACAGAATCTCCACAAATTCCCACAAAATCTAAAACAAATTCCTCAAAATTCTTCAAGTCTCCTCAGAATCCCACACAATTCCAGAAAAAACACACAAAATTCCAGAGAAGTCCCACAAAACTCCCTAAATCATTTCAAAACCCTACCAATTCACAGGAATGTCCCACAAAATCTCCACCAATTCCCAGAACATCCCACAAAAATCTCACAAAAATCCCTAAATCTTCTGAAAACTCGACCAAATTCCAGAAACGCCCCATAAAATCAGCACAGTTTCCCACAAAATTCAAGAAAAAACACCACAAAATTCCCTAAATCTTCTCAAAAAACAACCAAATTCTAGAAAAATATCCCACCAAATCTCCACAAATTCCCACAAAATACATGAGAAATCCCTCAAGATCCCTAAATCGCCTCAATATCCCACAAAATCACACAAAAATCACACAAAACCTCCACAAGTTTCCACAAAATCTAAGAAAAATTCCTCAAAATTCTTCAAGTCTCCTCAGAATCCCACACAATTCCAGAAAAAACACACAAAATTCCACAGAAGTCCCACAAAACTCCCTAAATCATTTCAAAACCCTACCAATTCACAGGAATGTCCCACAAAATCTCCACCAATTCCCAGAACATCCCACAAAAATCCCACAAAAATCCCTAAATCTTCTGAAAACTCAACCAAATTCCAGAAATGCCCCATAAAATCAGCACAGTTTCCCACAAAATTCAAGAAAAAACACCACAAAATTCCCTAAATCTTTTCAAAATACCACAAAATTCTTGAAAAGCCCCACACAATTCCAGAAACATCCCACAAAATTTCCTCAATACCCAACAAAATCCCAGAAAAATCACACAAAATTCCCTAAATCTTCTCAAAACACGGCCAAAATCCACAAAAATCCCATCAAATCTCCACAAATTCCCACAGAATACATGACAAATCCCTGATAATTTCTCAGTTCTCTACAGAATCTCACCAAATTCCAGAAAAGTCCCTCAAAGTTCCACAAACATCCCACAAAATCTCCTCAATATCCCACAAAATTCAAGAAAAATCACACAAAATTCCCTAAATCTTCTCAAAACACGACCAAATTCTAGAAAAATATCCCACCAAATCTCCACAAATTCCCACAAAATACATGAAAAATCCCTCAAGATCCCGAAATCACCTCAATATCCCACAAAATCCCACAAAAATCACACAAAACCTCCACAAGTTTCCACAAAATCTAAGAAAAATTCCTCAAAAGTCTTCAAGTCTCCTCAAAACCACACAAAGTCCTTGAAAAGGCCCACCAAATTCCAGTAAAATCCCACAGATTCTCCACAAATTCCCACAAAATCTAAAACAAATTCCTCAAAATTCTTCAAGTCTCCTCAGAATTCCACACAATTCCAGAAAAAACACACAAAATTCCAGAGAAGTCCCACAAAACTCCCTAAATCATTTCAAAACCCTACCAATTCACAGGAATGTCCCACAAAATCTCCACCAATTCCCAGAACATCCCACAAAAATCTCACAAAAATCCCTAAATCTTCTGAAAACTCGACCAAATTCCAGAAACGCCCCATAAAATCAGCACAGTTTCCCACAAAATTCAAGAAAAAACACCACAAAATTCCCTAAATCTTCTCAAAACACAACCAAATTCTAGAAAAATATCCCACCAAATCTCCACAAATTCCCACAAAATACATGAAAAATCCCTCAAGATCCCTAAATCGCCTCAATATCCCAAAAAATTCCACAAAAATCCCACAAAACCTCCACAAGTTTCCACAAAATCTAAGAAAAATTCCTCAAAATTCTTCAAGTCTCCTCAAAACCACACAATTCTAGAAAAACCCCACAAAATTCCAGAGAAGTCCCACAAAACTCCCTAAATCATTTCAAAACCCTACCCATTCACAGGAATGTCCCACAAAATCTCCACCAATTCCCAGAAAATCCCACAAAAATCTCACAAAAATCCCTAAATCTTCTGAAAACTCGACCAAATTCCAGAAACGCCCCATAAAATCAGCACAGTTTCCCACAAAATTCAAGAAAAAACACCACAAAATTCCCAAAATCTTTTCAAAATACCACAAAATTCTTGAAAAGCCCCACCAAATTCCCGAAACATCCCACAAAATGTCCTCAATATCCAACAAAATCCCAGAAAAATCACACAAAATTCCCTAAATATTCTCAAAACACGGCCAAAATCCACAAAAATCCCACCAAATCTCCACAAATTCCCACAGAATACATGAAAAATCCCTGATAATTTCTCAGTTCTCTACAGAATCTCACCAAATTCCAGAAAAGTCCCTCAAAGTTCCACAAACATCCCACAAAATCTCCTCAATATCCCACAAAATTCAAGAAAAATCACACAAAATTCCCTAAATCTTCTCAAAACACGACCAAATTCTAGAAAAATATCCCACCAAATCTCCACAAATTCCCACAAAATACATGAAAAATCCCTCAAGATCCCTAAATCGCCTCAATATCCCAAAAAATTCCACAAAAATCCCACAAAACCTCCACAAGTTTCCACAAAATCTAAGAAAAATTCCTCAAAAGTCTTCAAGTCTCCTCAGAATCCCACACAATTCTAGAAAAACCCACAAAATTCCAGAGAAGTCTCACAAAACTCCCTAAATCATTTCAAAACCCTACCAATTCACAGGAATGTCCCACAAAATCTCCACCAATTCCCAGAACATCCCACAAAAATCTCACAAAAATCCCTAAATCTTCTGAAAACTCGACCAAATTCCCGAAACGCCCCATAAAATCAGCACAGTTTCCCACAAAATTCAAGAAAAAACTCCACAAAATTCCCTAAATCTTTTCAAAATACCACAAAATTCTTGAAAAGCCTCACCAAATTCCCGAAACATCCCACAAAATGTCCTCAATACCCAACAAAATCCCAGAAAAGTCACACAAAATTCCCTAAATCTTCTCAAAACACGGCCAAAATCCAAAAAAATCCCACAGAATCTCCACAAATTCCCACAGAATACATGACAAATCCCTGATAATTCGTCAGTTCTCTACAGAATCTCACCAAATTCCAGAAGAGTCCCTCAAAGTTCCACAAACATCCCACAAAATCTCCCCAGTATCCAATAAAATTCCAGGAAAAATCCCACAAAATTCCCTAAATCTTCTCAAAACACGGCCAAAATCCACAAAAATCCCACCAAATCTCCACAAATTCCCACAGAATACATGAAAAATCCCTGATAATTCGTCAGTTCTCTACAGAATCTCACCAAATTCCAGAAGAGTCCCTCAAAGTTCCACAAACATCCCACAAAATCTCCCCAGTATCCAACAAAATTCCAGGAAAAATCTCACAAAATTCCCTAAATCTTCTCAAAACACAACCAAATTCTAGAAAAATATCCCACCAAATCTCCACAAATTCCCACAAAATACATGAGAAATCCCTCAAGATCCCTAAATCGCCTCAATATCCCACAAAATCACACAAAAATCACACAAAACCTCCACAAGTTTCCACAAAATCTAAGAAAAATCCTTGAAAATTCTTCAAGTCTCCTCAAAACCACACAAAGTCCTTGAAAAGGCCCACCAAATTCCAGTAAAATCCCACAGAATCTCCACAAATTCCCACAAAATCTAAAACAAATTCCTCAAAATTCTTCAAGTCTCCTCAGAATCCCACACAATTCCAGAAAAAACACACAAAATTCCAGAGAAGTCCCACAAAACTCCCTAAATCATTTCAAAACCCTACCAATTCACAGGAATGTCCCACAAAATCTCCACCAATTCCCAGAACATCCCACAAAAATCTCACAAAAATCCCTAAATCTTCTGAAAACTCGACCAAATTCCAGAAACGCCCCATAAAATCAGCACAGTTTCCCACAAAATTCAAGAAAAAACACCACAAAATTCCCTAAATCTTCTCAAAAAACAACCAAATTCTAGAAAAATATCCCACCAAATCTCCACAAATTCCCACAAAATACATGAGAAATCCCTCAAGATCCCTAAATCGCCTCAATATCCCACAAAATCACACAAAAATCACACAAAACCTCCACAAGTTTCCACAAAATCTAAGAAAAATTCCTCAAAATTCTTCAAGTCTCCTCAGAATCCCACACAATTCTAGAAAAACCCCACAAAATTCCAGAGAAGTCCCACAAAACTCCCTAAATCATTTCAAAACCCTACCCATTCACAGGAATGTCCCACAAAATCTCCACCAATTCCCAGAAAATCCCACAAAAATCTCACAAAAATCCCTAAATCTTCTGAAAACTCGACCAAATTCCAGAAACGCCCCATAAAATCAGCACAGTTTCCCACAAAATTCAAGAAAAAACACCACAAAATTCCCAAAATCTTTTCAAAATACCACAAAATTCTTGAAAAGCCCCACCAAATTCCCGAAACATCCCACAAAATGTCCTCAATATCCAACAAAATCCCAGAAAAATCACACAAAATTCCCTAAATATTCTCAAAACATGGCCAAAATCCACAAAAATCCCACCAAATCTCCACAAATTCCCACAGAATACATGAAAAATCCCTGATAATTTCTCAGTTCTCTACAGAATCTCACCAAATTCCAGAAAAGTCCCTCAAAGTTCCACAAACATCCCACAAAATCTCCTCAATATCCCACAAAATTCAAGAAAAATCACACAAAATTCCCTAAATCTTCTCAAAACACGACCAAATTCTAGAAAAATATCCCACCAAATCTCCACAAATTCCCACAAAATACATGAAAAATCCCTCAAGATCCCGAAATCGCCTCAATATCCCACAAAATCCCACAAAAATCACACAAAACCTCCACAAGTTTCCACAAAATCTAAGAAAAATTCCTCAAAAGTCTTCAAGTCTCCTCAAAACCACACAAAGTCCTTGAAAAGGCCCACCAAATTCCAGTAAAATCCCACAGATTCTCCACAAATTCCCACAAAATCTAAAACAAATTCCTCAAAATTCTTCAAGTCTCCTCAGAATCCCACACAATTCCAGAAAAAACACACAAAATTCCAGAGAAGTCCCACAAAACTCCCTAAATCATTTCAAAACCCTACCAATTCACAGGAATGTCCCACAAAATCTCCACCAATTCCCAGAACATCCCACAAAAATCTCACAAAAATCCCTAAATCTTCTGAAAACTCGACCAAATTCCAGAAACGCCCCATAAAATCAGCACAGTTTCCCACAAAATTCAAGAAAAAACACCACAAAATTCCCTAAATCTTCTCAAAACACAACCAAATTCTAGAAAAATATCCCACCAAATCTCCACAAATTCCCACAAAATACATGAGAAATCCCTCAAGATCCCTAAATCGCCTCAATATCCCACAAAATCACACAAAAATCACACAAAACCTCCACAAGTTTCCACAAAATCTAAGAAAAATTCCTCAAAATTCTTCAAGTCTCCTCAGAATCCCACACAATTCCAGAAAAAACACACAAAATTCCAGAGAAGTCCCACAAAACTCCCTAAATCATTTCAAAACCCTACCAATTCACAGGAATGTCCCACAAAATCTCCACCAATTCCCAGAACATCCCACAAAAATCTCACAAAAATCCCTAAATCTTCTGAAAACTCGACCAAATTCCAGAAACGCCCCATAAAATCAGCACAGTTTCCCACAAAATTCAAGAAAAAACACCACAAAATTCCCTAAATCTTCTCAAAACACAACCAAATTCTAGAAAAATATCCCACCAAATCTCCACAAATTCCCACAAAATACATGAAAAATCCCTCAAGATCCCTAAATCGCCTCAATATCCCACAAAATTCCACAAAAATCCCACAAAACCTCCACAAGTTTCCACAAAATCTAAGAAAAATTCCTCAAAATTCTTCAAGTCTCCTCAAAACCACACAATTCTAGAAAAACCCCACAAAATTCCAGAGAAGTCCCACAAAACTCCCTAAATCATTTCAAAACCCTACCCATTCACAGGAATGTCCCACAAAATCTCCACCAATTCCCAGAAAATCCCACAAAAATCTCACAAAAATCCCTAAATCTTCTGAAAACTCGACCAAATTCCAGAAACGCCCCATAAAATCAGCACAGTTTCCCACAAAATTCAAGAAAAAACACCACAAAATTCCCAAAATCTTTTCAAAATACCACAAAATTCTTGAAAAGCCCCACCAAATTCCCGAAACATCCCACAAAATGTCCTCAATATCCAACAAAATCCCAGAAAAATCACACAAAATTCCCTAAATATTCTCAAAACACGGCCAAAATCCACAAAAATCCCATCAAATCTCCACAAATTCCCACAGAATACATGAAAAATCCCTGATAATTTCTCAGTTCTCTACAGAATCTCACCAAATTCCAGAAAAGTCCCTCAAAGTTCCACAAACATCCCACAAAATCTCCTCAATATCCCACAAAATTCAAGAAAAATCACACAAAATTCCCTAAATCTTCTCAAAACACGACCAAATTCTAGAAAAATATCCCACCAAATCTCCACAAATTCCCACAAAATACATGAAAAATCCCTCAAGATCCCGAAATCGCCTCAATATCCCACAAAATCCCACAAAAATCACACAAAACCTCCACAAGTTTCCACAAAATCTAAGAAAAATTCCTCAAAAGTCTTCAAGTCTCCTCAAAACCACACAAAGTCCTTGAAAAGGCCCACCAAATTCCAGTAAAATCCCACAGATTCTCCACAAATTCCCACAAAATCTAAAACAAATTCCTCAAAATTCTTCAAGTCTCCTCAGAATCCCACACAATTCCAGAAAAAACACACAAAATTCCAGAGAAGTCCCACAAAACTCCCTAAATCATTTCAAAACCCTACCAATTCACAGGAATGTCCCACAAAATCTCCACCAATTCCCAGAACATCCCACAAAAATCTCACAAAAATCCCTAAATCTTCTGAAAACTCGACCAAATTCCCGAAACGCCCCATAAAATCAGCACAGTTTCCCACAAAATTGAAGAAAAAACTCCACAAAATTCCCTAAATCTTTTCAAAATACCACAAAATTCTTGAAAAGCCTCACCAAATTCCCGAAACATCCCACAAAATGTCCTCAATACCCAACAAAATCCCAGAAAAGTCACACAAAATTCCCTAAATCTTCTCAAAACACGGCCAAAATCCAAAAAAATCCCACAGAATCTCCACAAATTCCCACAGAATACATGACAAATCCCTGATAATTCGTCAGTTCTCTACAGAATCTCACCAAATTCCAGAAGAGTCCCTCAAAGTTCCACAAACATCCCACAAAATCTCCCCAGTATCCAACAAAATTCCAGGAAAAATCCCACAAAATTCCTTAAATCTTCTCAAAACACGGCCAAAATCCACAAAAATCCCACCAAATCTCCACAAATTCCCACAGAATACATGAAAAATCCCTGATAATTCGTCAGTTCTCTACAGAATCTCACCAAATTCCAGAAGAGTCCCTCAAAGTTCCACAAACATCCCACAAAATCTCCCCAGTATCCAACAAAATTCCAGGAAAAATCTCACAAAATTCCCTAAATCTTCTCAAAACACGACCAAATTCTAGAAAAATATCCCACCAAATCTCCACAAATTCCCACAAAATACATGAGAAATCCCTCAAGATCCCTAAATCGCCTCAATATCCCACAAAATCACACAAAAATCACACAAAACCTCCACAAGTTTCCACAAAATCTAAGAAAAATCCTTGAAAATTCTTCAAGTCTCCTCAAAACCACACAAAGTCCTTGAAAAGGCCCACCAAATTCCAGTAAAATCCCACAGAATCTCCACAAATTCCCACAAAATCTAAAACAAATTCCTCAAAATTCTTCAAGTCTCCTCAGAATCCCACACAATTCCAGAAAAAACACACAAAATTCCAGAGAAGTCCCACAAAACTCCCTAAATCATTTCAAAACCCTACCAATTCACAGGAATGTCCCACAAAATCTCCACCAATTCCCAGAACATCCCACAAAAATCTCACAAAAATCCCTAAATCTTCTGAAAACTCGACCAAATTCCAGAAACGCCCCATAAAATCAGCACAGTTTCCCACAAAATTCAAGAAAAAACACCACAAAATTCCCTAAATCTTCTCAAAAAACAACCAAATTCTAGAAAAATATCCCACCAAATCTCCACAAATTCCCACAAAATACATGAGAAATCCCTCAAGATCCCTAAATCGCCTCAATATCCCACAAAATCACACAAAAATCACACAAAACCTCCACAAGTTTCCACAAAATCTAAGAAAAATTCCTCAAAATTCTTCAAGTCTCCTCAGAATCCCACACAATTCCAGAAAAAACACACAAAATTCCAGAGAAGTCCCACAAAACTCCCTAAATCATTTCAAAACCCTACCAATTCACAGGAATGTCCCACAAAATCTCCACCAATTCCCAGAACATCCCACAAAAATCCCACAAAAATCCCTAAATCTTCTGAAAACTCAACCAAATTCCAGAAATGCCCCATAAAATCAGCACAGTTTCCCACAAAATTCAAGAAAAAACACCACAAAATTCCCTAAATCTTTTCAAAATACCACAAAATTCTTGAAAAGCCCCACACAATTCCAGAAACATCCCACAAAATTTCCTCAATACCCAACAAAATCCCAGAAAAATCACACAAAATTCCCTAAATCTTCTCAAAACACGGCCAAAATCCACAAAAATCCCATCAAATCTCCACAAATTCCCACAGAATACATGAAAAATCCCTGATAATTTCTCAGTTCTCTACAGAATCTCACCAAATTCCAGAAAAGTCCCTCAAAGTTCCACAAACATCCCACAAAATCTCCTCAATATCCCACAAAATTCAAGAAAAATCACACAAAATTCCCTAAATCTTCTCAAAACACGACCAAATTCTAGAAAAATATCCCACCAAATCTCCACAAATTCCCACAAAATACATGAAAAATCCCTCAAGATCCCGAAATCGCCTCAATATCCCACAAAATCCCACAAAAATCACACAAAACCTCCACAAGTTTCCACAAAATCTAAGAAAAATTCCTCAAAAGTCTTCAAGTCTCCTCAAAACCACACAAAGTCCTTGAAAAGGCCCACCAAATTCCAGTAAAATCCCACAGATTCTCCACAAATTCCCACAAAATCTAAAACAAATTCCTCAAAATTCTTCAAGTCTCCTCAGAATCCCACACAATTCCAGAAAAAACACACAAAATTCCAGAGAAGTCCCACAAAACTCCCTAAATCATTTCAAAACCCTACCAATTCACAGGAATGTCCCACAAAATCTCCACCAATTCCCAGAACATCCCACAAAAATCTCACAAAAATCCCTAAATCTTCTGAAAACTCGACCAAATTCCAGAAACGCCCCATAAAATCAGCACAGTTTCCCACAAAATTCAAGAAAAAACACCACAAAATTCCCTAAATCTTCTCAAAACACAACCAAATTCTAGAAAAATATCCCACCAAATCTCCACAAATTCCCACAAAATACATGAGAAATCCCTCAAGATCCCTAAATCGCCTCAATATCCCACAAAATCACACAAAAGTCCCACAAAACCTCCACAAGTTTCCACAAAATCTAAGAAAAATTCCTCAAAATTCTTCAAGTCTCCTCAGAATCCCACACAATTCCAGAAAAAACACACAAAATTCCAGAGAAGTCCCACAAAACTCCCTAAATCATTTCAAAACCCTACCAATTCACAGGAATGTCCCACAAAATCTCCACCAATTCCCAGAACATCCCACAAAAATCTCACAAAAATCCCTAAATCTTCTGAAAACTCGACCAAATTCCAGAAACGCCCCATAAAATCAGCACAGTTTCCCACAAAATTCAAGAAAAAACACCACAAAATTCCCTAAATCTTTTCAAAATACCACAAAATTCTTGAAAAGCCCCACCAAATTCCAGAAACATCCCACAAAATTTCCTCAATACCCAACAAAATCCCAGAAAAATCACACAAAATTCCCTAAATCTTCTCAAAACACGACCAAATTCTAGAAAAATATCCAACCAAATCTTTACAAATTCCCACAGAATACCTGAAAAATCCCTGATAATTTCTCAGTTCTCTACAGAATCTCACCAAATTCCAGAAAAGTCCCTCAAAGTTCCACAAACATCCCACAAAATCTCCTCAATATCCAACAAAATTCAAGAAAAATCACACAAAATTCCCTAAATCTTCTCAAAACACGACTAAATTCTAGAAAAATGTCCCACCAAATCTCCACAAAATCCCACAAAATACACAAAAAATCCCTCAAGATCCCTAAATCGCCTCAATATCCCACAAAATCCCACAAAAATCACACAAAACCTCCACAAGTTTCCACAAAATCTAAGAAAAATCCTTGAAAATTCTTCAAGTCTCCTCAAAACCACACAAAGTCCTTGAAAAGGCCCACCAAATTCCAGTAAAATCCCACAGAATCTCCACAAATTCCCACAAAATCTAAAACAAATTCCTCAAAATTCTTCAAGTCTCCTCAGAATCCCACACAATTCCAGAAAAAACACACAAAATTCCAGAGAAGTCCCACAAAACTCCCTAAATCATTTCAAAACCCTACCAATTCACAGGAATGTCCCACAAAATCTCCACCAATTCCCAGAACATCCCACAAAAATCTCACAAAAATCCCTAAATCTTCTGAAAACTCGACCAAATTCCAGAAACGCCCCATAAAATCAGCACAGTTTCCCACAAAATTCAAGAAAAAACACCACAAAATTCCCTAAATCTTCTCAAAAAACAACCAAATTCTAGAAAAATATCCCACCAAATCTCCACAAATTCCCACAAAATACATGAGAAATCCCTCAAGATCCCTAAATCGCCTCAATATCCCACAAAATCACACAAAAATCCCACAAAACCTCCACAAGTTTCCACAAAATCTAAGAAAAATTCCTCAAAATTCTTCAAGTCTCCTCAGAATCCCACACAATTCCAGAAAAAACACACAAAATTCCAGAGAAGTCCCACAAAACTCCCTAAATCATTTCAAAACCCTACCAATTCACAGGAATGTCCCACAAAATCTCCACCAATTCCCAGAACATCCCACAAAAATCCCACAAAAATCCCTAAATCTTCTGAAAACTCAACCAAATTCCAGAAATGCCCCATAAAATCAGCACAGTTTCCCACAAAATTCAAGAAAAAACACCACAAAATTCCCTAAATCTTTTCAAAATACCACAAAATTCTTGAAAAGCCCCACACAATTCCAGAAACATCCCACAAAATTTCCTCAATACCCAACAAAATCCCAGAAAAATCACACAAAATTCCCTAAATCTTCTCAAAACACGGCCAAAATCCACAAAAATCCCATCAAATCTCCACAAATTCCCACAGAATACATGAAAAATCCCTGATAATTTCTCAGTTCTCTACAGAATCTCACCAAATTCCAGAAAAGTCCCTCAAAGTTCCACAAACATCCCACAAAATCTCCTCAATATCCCACAAAATTCAAGAAAAATCACACAAAATTCCCTAAATCTTCTCAAAACACGACCAAATTCTAGAAAAATATCCCACCAAATCTCCACAAATTCCCACAAAATACATGAAAAATCCCTCAAGATCCCGAAATCGCCTCAATATCCCACAAAATCCCACAAAAATCACACAAAACCTCCACAAGTTTCCACAAAATCTAAGAAAAATTCCTCAAAAGTCTTCAAGTCTCCTCAAAACCACACAAAGTCCTTGAAAAGGCCCACCAAATTCCAGTAAAATCCCACAGATTCTCCACAAATTCCCACAAAATCTAAAACAAATTCCTCAAAATTCTTCAAGTCTCCTCAGAATCCCACACAATTCCAGAAAAAACACACAAAATTCCAGAGAAGTCCCACAAAACTCCCTAAATCATTTCAAAACCCTACCAATTCACAGGAATGTCCCACAAAATCTCCACCAATTCCCAGAACATCCCACAAAAATCTCACAAAAATCCCTAAATCTTCTGAAAACTCGACCAAATTCCAGAAACGCCCCATAAAATCAGCACAGTTTCCCACAAAATTCAAGAAAAAACACCACAAAATTCCCTAAATCTTCTCAAAACACAACCAAATTCTAGAAAAATATCCCACCAAATCTCCACAAATTCCCACAAAATACATGAGAAATCCCTCAAGATCCCTAAATCGCCTCAATATCCCACAAAATCACACAAAAGTCCCACAAAACCTCCACAAGTTTCCACAAAATCTAAGAAAAATTCCTCAAAATTCTTCAAGTCTCCTCAGAATCCCACACAATTCCAGAAAAAACACACAAAATTCCAGAGAAGTCCCACAAAACTCCCTAAATCATTTCAAAACCCTACCAATTCACAGGAATGTCCCACAAAATCTCCACCAATTCCCAGAACAACCCACAAAAATCTCACAAAAATCCCTAAATCTTCTGAAAACTCGACCAAATTCCAGAAACGCCCCATAAAATCAGCACAGTTTCCCACAAAATTCAAGAAAAAACACCACAAAATTCCCTAAATCTTTTCAAAATACCACAAAATTCTTGAAAAGCCCCACCAAATTCCAGAAACATCCCACAAAATTTCCTCAATACCCAACAAAATCCCAGAAAAATCACACAAAATTCCCTAAATCTTCTCAAAACACGACCAAATTCTAGAAAAATATCCAACCAAATCTTTACAAATTCCCACAGAATACCTGAAAAATCCCTGATAATTTCTCAGTTCTCTACAGAATCTCACCAAATTCCAGAAAAGTCCCTCAAAGTTCCACAAACATCCCACAAAATCTCCTCAATATCCAACAAAATTCAAGAAAAATCACACAAAATTCCCTAAATCTTCTCAAAACACGACTAAATTCTAGAAAAATGTCCCACCAAATCTCCACAAAATCCCACAAAATACACAAAAAATCCCTCAAGATCCCTAAATCGCCTCAATATCCCACAAAATCCCACAAAAATCACACAAAACCTCCACAAGTTTCCACAAAATCTAAGAAAAATTCCTCAAAATTCTTCAAGTCTCCTCAAAACCACACAAAGTCCTTGAAAAGGCCCACCAAATTCCAGTAAAATCCCACAGATTCTCCACAAATTCCCACAAAATCTAAAACAAATTCCTCAAAATTCTTCAAGTCTCCTCAGAATTCCACACAATTCCAGAAAAAACACACAAAATTCCAGAGAAGTCCCACAAAACTCCCTAAATCATTTCAAAACCCTACCAATTCACAGGAATGTCCCACAAAATCTCCACCAATTCCCAGAACATCCCACAAAAATCTCACAAAAATCCCTAAATCTTCTGAAAACTCGACCAAATTCCAGAAACGCCCCATAAAATCAGCACAGTTTCCCACAAAATTCAAGAAAAAACACCACAAAATTCCCTAAATCTTCTCAAAACACAACCAAATTCTAGAAAAATATCCCACCAAATCTCCACAAATTCCCACAAAATACATGAAAAATCCCTCAAGATCCCTAAATCGCCTCAATATCCCAAAAAATTCCACAAAAATCCCACAAAACCTCCACAAGTTTCCACAAAATCTAAGAAAAATTCCTCAAAATTCTTCAAGTCTCCTCAAAACCACACAATTCTAGAAAAACCCCACAAAATTCCAGAGAAGTCCCACAAAACTCCCTAAATCATTTCAAAACCCTACCCATTCACAGGAATGTCCCACAAAATCTCCACCAATTCCCAGAAAATCCCACAAAAATCTCACAAAAATCCCTAAATCTTCTGAAAACTCGACCAAATTCCAGAAACGCCCCATAAAATCAGCACAGTTTCCCACAAAATTCAAGAAAAAACACCACAAAATTCCCTAAATCTTTTCAAAATACCACAAAATTCTTGAAAAGCCCCACCAAATTCCCGAAACATCCCACAAAATGTCCTCAATATCCAACAAAATCCCAGAAAAATCACACAAAATTCCCTAAATCTTCTCAAAACACGGCCAAAATCCACAAAAATCCCACCAAATCTCCACAAATTCCCACAGAATACATGAAAAATCCCTGATAATTTCTCAGTTCTCTACAGAATCTCACCAAATTCCAGAAAAGTCCCTCAAAGTTCCACAAACATCCCACAAAATCTCCTCAATATCCCACAAAATTCAAGAAAAATCACACAAAATTCCCTAAATCTTCTCAAAACACGACCAAATTCTAGAAAAATATCCCACCAAATCTCCACAAATTCCCACAAAATACATGAAAAATCCCTCAAGATCCCGAAATCGCCTCAATATCCCACAAAATCCCACAAAAATCACACAAAACCTCCACAAGTTTCCACAAAATCTAAGAAAAATTCCTCAAAAGTCTTCAAGTCTCCTCAAAACCACACAAAGTCCTTGAAAAGGCCCACCAAATTCCAGTAAAATCCCACAGATTCTCCACAAATTCCCACAAAATCTAAAACAAATTCCTCAAAATTCTTCAAGTCTCCTCAGAATCCCACACAATTCCAGAAAAAACACACAAAATTCCAGAGAAGTCCCACAAAACTCCCTAAATCATTTCAAAACCCTACCAATTCACAGGAATGTCCCACAAAATCTCCACCAATTCCCAGAACATCCCACAAAAATCTCACAAAAATCCCTAAATCTTCTGAAAACTCGACCAAATTCCAGAAACGCCCCATAAAATCAGCACAGTTTCCCACAAAATTCAAGAAAAAACACCACAAAATTCCCTAAATCTTCTCAAAACACAACCAAATTCTAGAAAAATATCCCACCAAATCTCCACAAATTCCCACAAAATACATGAGAAATCCCTCAAGATCCCTAAATCGCCTCAATATCCCACAAAATCACACAAAAGTCCCACAAAACCTCCACAAGTTTCCACAAAATCTAAGAAAAATTCCTCAAAATTCTTCAAGTCTCCTCAGAATCCCACACAATTCCAGAAAAAACACACAAAATTCCAGAGAAGTCCCACAAAACTCCCTAAATCATTTCAAAACCCTACCAATTCACAGGAATGTCCCACAAAATCTCCACCAATTCCCAGAACAACCCACAAAAATCTCACAAAAATCCCTAAATCTTCTGAAAACTCGACCAAATTCCAGAAACGCCCCATAAAATCAGCACAGTTTCCCACAAAATTCAAGAAAAAACACCACAAAATTCCCTAAATCTTTTCAAAATACCACAAAATTCTTGAAAAGCCCCACCAAATTCCAGAAACATCCCACAAAATTTCCTCAATACCCAACAAAATCCCAGAAAAATCACACAAAATTCCCTAAATCTTCTCAAAACACGACCAAATTCTAGAAAAATATCCAACCAAATCTTTACAAATTCCCACAGAATACCTGAAAAATCCCTGATAATTTCTCAGTTCTCTACAGAATCTCACCAAATTCCAGAAAAGTCCCTCAAAGTTCCACAAACATCCCACAAAATCTCCTCAATATCCAACAAAATTCAAGAAAAATCACACAAAATTCTCTAAATCTTCTCAAAACACGACTAAATTCTAGAAAAATGTCCCACCAAATCTCCACAAAATCCCACAAAATACACAAAAAATCCCTCAAGATCCCTAAATCGCCTCAATATCCCACAAAATCCCACAAAAATCACACAAAACCTCCACAAGTTTCCACAAAATCTAAGAAAAATTCCTCAAAATTCTTCAAGTCTCCTCAAAACCACACAAAGTCCTTGAAAAGGCCCACCAAATTCCAGTAAAATCCCACAGATTCTCCACAAATTCCCACAAAATCTAAAACAAATTCCTCAAAATTCTTCAAGTCTCCTCAGAATTCCACACAATTCCAGAAAAAACACACAAAATTCCAGAGAAGTCCCACAAAACTCCCTAAATCATTTCAAAACCCTACCAATTCACAGGAATGTCCCACAAAATCTCCACCAATTCCCAGAACATCCCACAAAAATCTCACAAAAATCCCTAAATCTTCTGAAAACTCGACCAAATTCCAGAAACGCCCCATAAAATCAGCACAGTTTCCCACAAAATTCAAGAAAAAACACCACAAAATTCCCTAAATCTTCTCAAAACACAACCAAATTCTAGAAAAATATCCCACCAAATCTCCACAAATTCCCACAAAATACATGAAAAATCCCTCAAGATCCCTAAATCGCCTCAATATCCCAAAAAATTCCACAAAAATCCCACAAAACCTCCACAAGTTTCCACAAAATCTAAGAAAAATTCCTCAAAATTCTTCAAGTCTCCTCAAAACCACACAATTCTAGAAAAACCCCACAAAATTCCAGAGAAGTCCCACAAAACTCCCTAAATCATTTCAAAACCCTACCCATTCACAGGAATGTCCCACAAAATCTCCACCAATTCCCAGAAAATCCCACAAAAATCTCACAAAAATCCCTAAATCTTCTGAAAACTCGACCAAATTCCAGAAACGCCCCATAAAATCAGCACAGTTTCCCACAAAATTCAAGAAAAAACACCACAAAATTCCCAAAATCTTTTCAAAATACCACAAAATTCTTGAAAAGCCCCACCAAATTCCCGAAACATCCCACAAAATGTCCTCAATATCCAACAAAATCCCAGAAAAATCACACAAAATTCCCTAAATATTCTCAAAACACGGCCAAAATCCACAAAAATCCCACCAAATCTCCACAAATTCCCACAGAATACATGAAAAATCCCTGATAATTTCTCAGTTCTCTACAGAATCTCACCAAATTCCAGAAAAGTCCCTCAAAGTTCCACAAACATCCCACAAAATCTCCTCAATATCCCACAAAATTCAAGAAAAATCACACAAAATTCCCTAAATCTTCTCAAAACACGACCAAATTCTAGAAAAATATCCCACCAAATCTCCACAAATTCCCACAAAATACATGAAAAATCCCTCAAGATCCCGAAATCGCCTCAATATCCCACAAAATCCCACAAAAATCACACAAAACCTCCACAAGTTTCCACAAAATCTAAGAAAAATTCCTCAAAAGTCTTCAAGTCTCCTCAAAACCACACAAAGTCCTTGAAAAGGCCCACCAAATTCCAGTAAAATCCCACAGATTCTCCACAAATTCCCACAAAATCTAAAACAAATTCCTCAAAATTCTTCAAGTCTCCTCAGAATCCCACACAATTCCAGAAAAAACACACAAAATTCCAGAGAAGTCCCACAAAACTCCCTAAATCATTTCAAAACCCTACCAATTCACAGGAATGTCCCACAAAATCTCCACCAATTCCCAGAACATCCCACAAAAATCTCACAAAAATCCCTAAATCTTCTGAAAACTCGACCAAATTCCAGAAACGCCCCATAAAATCAGCACAGTTTCCCACAAAATTCAAGAAAAAACACCACAAAATTCCCTAAATCTTCTCAAAACACAACCAAATTCTAGAAAAATATCCCACCAAATCTCCACAAATTCCCACAAAATACATGAGAAATCCCTCAAGATCCCTAAATCGCCTCAATATCCCACAAAATCACACAAAAATCACACAAAACCTCCACAAGTTTCCACAAAATCTAAGAAAAATTCCTCAAAATTCTTCAAGTCTCCTCAAAACCACAGAATTCTAGAAAAACCCCACAAAATTCCAGAGAAGTCCCACAAAACTCCCTAAATCATTTCAAAACCCTACCAATTCACAGGAATGTCCCACAAAATCTCCACCAATTCCCAGAACATCCCACAAAAATCTCACAAAAATCCCTAAATCTTCTGAAAACTCGACCAAATTCCAGAAACGCCCCATAAAATCAGCACAGTTTCCCACAAAATTCAAGAAAAAACACCACAAAATTCCCTAAATCTTCTCAAAACACAACCAAATTCTAGAAAAATATCCCACCAAATCTCCACAAATTCCCACAAAATACATGAAAAATCCCTCAAGATCCCTAAATCGCCTCAATATCCCAAAAAATTCCACAAAAATCCCACAAAACCTCCACAAGTTTCCACAAAATCTAAGAAAAATTCCTCAAAATTCTTCAAGTCTCCTCAAAACCACACAATTCTAGAAAAACCCCACAAAATTCCAGAGAAGTCCCACAAAACTCCCTAAATCATTTCAAAACCCTACCCATTCACAGGAATGTCCCACAAAATCTCCACCAATTCCCAGAAAATCCCACAAAAATCTCACAAAAATCCCTAAATCTTCTGAAAACTCGACCAAATTCCAGAAACGCCCCATAAAATCAGCACAGTTTCCCACAAAATTCAAGAAAAAACACCACAAAATTCCCAAAATCTTTTCAAAATACCACAAAATTCTTGAAAAGCCCCACCAAATTCCCGAAACATCCCACAAAATGTCCTCAATATCCAACAAAATCCCAGAAAAATCACACAAAATTCCCTAAATATTCTCAAAACACGGCCAAAATCCACAAAAATCCCACCAAATCTCCACAAATTCCCACAGAATACATGAAAAATCCCTGATAATTTCTCAGTTCTCTACAGAATCTCACCAAATTCCAGAAAAGTCCCTCAAAGTTCCACAAACATCCCACAAAATCTCCTCAATATCCCACAAAATTCAAGAAAAATCACACAAAATTCCCTAAATCTTCTCAAAACACGACCAAATTCTAGAAAAATATCCCACCAAATCTCCACAAATTCCCACAAAATACATGAAAAATCCCTCAAGATCCCGAAATCGCCTCAATATCCCACAAAATCCCACAAAAATCACACAAAACCTCCACAAGTTTCCACAAAATCTAAGAAAAATTCCTCAAAAGTCTTCAAGTCTCCTCAAAACCACACAAAGTCCTTGAAAAGGCCCACCAAATTCCAGTAAAATCCCACAGATTCTCCACAAATTCCCACAAAATCTAAAACAAATTCCTCAAAATTCTTCAAGTCTCCTCAGAATCCCACACAATTCCAGAAAAAACACACAAAATTCCAGAGAAGTCCCACAAAACTCCCTAAATCATTTCAAAACCCTACCAATTCACAGGAATGTCCCACAAAATCTCCACCAATTCCCAGAACATCCCACAAAAATCTCACAAAAATCCCTAAATCTTCTGAAAACTCGACCAAATTCCCGAAACGCCCCATAAAATCAGCACAGTTTCCCACAAAATTCAAGAAAAAACTCCACAAAATTCCCTAAATCTTTTCAAAATACCACAAAATTCTTGAAAAGCCTCACCAAATTCCCGAAACATCCCACAAAATGTCCTCAATACCCAACAAAATCCCAGAAAAGTCACACAAAATTCCCTAAATCTTCTCAAAACACGGCCAAAATCCAAAAAAATCCCACAGAATCTCCACAAATTCCCACAGAATACATGACAAATCCCTGATAATTCGTCAGTTCTCTACAGAATCTCACCAAATTCCAGAAGAGTCCCTCAAAGTTCCACAAACATCCCACAAAATCTCCCCAGTATCCAACAAAATTCCAGGAAAAATCCCACAAAATTCCCTAAATCTTCTCAAAACACGGCCAAAATCCACAAAAATCCCACCAAATCTCCACAAATTCCCACAGAATACATGAAAAATCCCTGATAATTCGTCAGTTCTCTACAGAATCTCACCAAATTCCAGAAGAGTCCCTCAAAGTTCCACAAACATCCCACAAAATCTCCCCAGTATCCAACAAAATTCCAGGAAAAATCTCACAAAATTCCCTAAATCTTCTCAAAACACGACCAAATTCTAGAAAAATATCCCACCAAATCTCCACAAATTCCCACAAAATACATGAGAAATCCCTCAAGATCCCTAAATCGCCTCAATATCCCACAAAATCACACAAAAATCACACAAAACCTCCACAAGTTTCCACAAAATCTAAGAAAAATCCTTGAAAATTCTTCAAGTCTCCTCCAAACCACACAAAGTCCTTGAAAAGGCCCACCAAATTCCAGTAAAATCCCACAGAATCTCCACAAATTCCCACAAAATCTAAAACAAATTCCTCAAAATTCTTCAAGTCTCCTCAGAATCCCACACAATTCCAGAAAAAACACACAAAATTCCAGAGAAGTCCCACAAAACTCCCTAAATCATTTCAAAACCCTACCAATTCACAGGAATGTCCCACAAAATCTCCACCAATTCCCAGAACATCCCACAAAAATCTCACAAAAATCCCTAAATCTTCTGAAAACTCGACCAAATTCCAGAAACGCCCCATAAAATCAGCACAGTTTCCCACAAAATTCAAGAAAAAACACCACAAAATTCCCTAAATCTTCTCAAAACACAACCAAATTCTAGAAAAATATCCCACCAAATCTCCACAAATTCCCACAAAATACATGAGAAATCCCTCAAGATCCCTAAATCGCCTCAATATCCCACAAAATCACACAAAAATCCCACAAAACCTCCACAAGTTTCCACAAAATCTAAGAAAAATTCCTCAAAATTCTTCAAGTCTCCTCAGAATCCCACACAATTCCAGAAAAAACACACAAAATTCCAGAGAAGTCCCACAAAACTCCCTAAATCATTTCAAAACCCTACCAATTCACAGGAATGTCCCACAAAATCTCCACCAATTCCCAGAACATCCCACAAAAATCCCACAAAAATCCCTAAATCTTCTGAAAACTCGACCAAATTCCAGAAACGCCCCATAAAATCAGCACAGTTTCCCACAAAATTCAAGAAAAAACACCACAAAATTCCCTAAATCTTCTCAAAACACAACCAAATTCTAGAAAAATATCCCACCAAATCTCCACAAATTCCCACAAAATACATGAAAAATCCCTCAAGATCCCTAAATCGCCTCAATATCCCAAAAAATTCCACAAAAATCCCACAAAACCTCCACAAGTTTCCACAAAATCTAAGAAAAATTCCTCAAAATTCTTCAAGTCTCCTCAAAACCACACAATTCTAGAAAAACCCCACAAAATTCCAGAGAAGTCCCACAAAACTCCCTAAATCATTTCAAAACCCTACCCATTCACAGGAATGTCCCACAAAATCTCCACCAATTCCCAGAAAATCCCACAAAAATCTCACAAAAATCCCTAAATCTTCTGAAAACTCGACCAAATTCCAGAAACGCCCCATAAAATCAGCACAGTTTCCCACAAAATTCAAGAAAAAACACCACAAAATTCCCAAAATCTTTTCAAAATACCACAAAATTCTTGAAAAGCCCCACCAAATTCCCGAAACATCCCACAAAATGTCCTCAATATCCAACAAAATCCCAGAAAAATCACACAAAATTCCCTAAATATTCTCAAAACACGGCCAAAATCCACAAAAATCCCACCAAATCTCCACAAATTCCCACAGAATACATGAAAAATCCCTGATAATTTCTCAGTTCTCTACAGAATCTCACCAAATTCCAGAAAAGTCCCTCAAAGTTCCACAAACATCCCACAAAATCTCCTCAATATCCCACAAAATTCAAGAAAAATCACACAAAATTCCCTAAATCTTCTCAAAACACGACCAAATTCTAGAAAAATATCCCACCAAATCTCCACAAATTCCCACAAAATACATGAAAAATCCCTCAAGATCCCTAAATCGCCTCAATATCCCACAAAATCCCACAAAAATCACACAAAACCTCCACAAGTTTCCACAAAATCTAAGAAAAATTCCTCAAAAGTCTTCAAGTCTCCTCAAAACCACACAAAGTCCTTGAAAAGGCCCACCAAATTCCAGTAAAATCCCACAGATTCTCCACAAATTCCCACAAAATCTAAAACAAATTCCTCAAAATTCTTCAAGTCTCCTCAGAATCCCACACAATTCCAGAAAAAACACACAAAATTCCAGAGAAGTCCCACAAAACTCCCTAAATCATTTCAAAACCCTACCAATTCACAGGAATGTCCCACAAAATCTCCACCAATTCCCAGAACATCCCACAAAAATCTCACAAAAATCCCTAAATCTTCTGAAAACTCGACCAAATTCCAGAAACGCCCCATAAAATCAGCACAGTTTCCCACAAAATTCAAGAAAAAACACCACAAAATTCCCTAAATCTTCTCAAAACACAACCAAATTCTAGAAAAATATCCCACCAAATCTCCACAAATTCCCACAAAATACATGAGAAATCCCTCAAGATCCCTAAATCGCCTCAATATCCCACAAAATCACACAAAAATCCCACAAAACCTCCACAAGTTTCCACAAAATCTAAGAAAAATTCCTCAAAATTCTTCAAGTCTCCTCAGAATCCCACACAATTCCAGAAAAAACACACAAAATTCCAGAGAAGTCCCACAAAACTCCCTAAATCATTTCAAAACCCTACCAATTCACAGGAATGTCCCACAAAATCTCCACCAATTCCCAGAACATCCCACAAAAATCTCACAAAAATCCCTAAATCTTCTGAAAACTCGACCAAATTCCAGAAACGCCCCATAAAATCAGCACAGTTTCCCACAAAATTCAAGAAAAAACACCACAAAATTCCCTAAATCTTCTCAAAACACAACCAAATTCTAGAAAAATATCCCACCAAATCTCCACAAATTCCCACAAAATACATGAAAAATCCCTCAAGATCCCTAAATCGCCTCAATATCCCAAAAAATTCCACAAAAATCCCACAAAACCTCCACAAGTTTCCACAAAATCTAAGAAAAATTCCTCAAAATTCTTCAAGTCTCCTCAAAACCACACAATTCTAGAAAAACCCCACAAAATTCCAGAGAAGTCCCACAAAACTCCCTAAATCATTTCAAAACCCTACCCATTCACAGGAATGTCCCACAAAATCTCCACCAATTCCCAGAAAATCCCACAAAAATCTCACAAAAATCCCTAAATCTTCTGAAAACTCGACCAAATTCCAGAAACGCCCCATAAAATCAGCACAGTTTCCCACAAAATTCAAGAAAAAACACCACAAAATTCCCAAAATCTTTTCAAAATACCACAAAATTCTTGAAAAGCCCCACCAAATTCCCGAAACATCCCACAAAATGTCCTCAATATCCAACAAAATCCCAGAAAAATCACACAAAATTCCCTAAATATTCTCAAAACACGGCCAAAATCCACAAAAATCCCACCAAATCTCCACAAATTCCCACAGAATACATGAAAAATCCCTGATAATTTCTCAGTTCTCTACAGAATCTCACCAAATTCCAGAAAAGTCCCTCAAAGTTCCACAAACATCCCACAAAATCTCCTCAATATCCCACAAAATTCAAGAAAAATCACACAAAATTCCCTAAATCTTCTCAAAACACTACCAAATTCTAGAAAAATATCCCACCAAATCTCCACAAATTCCCACAAAATACATGAAAAATCCCTCAAGATCCCGAAATCGCCTCAATATCCCACAAAATCCCACAAAAATCACACAAAACCTCCACAAGTTTCCACAAAATCTAAGAAAAATTCCTCAAAAGTCTTCAAGTCTCCTCAAAACCACACAAAGTCCTTGAAAAGGCCCACCAAATTCCAGTAAAATCCCACAGATTCTCCACAAATTCCCACAAAATCTAAAACAAATTCCTCAAAATTCTTCAAGTCTCCTCAGAATCCCACACAATTCCAGAAAAAACACACAAAATTCCAGAGAAGTCCCACAAAACTCCCTAAATCATTTCAAAACCCTACCAATTCACAGGAATGTCCCACAAAATCTCCACCAATTCCCAGAACATCCCACAAAAATCTCACAAAAATCCCTAAATCTTCTGAAAACTCGACCAAATTCCCGAAACGCCCCATAAAATCAGCACAGTTTCCCACAAAATTCAAGAAAAAACTCCACAAAATTCCCTAAATCTTTTCAAAATACCACAAAATTCTTGAAAAGCCTCACCAAATTCCCGAAACATCCCACAAAATGTCCTCAATACCCAACAAAATCCCAGAAAAGTCACACAAAATTCCCTAAATCTTCTCAAAACACGGCCAAAATCCAAAAAAATCCCACAGAATCTCCACAAATTCCCACAGAATACATGACAAATCCCTGATAATTCGTCAGTTCTCTACAGAATCTCACCAAATTCCAGAAGAGTCCCTCAAAGTTCCACAAACATCCCACAAAATCTCCCCAGTATCCAACAAAATTCCAGGAAAAATCCCACAAAATTCCCTAAATCTTCTCAAAACACGGCCAAAATCCACAAAAATCCCACCAAATCTCCACAAATTCCCACAGAATACATGAAAAATCCCTGATAATTCGTCAGTTCTCTACAGAATCTCACCAAATTCCAGAAGAGTCCCTCAAAGTTCCACAAACATCCCACAAAATCTCCCCAGTATCCAACAAAATTCCAGGAAAAATCTCACAAAATTCCCTAAATCTTCTCAAAACACGACCAAATTCTAGAAAAATATCCCACCAAATCTCCACAAATTCCCACAAAATACATGAGAAATCCCTCAAGATCCCTAAATCGCCTCAATATCCCACAAAATCACACAAAAATCACACAAAACCTCCACAAGTTTCCACAAAATCTAAGAAAAATCCTTGAAAATTCTTCAAGTCTCCTCAAAACCACACAAAGTCCTTGAAAAGGCCCACCAAATTCCAGTAAAATCCCACAGAATCTCCACAAATTCCCACAAAATCTAAAACAAATTCCTCAAAATTCTTCAAGTCTCCTCAGAATCCCACACAATTCCAGAAAAAACACACAAAATTCCAGAGAAGTCCCACAAAACTCCCTAAATCATTTCAAAACCCTACCAATTCACAGGAATGTCCCACAAAATCTCCACCAATTCCCAGAACATCCCACAAAAATCTCACAAAAATCCCTAAATCTTCTGAAAACTCGACCAAATTCCAGAAACGCCCCATAAAATCAGCACAGTTTCCCACAAAATTCAAGAAAAAACACCACAAAATTCCCTAAATCTTCTCAAAAAACAACCAAATTCTAGAAAAATATCCCACCAAATCTCCACAAATTCCCACAAAATACATGAGAAATCCCTCAAGATCCCTAAATCGCCTCAATATCCCACAAAATCACACAAAAATCCCACAAAACCTCCACAAGTTTCCACAAAATCTAAGAAAAATTCCTCAAAATTCTTCAAGTCTCCTCAGAATCCCACACAATTCCAGAAAAAACACACAAAATTCCAGAGAAGTCCCACAAAACTCCCTAAATCATTTCAAAACCCTACCAATTCACAGGAATGTCCCACAAAATCTCCACCAATTCCCAGAACATCCCACAAAAATCCCACAAAAATCCCTAAATCTTCTGAAAACTCAACCAAATTCCAGAAATGCCCCATAAAATCAGCACAGTTTCCCACAAAATTCAAGAAAAAACACCACAAAATTCCCTAAATCTTTTCAAAATACCACAAAATTCTTGAAAAGCCCCACCAAATTCCAGAAACATCCCACAAAATTTCCTCAATACCCAACAAAATCCCAGAAAAATCACACAAAATTCCCTAAATCTTCTCAAAACACGACCAAATTCTAGAAAAATATCCCACCAAATCTTTACAAATTCCCACAGAATACCTGAAAAATCCCTGATAATTTCTCAGTTCTCTACAGAATCTCACCAAATTCCAGAAAAGTCCCTCAAAGTTCCACAAACATCCCACAAAATCTCCTCAATATCCAACAAAATCCCAGAAAAATCACACAAAATTCCCTAAATCTTCTCAAAACACGACTAAATTCTAGAAAAATGTCTCACCAAATCTCCACAAAATCCCACAAAATACACAAAAAATCCCTCAAGATCCCTAAATCGCCTCAATATCCCACAAAATCCCACAAAAATCACACAAAACCTCCACAAGTTTCCACAAAATCTAAGAAAAATTCCTCAAAATTCTTCAAGTCTCCTCAAAACCACACAAAGTCCTTGAAAAGGCCCACCAAATTCCAGTAAAATCCCACAGATTCTCCACAAATTCCCACAAAATCTAAAACAAATTCCTCAAAATTCTTCAAGTCTCCTCAGAATTCCACACAATTCCATAAAAAACACACAAAATTCCAGAGAAGTCCCACAAAACTCCCTAAATCATTTCAAAACCCTACCAATTCACAGGAATGTCCCACAAAATCTCCACCAATTCCCAGAACATCCCACAAAAATCTCACAAAAATCCCTAAATCTTCTGAAAACTCGACCAAATTCCAGAAACGCCCCATAAAATCAGCACAGTTTCCCACAAAATTCAAGAAAAAACACCACAAAATTCCCTAAATCTTCTCAAAACACAACCAAATTCTAGAAAAATATCCCACCAAATCTCCACAAATTCCCACAAAATACATGAAAAATCCCTCAAGATCCCTAAATCGCCTCAATATCCCAAAAAATTCCACAAAAATCCCACAAAACCTCCACAAGTTTCCACAAAATCTAAGAAAAATTCCTCAAAATTCTTCAAGTCTCCTCAAAACCACACAATTCTAGAAAAACCCCACAAAATTCCAGAGAAGTCCCACAAAACTCCCTAAATCATTTCAAAACCCTACCCATTCACAGGAATGTCCCACAAAATCTCCACCAATTCCCAGAAAATCCCACAAAAATCTCACAAAAATCCCTAAATCTTCTGAAAACTCGACCAAATTCCAGAAACGCCCCATAAAATCAGCACAGTTTCCCACAAAATTCAAGAAAAAACACCACAAAATTCCCAAAATCTTTTCAAAATACCACAAAATTCTTGAAAAGCCCCACCAAATTCCCGAAACATCCCACAAAATGTCCTCAATATCCAACAAAATCCCAGAAAAATCACACAAAATTCCCTAAATATTCTCAAAACACGGCCAAAATCCACAAAAATCCCACCAAATCTCCACAAATTCCCACAGAATACATGAAAAATCCCTGATAATTTCTCAGTTCTCTACAGAATCTCACCAAATTCCAGAAAAGTCCCTCAAAGTTCCACAAACATCCCACAAAATCTCCTCAATATCCCACAAAATTCAAGAAAAATCACACAAAATTCCCTAAATCTTCTCAAAACACGACCAAATTCTAGAAAAATATCCCACCAAATCTCCACAAATTCCCACAAAATACATGAAAAATCCCTCAAGATCCCTAAATCGCCTCAATATCCCAAAAAATTCCACAAAAATCCCACAAAACCTCCACAAGTTTCCACAAAATCTAAGAAAAATTCCTCAAAATTCTTCAAGTCTCCTCAGAATCCCACACAATTCCAGAAAAACCCACAAAATTCCAGAGAAGTCTCACAAAACTCCCTAAATCATTTCAAAACCCTACCAATTCACAGGAATGTCCCACAAAATCTCCACCAATTCCCAGAACATCCCACAAAAATCTCACAAAAATCCCTAAATCTTCTGAAAACTCGACCAAATTCCCGAAACGCCCCATAAAATCAGCACAGTTTCCCACAAAATTCAAGAAAAAACTCCACAAAATTCCCTAAATCTTTTCAAAATACCACAAAATTCTTGAAAAGCCTCACCAAATTCCCGAAACATCCCACAAAATGTCCTCAATACCCAACAAAATCCCAGAAAAGTCACACAAAATTCCCTAAATCTTCTCAAAACACGGCCAAAATCCAAAAAAATCCCACAGAATCTCCACAAATTCCCACAGAATACATGACAAATCCCTGATAATTCGTCAGTTCTCTACAGAATCTCACCAAATTCCAGAAGAGTCCCTCAAAGTTCCACAAACATCCCACAAAATCTCCCCAGTATCCAACAAAATTCCAGGAAAAATCCCACAAAATTCCCTAAATCTTCTCAAAACACGGCCAAAATCCACAAAAATCCCACCAAATCTCCACAAATTCCCACAGAATACATGAAAAATCCCTGATAATTCGTCAGTTCTCTACAGAATCTCACCAAATTCCAGAAGAGTCCCTCAAAGTTCCACAAACATCCCACAAAATCTCCCCAGTATCCAACAAAATTCCAGGAAAAATCTCACAAAATTCCCTAAATCTTCTCAAAACACGACCAAATTCTAGAAAAATATCCCACCAAATCTCCACAAATTCCCACAAAATACATGAGAAATCCCTCAAGATCCCTAAATCGCCTCAATATCCCACAAAATCACACAAAAATCACACAAAACCTCCACAAGTTTCCACAAAATCTAAGAAAAATTCCTCAAAATTCTTCAAGTCTCCTCAAAACCACACAAAGTCCTTGAAAAGGCCCACCAAATTCCAGTAAAATCCCACAGAATCTCCACAAATTCCCACAAAATCTAAAACAAATTCCTCAAAATTCTTCAAGTCTCCTCAGAATCCCACACAATTCCAGAAAAAACACACAAAATTCCAGAGAAGTCCCACAAAACTCCCTAAATCATTTCAAAACCCTACCAATTCACAGGAATGTCCCACAAAATCTCCACCAATTCCCAGAACATCCCACAAAAATCTCACAAAAATCCCTAAATCTTCTGAAAACTCGACCAAATTCCAGAAACGCCCCATAAAATCAGCACAGTTTCCCACAAAATTCAAGAAAAAACACCACAAAATTCCCTAAATCTTCTCAAAAAACAACCAAATTCTAGAAAAATATCCCACCAAATCTCCACAAATTCCCACAAAATACATGAGAAATCCCTCAAGATCCCTAAATCGCCTCAATATCCCACAAAATCACACAAAAATCCCACAAAACCTCCACAAGTTTCCACAAAATCTAAGAAAAATTCCTCAAAATTCTTCAAGTCTCCTCAGAATCCCACACAATTCCAGAAAAAACACACAAAATTCCAGAGAAGTCCCACAAAACTCCCTAAATCATTTCAAAACCCTACCAATTCACAGGAATGTCCCACAAAATCTCCACCAATTCCCAGAACATCCCACAAAAATCCCACAAAAATCCCTAAATCTTCTGAAAACTCAACCAAATTCCAGAAATGCCCCATAAAATCAGCACAGTTTCCCACAAAATTCAAGAAAAAACACCACAAAATTCCCTAAATCTTTTCAAAATACCACAAAATTCTTGAAAAGCCCCACACAATTCCAGAAACATCCCACAAAATTTCCTCAATACCCAACAAAATCCCAGAAAAATCACACAAAATTCCCTAAATCTTCTCAAAACACGGCCAAAATCCACAAAAATCCCATCAAATCTCCACAAATTCCCACAGAATACATGAAAAATCCCTGATAATTTCTCAGTTCTCTACAGAATCACACCAAATTCCAGAAAAGTCCCTCAAAGTTCCACAAACATCCCACAAAATCTCCTCAATATCCCACAAAATTCAAGAAAAATCACACAAAATTCCCTAAATCTTCTCAAAACACGACCAAATTCTAGAAAAATATCCCACCAAATCTCCACAAATTCCCACAAAATACATGAAAAATCCCTCAAGATCCCGAAATCGCCTCAATATCCCACAAAATCCCACAAAAATCACACAAAACCTCCACAAGTTTCCACAAAATCTAAGAAAAATTCCTCAAAAGTCTTCAAGTCTCCTCAAAACCACACAAAGTCCTTGAAAAGGCCCACCAAATTCCAGTAAAATCCCACAGATTCTCCACAAATTCCCACAAAATCTAAAACAAATTCCTCAAAATTCTTCAAGTCTCCTCAGAATCCCACACAATTCCAGAAAAAACACACAAAATTCCAGAGAAGTCCCACAAAACTCCCTAAATCATTTCAAAACCCTACCAATTCACAGGAATGTCCCACAAAATCTCCACCAATTCCCAGAACATCCCACAAAAATCTCACAAAAATCCCTAAATCTTCTGAAAACTCGACCAAATTCCCGAAACGCCCCATAAAATCAGCACAGTTTCCCACAAAATTCAAGAAAAAACTCCACAAAATTCCCTAAATCTTTTCAAAATACCACAAAATTCTTGAAAAGCCTCACCAAATTCCCGAAACATCCCACAAAATGTCCTCAATACCCAACAAAATCCCAGAAAAGTCACACAAAATTCCCTAAATCTTCTCAAAACACGGCCAAAATCCAAAAAAATCCCACAGAATCTCCACAAATTCCCACAGAATACATGACAAATCCCTGATAATTCGTCAGTTCTCTACAGAATCTCACCAAATTCCAGAAGAGTCCCTCAAAGTTCCACAAACATCCCACAAAATCTCCCCAGTATCCAACAAAATTCCAGGAAAAATCCCACAAAATTCCCTAAATCTTCTCAAAACACGGCCAAAATCCACAAAAATCCCACCAAATCTCCACAAATTCCCACAGAATACCTGAAAAATCCCTGATAATTTCTCAGTTCTCTACAGAATCTCACCAAATTCCAGAAAAGTCCCTCAAAGTTCCACAAACATCCCACAAAATCTCCTCAATATCCAACAAAATCCCAGAAAAATCACACAAAATTCCCTAAATCTTCTCAAAACACGACTAAATTCTAGAAAAATGTCTCACCAAATCTCCACAAAATCCCACAAAATACACAAAAAATCCCTCAAGATCCCTAAATCGCCTCAATATCCCACAAAATCCCACAAAAATCACACAAAACCTCCACAAGTTTCCACAAAATCTAAGAAAAATTCCTCAAAATTCTTCAAGTCTCCTCAAAACCACACAAAGTCCTTGAAAAGGCCCACCAAATTCCAGTAAAATCCCACAGATTCTCCACAAATTCCCACAAAATCTAAAACAAATTCCTCAAAATTCTTCAAGTCTCCTCAGAATTCCACACAATTCCATAAAAAACACACAAAATTCCAGAGAAGTCCCACAAAACTCCCTAAATCATTTCAAAACCCTACCAATTCACAGGAATGTCCCACAAAATCTCCACCAATTCCCAGAAAATCCCACAAAAATCTCACAAAAATCCCTAAATCTTCTGAAAACTCGACCAAATTCCAGAAACGCCCCATAAAATCAGCACAGTTTCCCACAAAATTCAAGAAAAAACACCACAAAATTCCCTAATTCTTTTCAAAATACCACAAAATTCTTGAAAAGCCCCACCAAATTCCCGAAACATCCCACAAAATGTCCTCAATATCCAACAAAATCCCAGAAAAATCACACAAAATTCCCTAAATATTCTCAAAACACGGCCAAAATCCACAAAAATCCCACCAAATCTCCACAAATTCCCACAGAATACATGAAAAATCCCTGATAATTTCTCAGTTCTCTACAGAATCTCACCAAATTCCAGAAAAGTCCCTCAAAGTTCCACAAACATCCCACAAAATCTCCTCAATATCCCACAAAATTCAAGAAAAATCACACAAAATTCCCTAAATCTTCTCAAAACACGACCAAATTCTAGAAAAATATCCCACCAAATCTCCACAAATTCCCACAAAATACATGAAAAATCCCTCAAGATCCCTAAATCGCCTCAATATCCCAAAAAATTCCACAAAAATCCCACAAAACCTCCACAAGTTTCCACAAAATCTAAGAAAAATTCCTCAAAAGTCTTCAAGTCTCCTCAGAATCCCACACAATTCCAGAAAAACCCACAAAATTCCAGAGAAGTCTCACAAAACTCCCTAAATCATTTCAAAACCCTACCAATTCACAGGAATGTCCCACAAAATCTCCACCAATTCCCAGAACATCCCACAAAAATCTCACAAAAATCCCTAAATCTTCTGAAAACTCGACCAAATTCCCGAAACGCCCCATAAAATCAGCACAGTTTCCCACAAAATTCAAGAAAAAACACCACAAAATTCCCTAAACCTTTTCAAAATACCACAAAATTCTTGAAAAGCCCCACCAAATTCCAGAAACATCCCACAAAATGTCCTCAATATCCAACAAAATCCCAGAAAAATCACACAAAATTCCCTAAATCTTCTCAAAACACGGCCAAAATCCACAAAAATCCCACAGAATCTCCACAAATTCCCACAGAATACATGAAAAATCCCCGATAATTCGTCAGTTCTCTACAGAATCTCACCAAATTCCAGAAGAGTCCCTCAAAGTTCCACAAACATCCCACAAAATCTCCCAATATCCAACAAAATTCCAGGAAAAATCCCACAAAATTCCCTAAATCTTCTCAAAACACGGCCAAAATCCACAAAAATCACGCCGAATCTCCACAAATTCCCACAGAATACATGAAAAATCCCTGATAATTCGTCAGTTCTCTACAGAATCTCACCAAATTCCAGAAGAGTCCCTCAAAGTTCCACAAACATCCCACAAAATCTCCCCAGTATCCAATAAAATTCCAGGAAAAATCTTCGGAATTTGGTGGGGCTTTTCAGGAATTTTGTGGTATTTTGAAAAGATTTAGGGAATTGTGTGGTGTTTTTTCTTGAATTTTGTGGGAAACTGTGCTGATTTTATGGGGCGTTTCTGGAATTTGGTCGAGTTTTCAGAAGATTTAGGGATTTTTGTGGGATTTTTGTGGGATGTTCTGGGAATTGGTGGAGATTTTGTGGGACATTCCTGTGAATTGGTAGGGTTTTGAAATGATTTAGGGAGTTTTGTGGGACTTCTCTGGAATTTGGTGGGGTTTTTCTGGAATTGTGTGGGATTCTGAGGAGACTTGAAGAATTTTGAGGAATTTGTTTTAGATTTTGTGGGAATTTGTGGAGATTCTGTGGGATTTTTCTGGAATTTGGTGGGCCTTTTCACGAACTTTGTGTGGTTTTGAGGAGACTTGAAGAATTTTGAGGAATTTTTCTTAGATTTTGTGGAAACTTGTGGAGGTTTTGTGGGATTTTTGTGTGATTTTGTGGGATATTGAGGCGATTTAGGGATCTTGAGGGATTTTTCATGTATTTTGTGGGAATTTGTGGTGATTTGGTGAGATATTTTTCTAGAATTTGGTCGTGTTTATGGGAAGATTTATCTATCTATCTATCTATCTATCTATCTATCTATGTCCCTATCTATATATCTCCCTATCTATCACCCCATATGCATTTCTTTATTATAGATTTGTATATTTTAATTTCTATATTATTCATTTAAATGCCAAGCTTTTAAATCAATAGGGGAACCGAGTGAGAGGAGTGGCAGCATGGTACGGGTCGTCGCGAGTGCCAGAAGCCCGAAAAAGCGGCCGCGTCAAGGACCCCGGCAGAGTGCGGCGTCGTCACCGCTGCCTGTCGGCGCCCGACCGGCTCGCGCTCGGCCCCGGTGCCGCCGAGCGCACAGCCCGTGTCCGCACGGCTGGAGCAGCCGCGGAAAATTGCGACGGGGCGGTGTCGACGCCGGGGTGTTTGTCAGGCAGTCGAATTCACGCACCCACTGCCCGGGGTCCTTCCATTTTCCCGCCTTTTTGGCCGCCATCCTTGGAAGGACAAGCCGGCCACGACCTGGCAGCCATCTTTGCGTGGCGTGACGTAACTTCCGCCCTTCCTTGCCGCCATCTTTGCTGTGGCTGAAGCCACTTCCGGCAGAGCGGCCATCTTTGTTATGGCACAATTAAGGCCCCCGCTGCTCTCAGCGCGTCTGTCTAACTTACATGCCTGAACGAAAAACCTGCCGACGCCGACCGACTCCGAGCATTCCGCCCGATTTTCCGCCGCCTTTCCCGGGGCGAGGACGATGGCGGCGAGACTCAGCGGCTCCGTAGCTGGGTGGCGGCCGCGCCTGCGGCGGCAGGCATTGGAGTTAACGCCTCTGCCGCGGTCCTCCCGGCCGGCTCCGGCGGGGGGCGGGGGGGAGGCCCGACGCGGCTCGGTTCGGTTCGACTCTTTCCGGCCCGCTTCGGCTCGGCTCTTTCTGGCCCGCTTCGGCTCGGCTCGCCCCTGCTCGGCCCCGCTCGGCCAGGCCCCGCCCGGCTCGGAGCACAGCTGCAGTACCGCTCTGTGCCCACAATGCGGCAGCACTGCCGCAGAGCTCAGCCCGGGGTGGGCGGGGGGAGCCCCTGCAAGTGCAGAGAAGCGAGGCAAGAAACCACGTGTACAACCCCCTTCCATATGCTGCTACCTGTTTCCAGGCGACGACAAAGACCCATGAAGCAAATGCTTTTTCTTGGCCCATTTTGCTAAGCAAAGCTCTTCTGCAGCTCTTTAGTGCTTGCCAAACTCCAATGCGCGTGCTGCTGCTTCGATCGGATAAGAAGCACAGCCTTCTGACAGCAGCTTTCAGGTTGCTTCAGAATGAGCTTGGCCATTTGAACGTGCAGCATGTCTGTGTGTGCATAAGCTGCAGGTGCAAGCTCCTGACAAATGTGTTCTGCAGGTACAGTTTCTCCCTGCCGGATGCAGTGTAAATGCTTTCTGCTGGTATTCTCGCCAAGAGTCACAGAGTGCTTAACTCAGGAGCTCTGAGAATGGAAGCGCAAGAAGCGTTCCGCATTTGGTGGGATATTTTTCTAGAATTTGGTCGTGTTTTGAGAAGATTTAGGGAATTTGGTGGGATTTTTCCTGGAATTTTGTTGGATATTGAGGAGATTTTGTGAGATGTTTCTGGAACTTTGAGGGACTTTTCTGGAATTTGGTGAGATTTTGTAAAGAACTGATGAATTATCAGGGATTTTTCATGTATTCTGTGGGAATTTGTGGAGATTCGGTGGGATTTTTGTGGATTTTGGCCGTGTTTTGAGTCCCCTCAAAACCACAAAAATCCTTGAAAAGGTCCACCAAATTCCAGAAAAATCCCACAGAATCTCCACAAATTCCCACAAAATCTAAGAAAAATTCCTCAAAATTCTTCAAGTCTCCTCAGAATCCCACACAATTCCAGAAAAAACACACAAAATTCCAGAGAAGTCCCACAAAACTCCCTAAATCATTTCAAAACCCTACCAATTCACAGGAATGTCCCACAAAATCTCCACCAATTCCCAGAACATCCCACAAAAATCTCACAAAAATCCCTAAATCTTCTGAAAACTCGACCAAATTCCAGAAACGCCCCATAAAATCAGCACAGTTTCCCACAAAATTCAAGAAAAAACACCACAAAATTCCCTAAATCTTCTCAAAACACAACCAAATTCTAGAAAAATATCCCACCAAATCTCCACAAATTCCCACAAAATACATGAAAAATCCCTCAAGATCCCTAAATCGCCTCAATATCCCACAAAATTCCACAAAAATCCCACAAAACCTCCACAAGTTTCCACAAAATCTAAGAAAAATTCCTCAAAATTCTTCAAGTCTCCTCAAAACCACACAATTCTAGAAAAACCCCACAAAATTCCAGAGAAGTCCCACAAAACTCCCTAAATCATTTCAAAACCCTACCCATTCACAGGAATGTCCCACAAAATCTCCACCAATTCCCAGAAAATCCCACAAAAATCTCACAAAAATCCCTAAATCTTCTGAAAACTCGACCAAATTCCAGAAACGCCCCATAAAATCAGCACAGTTTCCCACAAAATTCAAGAAAAAACACCACAAAATTCCCAAAATCTTTTCAAAATACCACAAAATTCTTGAAAAGCCCCACCAAATTCCCGAAACATCCCACAAAATGTCCTCAATATCCAACAAAATCCCAGAAAAATCACACAAAATTCCCTAAATATTCTCAAAACACGGCCAAAATCCACAAAAATCCCATCAAATCTCCACAAATTCCCACAGAATACATGAAAAATCCCTGATAATTTCTCAGTTCTCTACAGAATCTCACCAAATTCCAGAAAAGTCCCTCAAAGTTCCACAAACATCCCACAAAATCTCCCTAATATCCAACAAAATTCCAGGAAAAATCACACAAAATTCCCTAAATCTTCTCAAAACACGACCAAATTCTAGAAAAATATCCCACCAAATCTCCACAAATTCCCACAAAATACATGAAAAATCCCTCAAGATCCCGAAATCGCCTCAATATCCCACAACATTCCACAAAAATCACACAAAACCTCCACAAGTTTCCACAAAATCTAAGAAAAATTCCTCAAAATTCTCCAAGTCTCCTCAAAACCACACAAAGTCCTTGAAAAAAACCACCAAATTCCAGTAAAATCCCACAGAATCTCCACAAATTCCCACAAAATCGAAAACAAATTCCTCAAAATTCTTCAAGTCTCCTCAGAATCCCACACAATTCCAGAAAAACCCACAAAATTCCAGAGAAGTCCCACAAAACTCCCTAAATCATTTCAAAACCCTACCAATTCACAGGAATGTCCCACAAAATCTCCACCAATTCCCAGAACATCCCACAAAAATCTCACAAAAATCCCTAAATCTTCGGAAAACTCGACCAAATTCCAGAAACGCCCCATAAAATCAGCACAGTTTCCCACAAAATTCAAGAAAAAACACCACAAAATTCCCAAAATCTTTTCAAAATACCACAAAATTCTTGAAAAGCCCCACCAAATTCCCGAAACATCCCACAAAATGTCCTCAATATCCAACAAAATCCCAGAAAAATCACACAAAATTCCCTAAATCTTCTCAAAACACGGCCAAAATCCACAAAAATCCCACCGAATCTCCACAAATTCCCACAGAATACATGAAAAATCCCTGATAATTTGTCAGTTCTCTACAGAATCTCACCAAATTCCAGAAAAGTCCCTCAAAGTTCCACAAACATCCCACAAAATCTCCTCAATATCCCACAAAATTCAAGAAAAATCACACAAAATTCCCTAAATCTTCTCAAAACACGACCAAATTCTAGAAAAATATCCCACCAAATCTCCACAAATTCCCACAAAATACATGAAAATTCCCTCAAGATCCCTAAATCGCCTCAATATCCCAAAAAATTCCACAAAAATCCCACAAAACCTCCACAAGTTTCCACAAAATCTAAGAAAAATTCCTCAAAAGTCTTCAAGTCTCCTCAAAACCACACAAAGTCCTTGAAAAGGCCCACCAAATTCCAGTAAAATCCCACAGATTCTCCACAAATTCCCACAAAATCTAAAACAAATTCCTCAAAATTCTTCAAGTCTCCTCAGAATCCCACACAATTCCATAAAAAACACACAAAATTCCAGAGAAGTCCCACAAAACTCCCTAAATCATTTCAAAACCCTACCAATTCACAGGAATGTCCCACAAAATCTCCACCAATTCCCAGAACATCCCACAAAAATCTCACAAAAATCCCTAACACTTCTGAAAACTCGACCAAATTCCAGAAACGCCCCATAAAATCAGCACAGTTTCCCACAAAATTCAAGAAAAAACACCACACAATTCCCTAAATCTTTTCAAAATACCACAAAATTCTTGAAAAGCCCCACCAAATTCCAGAAACATCCCACAAAATGTCCTCAATATCCAACAAAATCCCAGAAAAGTCACACAAAATTCCCTAAATCTTCTCAAAACTCTACCAAATTCCAGAAAAATCCCACAGAATCTCCACAAATTCCCACAGAATACATGACAAATCCCTGATAATTCGTCAATTCTCTACAGAATCTCACCAAATTCCTAAAAAGTCCCTCAAAGTTCCACAAACATCCCACAAAATCTCCCCGGAATCCAATAAAATTCCAGGAAAAATCCCACAAAATTCCCTAAATCTTCTCAAAACACGGCCAAAATCCACAAAAATCCCACCAAATCTCCACAAATTCCCACAGAATACATGAAAAATCCCTGATAATTTGTCAGTTCTCTACAGAATCTCACCAAATTCCAGAAAAGTCCCTCAAAGTTCCACAAACATCCCACAAAATCTCCTCAATGTCCCACAAAATTCAAGAAAAATCACACAAAATTCCCTAAATCTTCTCAAAACACGACTAAATTCTAGAAAAATATCCCACCAAATCTCCACAAATTCCCACAAAATACATGAAAAATCCCTCAAGATCCCTAAATCGCCTCAATATCCCAAAAAATTCCACAAAAATCCCACAAAACCTCCACAAGTTTCCACAAAATCTAAGAAAAATTCCTCAAAAGTCTTCAAGTCTCCTCAAAACCACACAATTCCAGAAAAACCCCACAAAATTCCAGAGAAGTCCCACAAAACTCCCTAAATCATTTCAAAACCCTACCAATTCACAGGAATGTCCCACAAAATCTCCACCAATTCCCAGAAAATCCCACAAAAATCTCACAAAAATCCCTAAATCTTCGGAAAACTCGACCAAATTCCAGAAACGCCCCATAAAATCAGCACAGTTTCCCACAAAATTCAAGAAAAAACACCACACAATTCCCTAAATCTTTTCAAAATACCACAAAATTCTTGAAAAGCCCCACCAAATTCCAGAAACATCCCACAAAATGTCCTCAATATCCAACAAAATCCCAGAAAAATCCCACAAAATTCCCTAAATCTTCTCAAAACACGGCCAAAATCCACAAAAATCCCACAGAATCTCCAGAAATTCCCACAGAATACATGAAAAATCCCCGATAATTCGTCAATTCTCTACAGAATCTCACCAAATTCCAGAAAAGTCCCTCAAAGTTCCACAAACATCCCACAAAATCTCCCTAATATCCAACAAAATTCCAGGAAAAATCCCACAAAATTCTCTAAATCTTCTCAAAACACGACCAAATTCTAGAAATATATCCCACCAAATCTCCACACAATCCCACAAAATACATGAAAAATCCCTCAAGATCCCTAAATCGCCTCAATATCCCACAACATTCCACAAAAATCACACAAAACCTCCACAAGTTTCCACAAAATCTAAGAAAAATTCCTCAAAATTCTCCAAGTCTCCTCAAAACCACACAAAGTCCTTGAAAAAAACCACCAAATTCCAGTAAAATCCCACAGAATCTCCACAAATTCCCACAAAATCGAAAACAAATTCCTCAAAATTGTTCAAGTCTCCTCAGAATCCCACACAATTCCAGAAAAACCCACAAAATTCCAGAGAAGTCCCACAAAACTCCCTAAATCTTCTCAAAACACGACCAAATTCTAGAAAAATATCCCACCAAATCTCCACAAATTCCCACAGAATACATGAAAAATCCCTGATAATTTCTCAGTTCTCTACAGAATCTCACCAAATTCCAGAAAAGTCCCTCAAAGTTCCACAAACATCCCACAAAATCTCCTCAATATCCCACAAAATTCAAGAAAAATCACACAAAATTCCCTAAATCTTCTCAAAACACGACCAAATTCTAGAAAAATATCCCACCAAATCTCCACAAATTCCCACAGAATACATGAAAAATCCCTGATAATTTGTCAGTTCTCTACAGAATCACACCAAATTCCAGAAAAGTCCCTCAAAGTTCCACAAACATCCCACAAAATCTCCTCAATATCCCACAAAATTCAAGAAAAATCACACAAAATTCCCTAAATCTTCTCAAAACACGACCAAATTCTAGAAAAATATCCCACCAAATCTCCACAAATTCCCACAAAATACATGAAAAATCCCTCAAGATCCCTAAATCGCCTCAATATCCCACAAAATCCCACAAAAATCACACAAAACCTCCACAAGTTTCCACAAAATCTAAGAAAAATTCCTCAAAAGTCTTCAAGTCTCCTCAAAACCACACAAAGTCCTTGAAAAGGCCCACCAAATTCCAGTAAAATCCCACAGATTCTCCACAAATTCCCACAAAATCTAAAACAAATTCCTCAAAATTCTTCAAGTCTCCTCAGAATCCCACACAATTCCAGAAAAAACACACAAAATTCCAGAGAAGTCCCACAAAACTCCCTAAATCATTTCAAAACCCTACCAATTCACAGGAATGTCCCACAAAATCTCCACCAATTCCCAGAACATCCCACAAAAATCTCACAAAAATCCCTAACACTTCTGAAAACTCGACCAAATTCCAGAAACGCCCCATAAAATCAGCACAGTTTCCCACAAAATTCAAGAAAAAACACCACAAAATTCCCTAAATCTTTTCAAAATACCACAAAATTCTTGAAAAGCCTCACCAAATTCCCGAAACATCCCACAAAATGTCCTCAATACCCAACAAAATCCCAGAAAAGTCACACAAAATTCCCTAAATCTTCTCAAAACACGGCCAAAATCCAAAAAAATCCCACAGAATCTCCACAAATTCCCACAGAATACATGACAAATCCCTGATAATTCGTCAGTTCTCTACAGAATCTCACCAAATTCCTAAAAAGTCCCTCAAAGTTCCAAAAACATCCCACAAAATCTCCCCGGTATCCAATAAAATTCCAGGAAAAATCCCACAAAATTCCCTAAATCTTCTCAAAACACGGCCAAAATCCACAAAAATCCCACAGAATCTCCACAAATTCCCACAGAATACATGAAAAATCCCCGATAATTCGTCAGTTCTCTACAGAATCTCACCAAATTCCAGAAGAGTCCCTCAAAGTTCCACAAACATCCCACAAAATCTCCCAATATCCAACAAAATTCCAGGAAAAATCCCACAAAATTCCCTAAATCTTCTCAAAACACGGCCAAAATCCACAAAAATCACGCCGAATCTCCACAAATTCCCACAGAATACATGAAAAATCCCTGATAATTCGTCAGTTCTCTACAGAATCTCACCAAATTCCAGAAGAGTCCCTCAAAGTTCCACAAACATCCCACAAAATCTCCCCAGTATCCAATAAAATTCCAGGAAAAATCTTCGGAATTTGGTGGGGCTTTTCAGGAATTTTGTGATATTTTGAAAAGATTTAGGGAATTGTGTGGTGTTTTTTCTTGAATTTTGTGGGAAACTGTGCTGATTTTATGGGGCGTTTCTGGAATTTGGTCGAGTTTTCAGAAGATTTAGGGATTTTTGTGGGATTTTTGTGGGATGTTCTGGGAATTGGTGGAGATTTTGTGGGACATTCCTGTGAATTGGTAGGGTTTTGAAATGATTTAGGGAGTTTTGTGGGACTTCTCTGGAATTTGGTGGGGTTTTTCTGGAATTGTGTGGGATTCTGAGGAGACTTGAAGAATTTTGAGGAATTTGTTTTAGATTTTGTGGGAATTTGTGGAGATTCTGTGGGATTTTTCTGGAATTTGGTGGGCCTTTTCACGAACTTTGTGTGGTTTTGAGGAGACTTGAAGAATTTTGAGGAATTTTTCTTAGATTTTGTGGAAACTTGTGGAGGTTTTGTGGGATTTTTGTGTGATTTTGTGGGATATTGAGGCGATTTAGGGATCTTGAGGGATTTTTCATGTATTTTGTGGGAATTTGTGGTGATTTGGTGAGATATTTTTCTAGAATTTGGTCGTGTTTATGGGAAGATTTATCTATCTATCTATCTATCTATCTATCTATCTATCTATCTATGTCCCTATCTATATATCTCCCTATCTATCACCCCATATGCATTTCTTTATTATAGATTTGTATATTTTAATTTCTATATTATTCATTTAAATGCCAAGCTTTTAAATCAATAGGGGAACCGAGTGAGAGGAGTGGCAGCATGGTACGGGTCGTCGCGAGTGCCAGAAGCCCGAAAAAGCGGCCGCGTCAAGGACCCCGGCAGAGTGCGGCGTCGTCACCGCTGCCTGTCGGCGCCCGACCGGCTCGCGCTCGGCCCCGGTGCCGCCGAGCGCACAGCCCGTGTCCGCACGGCTGGAGCAGCCGCGGAAAATTGCGACGGGGCGGTGTCGACGCCGGGGTGTTTGTCAGGCAGTCGAATTCACGCACCCACTGCCCGGGGTCCTTCCATTTTCCCGCCTTTTTGGCCGCCATCCTTGGAAGGACAAGCCGGCCACGACCTGGCAGCCATCTTTGCGTGGCGTGACGTAACTTCCGCCCTTCCTTGCCGCCATCTTTGCTGTGGCTGAAGCCACTTCCGGCAGAGCGGCCATCTTTGTTATGGCACAATTAAGGCCCCCGCTGCTCTCAGCGCGTCTGTCTAACTTACATGCCTGAACGAAAAACCTGCCGACGCCGACCGACTCCGAGCATTCCGCCCGATTTTCCGCCGCCTTTCCCGGGGCGAGGACGATGGCGGCGAGACTCAGCGGCTCCGTAGCTGGGTGGCGGCCGCGCCTGCGGCGGCAGGCATTGGAGTTAACGCCTCTGCCGCGGTCCTCCCGGCCGGCTCCGGCGGGGGGCGGGGGGGAGGCCCGACGCGGCTCGGTTCGGTTCGACTCTTTCCGGCCCGCTTCGGCTCGGCTCTTTCTGGCCCGCTTCGGCTCGGCTCGCCCCTGCTCGGCCCCGCTCGGCCAGGCCCCGCCCGGCTCGGAGCACAGCTGCAGTACCGCTCTGTGCCCACAATGCGGCAGCACTGCCGCAGAGCTCAGCCCGGGGTGGGCGGGGGGAGCCCCTGCAAGTGCAGAGAAGCGAGGCAAGAAACCACGTGTACAACCCCCTTCCATATGCTGCTACCTGTTTCCAGGCGACGACAAAGACCCATGAAGCAAATGCTTTTTCTTGGCCCATTTTGCTAAGCAAAGCTCTTCTGCAGCTCTTTAGTGCTTGCCAAACTCCAATGCGCGTGCTGCTGCTTCGATCGGATAAGAAGCACAGCCTTCTGACAGCAGCTTTCAGGTTGCTTCAGAATGAGCTTGGCCATTTGAACGTGCAGCATGTCTGTGTGTGCATAAGCTGCAGGTGCAAGCTCCTGACAAATGTGTTCTGCAGGTACAGTTTCTCCCTGCCGGATGCAGTGTAAATGCTTTCTGCTGGTATTCTCGCCAAGAGTCACAGAGTGCTTAACTCAGGAGCTCTGAGAATGGAAGCGCAAGAAGCGTTCCGCATTTGGTGGGATATTTTTCTAGAATTTGGTCGTGTTTTGAGAAGATTTAGGGAATTTGGTGGGATTTTTCCTGGAATTTTGTTGGATATTGAGGAGATTTTGTGAGATGTTTCTGGAACTTTGAGGGACTTTTCTGGAATTTGGTGAGATTTTGTAAAGAACTGATGAATTATCAGGGATTTTTCATGTATTCTGTGGGAATTTGTGGAGATTCGGTGGGATTTTTGTGGATTTTGGCCGTGTTTTGAGTCCCCTCAAAACCACACAAATCCTTGAAAAGGTCCACCAAATTCCAGAAAAATCCCACAGAATCTCCACAAATTCCCACAAAATCTAAGAAAAATTCCTCAAAATTCTTCAAGTCTCCTCAGAATCCCACACAATTCCATAAAAAACACACAAAATTCCAGAGAAGTCCCACAAAACTCCCTAAATCATTTCAAAACCCTACCAATTCACAGGAATGTCCCACAAAATCTCCACCAATTCCCAGAACATCCCACAAAAATCTCACAAAAATCCCTAACACTTCTGAAAACTCGACCAAATTCCAGAAACGCCCCATAAAATCAGCACAGTTTCCCACAAAATTCAAGAAAAAACACCACAAAATTCCCTAAATCTTTTCAAAATACCACAAAATTCTTGAAAAGCCCCACCAAATTCCCGAAACATCCCACAAAATGTCCTTAATATCCAACAAAATCCCAGAAAAGTCCCACAAAATTCCCTAAATCTTCTCAAAACATGGCCAAAATCCACAAAAATCCCACCGAATCTCCACAAATTCCCACAGAATACATGAAAAATCCCCGATAATTCGTCAATTCTCTACAGAATCTCACCAAATTCCAGAAAAGTCCCTCAAAGTTCCACAAACATCCCACAAAATCTCCCTAATATCCAACAAAATTCCAGGAAAAATCCCACAAAATTCTCTAAATCTTCTCAAAACACGACCAAATTCTAGAAATATATCCCACCAAATCTCCACACAATCCCACAAAATACATGAAAAATCCCTCAAGATCCCTAAATCGCCTCAATATCCCACAACATTCCACAAAAATCACACAAAACCTCCACAAGTTTCCACAAAATCTAAGAAAAATTCCTCAAAATTCCCCAAGTCTCCTCAAAACCACACAAAGTCCTTGAAAAAAACCACCAAATTCCAGTAAAATCCCACAGAATCTCCACAAATTCCCACAAAATCGAAAACAAATTCCTCAAAATTCTTCAAGTCTCCTCAGAATCCCACACAATTCCAGAAAAACCCACAAAATTCCAGAGAAGTCCCACAAAACTCCCTAAATCATTTCAAAACCCTACCAATTCACAGGAATGTCCCACAAAATCTCCACCAATTCCCAGAACATCCCACAAAAATCTCACAAAAATCCCTAACACTTCTGAAAACTCGACCAAATTCCAGAAACGCCCCATAAAATCAGCACAGTTTCCCACAAAATTCAAGAAAAAACACCACAAAATTCCCTAAATCTTTTCAAAATACCACAAAATTCTTGAAAAGCCCCACCAAATTCCCGAAACATCCCACAAAATGTCCTCAATATCCAACAAAATCCCAGAAAAATCACACAAAATTCCCTAAATCTTCTCAAAACACGGCCAAAATCCACAAAAATCCCACCGAATCTCCACAAATTCCCACAGAATACATGAAAAATCCCTGATAATTTGTCAGTTCTCTACAGAATCTCACCAAATTCCAGAAAAGTCCCTCAAAGTTCCACAAACATCCCACAAAATCTCCTCAATATCCCACAAAATTCAAGAAAAATCACACAAAATTCCCTAAATCTTCTCAAAACACGACCAAATTCTAGAAAAATATCCCACCAAATCTCCACAAATTCCCACAAAATACATGAAAATTCCCTCAAGATCCCTAAATCGCCTCAATATCCCAAAAAATTCCACAAAAATCCCACAAAACCTCCACAAGTTTCCACAAAATCTAAGAAAAATTCCTCAAAAGTCTTCAAGTCTCCTCAAAACCACACAAAGTCCTTGAAAAGGCCCACCAAATTCCAGTAAAATCCCACAGAATCTCCACAAATTCCCACAAAATCTAAAACAAATTCCTCAAAATTCTTCAAGTCTCCTCAGAATCCCACACAATTCCAGAAAAAACACACAAAATTCCAGAGAAGTCCCACAAAACTCCCTAAATCATTTCAAAACCCTACCAATTCACAGGAATGTCCCACAAAATCTCCACCAATTCCCAGAACATCCCACAAAAATCTCACAAAAATCCCTAACACTTCTGAAAACTCGACCAAATTCCAGAAACGCCCCATAAAATCAGCACAGTTTCCCACAAAATTCAAGAAAAAACACCACAAAATTCCCTAAATCTTTTCAAAATACCACAAAATTCTTGAAAAGCCCCACCAAATTCCCGAAACATCCCACAAAATGTCCTCAATATCCAACAAAATCCCAGAAAAGTCACACAAAATTCCCTAAATCTTCTCAAAACTCTACCAAATTCCAGAAAAATCCCACAGAATCTCCACAAATTCCCACAGAATACATGACAAATCCCTGATAATTCGTCAATTCTCTACAGAATCTCACCAAATTCCTAAAAAGTCCCTCAAAGTTCCACAAACATCCCACAAAATCTCCCCGGAATCCAATAAAATTCCAGGAAAAATCCCACAAAATTCCCTAAATCTTCTCAAAACACGGCCAAAATCCACAAAAATCCCACCAAATCTCCACAAATTCCCACAGAATACATGAAAAATCCCTGATAATTTGTCAGTTCTCTACAGAATCTCACCAAATTCCAGAAAAGTCCCTCAAAGTTCCACAAACATCCCACAAAATCTCCTCAATGTCCCACAAAATTCAAGAAAAATCACACAAAATTCCCTAAATCTTCTCAAAACACGACTAAATTCTAGAAAAATATCCCACCAAATCTCCACAAATTCCCACAAAATACATGAAAAATCCCTCAAGATCCCTAAATCGCCTCAATATCCCAAAAAATTCCACAAAAATCCCACAAAACCTCCACAAGTTTCCACAAAATCTAAGAAAAATTCCTCAAAAGTCTTCAAGTCTCCTCAAAACCACACAATTCCAGAAAAACCCCACAAAATTCCAGAGAAGTCCCACAAAACTCCCTAAATCATTTCAAAACCCTACCAATTCACAGGAATGTCCCACAAAATCTCCACCAATTCCCAGAAAATCCCACAAAAATCTCACAAAAATCCCTAAATCTTCGGAAAACTCGACCAAATTCCAGAAACGCCCCATAAAATCAGCACAGTTTCCCACAAAATTCAAGAAAAAACACCACACAATTCCCTAAATCTTTTCAAAATACCACAAAATTCTTGAAAAGCCCCACCAAATTCCAGAAACATCCCACAAAATGTCCTCAATATCCAACAAAATCCCAGAAAAATCCCACAAAATTCCCTAAATCTTCTCAAAACACGGCCAAAATCCACAAAAATCCCACAGAATCTCCACAAATTCCCACAGAATACATGAAAAATCCCTGATAATTCGTCAATTCTCTACAGAATCTCACCAAATTCCAGAAAAGTCCCTCAAAGTTCCACAAACATCCCACAAAATCTCCTCAATATCCCACAAAATTCAAGAAAAATCACACAAAATTCCCTAAATCTTCTCAAAACACGACCAAATTCTAGAAAAATATCCCACCAAATCTCCACAAATTCCCACAGAATACATGAAAAATCCCTGATAATTTCTCAGTTCTCTACAGAATCTCACCAAATTCCAGAAAAGTCCCTCAAAGTTCCACAAACATCCCACAAAATCTCCTCAATATCCCACAAAATTCAAGAAAAATCACACAAAATTCCCTAAATCTTCTCAAAACACGACCAAATTCTAGAAAAATATCCCACCAAATCTCCACAAATTCCCACAGAATACATGAAAAATCCCTGATAATTTGTCAGTTCTCTACAGAATCACACCAAATTCCAGAAAAGTCCCTCAAAGTTCCACAAACATCCCACAAAATCTCCTCAATATCCAACAAAATCCCAGAAAAATCACACAAAATTCCCTAAATCTTCTCAAAACACGACCAAATTCTAGAAAAATATCCCACCAAATCTCCACAAATTCCCACAGAATACATGAAAAATCCCTGATAATTTGTCAGTTCTCTACAGAATCACACCAAATTCCAGAAAAGTCCCTCAAAGTTCCACAAACATCCCACAAAATCTCCTCAATATCCCACAAAATTCAAGAAAAATCACACAAAATTCCCTAAATCTTCTCAAAACACGACCAAATTCTAGAAAAATATCCCACCAAATCTCCACAAATTCCCACAAAATACATGAAAAATCCCTCAAGATCCCTAAATCGCCTCAATATCCCACAAAATCCCACAAAAATCACACAAAACCTCCACAAGTTTCCACAAAATCTAAGAAAAATTCCTCAAAAGTCTTCAAGTCTCCTCAAAACCACACAAAGTCCTTGAAAAGGCCCACCAAATTCCAGTAAAATCCCACAGATTCTCCACAAATTCCCACAAAATCTAAAACAAATTCCTCAAAATTCTTCAAGTCTCCTCAGAATCCCACACAATTCCAGAAAAAACACACAAAATTCCAGAGAAGTCCCACAAAACTCCCTAAATCATTTCAAAACCCTACCAATTCACAGGAATGTCCCACAAAATCTCCACCAATTCCCAGAACATCCCACAAAAATCTCACAAAAATCCCTAACACTTCTGAAAACTCGACCAAATTCCAGAAACGCCCCATAAAATCAGCACAGTTTCCCACAAAATTCAAGAAAAAACACCACAAAATTCCCTAAATCTTTTCAAAATACCACAAAATTCTTGAAAAGCCTCACCAAATTTCCGAAACATCCCACAAAATGTCCTCAATACCCAACAAAATCCCAGAAAAGTCACACAAAATTCCCTAAATCTTCTCAAAACACGGCCAAAATCCAAAAAAATCCCACAGAATCTCCACAAATTCCCACAGAATACATGACAAATCCCTGATAATTCGTCAGTTCTCTACAGAATCTCACCAAATTCCTAAAAAGTCCCTCAAAGTTCCAAAAACATCCCACAAAATCTCCCCGGTATCCAATAAAATTCCAGGAAAAATCCCACAAAATTCCCTAAATCTTCTCAAAACACGGCCAAAATCCACAAAAATCCCACAGAATCTCCACAAATTCCCACAGAATACATGAAAAATCCCCGATAATTCGTCAGTTCTCTACAGAATCTCACCAAATTCCAGAAGAGTCCCTCAAAGTTCCACAAACATCCCACAAAATCTCCCAATATCCAACAAAATTCCAGGAAAAATCCCACAAAATTCCCTAAATCTTCTCAAAACACGGCCAAAATCCACAAAAATCACGCCGAATCTCCACAAATTCCCACAGAATACATGAAAAATCCCTGATAATTCGTCAGTTCTCTACAGAATCTCACCAAATTCCAGAAGAGTCCCTCAAAGTTCCACAAACATCCCACAAAATCTCCCCAGTATCCAATAAAATTCCAGGAAAAATCTTCGGAATTTGGTGGGGCTTTTCAGGAATTTTGTGGTATTTTGAAAAGATTTAGGGAATTGTGTGGTGTTTTTTCTTGAATTTTGTGGGAAACTGTGCTGATTTTATGGGGCGTTTCTGGAATTTGGTCAAGTTTTCAGAAGATTTAGGGATTTTTGTGGGATTTTTGTGGGATGTTCTGGGAATTGGTGGAGATTTTGTGGGACATTCCTGTGAATTGGTAGGGTTTTGAAATGATTTAGGGAGTTTTGTGGGACTTCTCTGGAATTTTGTGTGTTTTTTCTGGAATTGTGTGGGATTCTGAGGAGACTTGAAGAATTTTGAGGAATTTGTTTTAGATTTTGTGGGAATTTGTGGAGATTCTGTGGGATTTTTCTGGAATTTGGTGGGCCTTTTCACGAACTTTGTGTGGTTTTGAGGAGACTTGAAGAATTTTGAGGAATTTTTCTTAGATTTTGTGGAAACTTGTGGAGGTTTTGTGGGATTTTTGTGTGATTTTGTGGGATATTGAGGCGATTTAGGGATCTTGAGGGATTTTTCATGTATTTTGTGGGAATTTGTGGTGATTTGGTGAGATATTTTTCTAGAATTTGGTCGTGTTTATGGGAAGATTTATCTATCTATCTATCTATCTATCTATCTATCTATCTATCTATGTCCCTATCTATATATCTCCCTATCTATCACCCCATATGCATTTCTTTATTATAGATTTGTATATTTTAATTTCTATATTATTCATTTAAATGCCAAGCTTTTAAATCAATAGGGGAACCGAGTGAGAGGAGTGGCAGCATGGTACGGGTCGTCGCGAGTGCCAGAAGCCCGAAAAAGCGGCCGCGTCAAGGACCCCGGCAGAGTGCGGCGTCGTCACCGCTGCCTGTCGGCGCCCGACCGGCTCGCGCTCGGCCCCGGTGCCGCCGAGCGCACAGCCCGTGTCCGCACGGCTGGAGCAGCCGCGGAAAATTGCGACGGGGCGGTGTCGACGCCGGGGTGTTTGTCAGGCAGTCGAATTCACGCACCCACTGCCCGGGGTCCTTCCATTTTCCCGCCTTTTTGGCCGCCATCCTTGGAAGGACAAGCCGGCCACGACCTGGCAGCCATCTTTGCGTGGCGTGACGTAACTTCCGCCCTTCCTTGCCGCCATCTTTGCTGTGGCTGAAGCCACTTCCGGCAGAGCGGCCATCTTTGTTATGGCACAATTAAGGCCCCCGCTGCTCTCAGCGCGTCTGTCTAACTTACATGCCTGAACGAAAAACCTGCCGACGCCGACCGACTCCGAGCATTCCGCCCGATTTTCCGCCGCCTTTCCCGGGGCGAGGACGATGGCGGCGAGACTCAGCGGCTCCGTAGCTGGGTGGCGGCCGCGCCTGCGGCGGCAGGCATTGGAGTTAACGCCTCTGCCGCGGTCCTCCCGGCCGGCTCCGGCGGGGGGCGGGGGGGAGGCCCGACGCGGCTCGGTTCGGTTCGACTCTTTCCGGCCCGCTTCGGCTCGGCTCTTTCTGGCCCGCTTCGGCTCGGCTCGCCCCTGCTCGGCCCCGCTCGGCCAGGCCCCGCCCGGCTCGGAGCACAGCTGCAGTACCGCTCTGTGCCCACAATGCGGCAGCACTGCCGCAGAGCTCAGCCCGGGGTGGGCGGGGGGAGCCCCTGCAAGTGCAGAGAAGCGAGGCAAGAAACCACGTGTACAACCCCCTTCCATATGCTGCTACCTGTTTCCAGGCGACGACAAAGACCCATGAAGCAAATGCTTTTTCTTGGCCCATTTTGCTAAGCAAAGCTCTTCTGCAGCTCTTTAGTGCTTGCCAAACTCCAATGCGCGTGCTGCTGCTTCGATCGGATAAGAAGCACAGCCTTCTGACAGCAGCTTTCAGGTTGCTTCAGAATGAGCTTGGCCATTTGAACGTGCAGCATGTCTGTGTGTGCATAAGCTGCAGGTGCAAGCTCCTGACAAATGTGTTCTGCAGGTACAGTTTCTCCCTGCCGGATGCAGTGTAAATGCTTTCTGCTGGTATTCTCGCCAAGAGTCACAGAGTGCTTAACTCAGGAGCTCTGAGAATGGAAGCGCAAGAAGCGTTCCGCATTTGGTGGGATATTTTTCTAGAATTTGGTCGTGTTTTGAGAAGATTTAGGGAATTTGGTGGGATTTTTCCTGGAATTTTGTTGGATATTGAGGAGATTTTGTGAGATGTTTCTGGAACTTTGAGGGACTTTTCTGGAATTTGGTGAGATTTTGTAAAGAACTGATGAATTATCAGGGATTTTTCATGTATTCTGTGGGAATTTGTGGAGATTCGGTGGGATTTTTGTGGATTTTGGCCGTGTTTTGAGTCCCCTCAAAACCACACAAATCCTTGAAAAGGTCCACCAAATTCCAGAAAAATCCCACAGAATCTCCACAAATTCCCACAAAATCTAAGAAAAATTCCTCAAAATTCTTCAAGTCTCCTCAGAATCCCACACAATTCCATAAAAAACACACAAAATTCCAGAGAAGTCCCACAAAACTCCCTAAATCATTTCAAAACCCTACCAATTCACAGGAATGTCCCACAAAATCTCCACCAATTCCCAGAACATCCCACAAAAATCTCACAAAAATCCCTAACACTTCTGAAAACTCGACCAAATTCCAGAAACGCCCCATAAAATCAGCACAGTTTCCCACAAAATTCAAGAAAAAACACCACAAAATTCCCTAAATCTTTTCAAAATACCACAAAATTCTTGAAAAGCCCCACCAAATTCCCGAAACATCCCACAAAATGTCCTTAATATCCAACAAAATCCCAGAAAAGTCCCACAAAATTCCCTAAATCTTCTCAAAACATGGCCAAAATCCACAAAAATCCCACCGAATCTCCACAAATTCCCACAGAATACATGAAAAATCCCCGATAATTCGTCAATTCTCTACAGAATCTCACCAAATTCCAGAAAAGTCCCTCAAAGTTCCACAAACATCCCACAAAATCTCCTCAATATCCAACAAAATTCCAAGAAAAATCCCACAAAATTCTCTAAATCTTCTCAAAACACGACCAAATTCTAGAAATATATCCCACCAAATCTCCACACAATCCCACAAAATACATGAAAAATCCCTCAAGATCCCTAAATCGCCTCAATATCCCACAACATTCCACAAAAATCACACAAAACCTCCACAAGTTTCCACAAAATCTAAGAAAAATTCCTCAAAATTCCCCAAGTCTCCTCAAAACCACACAAAGTCCTTGAAAAAAACCACCAAATTCCAGTAAAATCCCACAGAATCTCCACAAATTCCCACAAAATCGAAAACAAATTCCTCAAAATTCTTCAAGTCTCCTCAGAATCCCACACAATTCCAGAAAAACCCACAAAATTCCAGAGAAGTCCCACAAAACTCCCTAAATCATTTCAAAACCCTACCAATTCACAGGAATGTCCCACAAAATCTCCACCAATTCCCAGAACATCCCACAAAAATCTCACAAAAATCCCTAACACTTCTGAAAACTCGACCAAATTCCAGAAACGCCCCATAAAATCAGCACAGTTTCCCACAAAATTCAAGAAAAAACACCACAAAATTCCCTAAATCTTTTCAAAATACCACAAAATTCTTGAAAAGCCCCACCAAATTCCCGAAACATCCCACAAAATGTCCTTAATATCCAACAAAATCCCAGAAAAGTCCCACAAAATTCCCTAAATCTTCTCAAAACTCTACCAAATTCCGGAAAAATCCCACAGAATCTCCACAAATTCCCACAGAATACATGACAAATCCCTGATAATTCGTCAATTCTCTACAGAATCGCACCAAATTCCTAAAAAGTCCCTCAAAGTTCCACAAACATCCCACAAAATCTCCCCGGAATCCAATAAAATTCCAGGAAAAATCCCACAAAATTCCCTAAATCTTCTCAAAACATGGCCAAAATCCACAAAAATCCCACCGAATCTCCACAAATTCCCACAGAATACATGAAAAATCCCCGATAATTCGTCAGTTCTCTACAGAATCTCACCAAATTCCAGAAAAGTCCCTCAAAGTTCCACAAACATCCCACAAAATCTCCCTAATATCCAACAAAATTCCAGGAAAAATCCCACAAAATTCTCTAAATCTTCTCAAAACACGACCAAATTCTAGAAATATATCCCACCAAATCTCCACACAATCCCACAAAATACATGAAAAATCCCTCAAGATCCCTAAATCGCCTCAATATCCCACAACATTCCACAAAAATCACACAAAACCTCCACAAGTTTCCACAAAATCTAAGAAAAATTCCTCAAAATTCTCCAAGTCTCCTCAAAACCACACAAAGTCCTTGAAAAAAACCACCAAATTCCAGTAAAATCCCACAGAATCTCCACAAATTCCCACAAAATCGAAAACAAATTCCTCAAAATTCTTCAAGTCTCCTCAGAATCCCACACAATTCCAGAAAAACCCACAAAATTCCAGAGAAGTCCCACAAAACTCCCTAAATCATTTCAAAACCCTACCAATTCACAGGAATGTCCCACAAAATCTCCACCAATTCCCAGAACATCCCACAAAAATCTCACAAAAATCCCTAACACTTCTGAAAACTCGACCAAATTCCAGAAACGCCCCATAAAATCAGCACAGTTTCCCACAAAATTCAAGAAAAAACACCACAAAATTCCCTAAATCTTTTCAAAATACCACAAAATTCTTGAAAAGCCCCACCAAATTCCCGAAACATCCCACAAAATGTCCTTAATATCCAACAAAATCCCAGAAAAGTCCCACAAAATTCCCTAAATCTTCTCAAAACTCTACCAAAATCCACAAAAATCCCACCGAATCTCCACAAATTCCCACAGAATACATGAAAAATCCCCGATAATTCGTCAATTCTCTACAGAATCTCACCGAATTCCAGAAAAGTCCCTCAAAGTTCCACAAACATCCCACAAAATCTCCCTAATATCCAACAAAATTCCAGGAAAAATCCCACAAAATTCTCTAAATCTTCTCAAAACACGACCAAATTCTAGAAATATATCCCACCAAATCTCCACACAATCCCACAAAATACATGAAAAATCCCTCAAGATCCCTAAATCGCCTCAATATCCCACAACATTCCACAAAAATCACACAAAACCTCCACAAGTTTCCACAAAATCTAAGAAAAATTCCTCAAAATTCTCCAAGTCTCCTCAAAACCACACAAAGTCCTTGAAAAAAACCACCAAATTCCAGTAAAATCCCACAGAATCTCCACAAATTCCCACAAAATCGAAAACAAATTCCTCAAAATTCTTCAAGTCTCCTCAGAATCCCACACAATTCCAGAAAAACCCACAAAATTCCAGAGAAGTCCCACAAAACTCCCTAAATCATTTCAAAACCCTACCAATTCACAGGAATGTCCCACAAAATCTCCACCAATTCCCAGAACATCCCACAAAAATCTCACAAAAATCCCTAACACTTCTGAAAACTCGACCAAATTCCAGAAACGCCCCATAAAATCAGCACAGTTTCCCACAAAATTCAAGAAAAAACACCACAAAATTCCCTAAATCTTTTCAAAATACCACAAAATTCTTGAAAAGCCCCACCAAATTCCCGAAACATCCCACAAAATGTCCTCAATATCCAACAAAATCCCAGAAAAATCACACAAAATTCCCTAAATCTTCTCAAAACACGGCCAAAATCCACAAAAATCCCACCAAATCTCCACAAATTCCCACAGAATACATGAAAAATCCCTGATAATTTGTCAGTTCTCTACAGAATCTCACCAAATTCCAGAAAAGTCCCTCAAAGTTCCACAAACATCCCACAAAATCTCCTCAATATCCCACAAAATTCAAGAAAAATCACACAAAATTCCCTAAATCTTCTCAAAACACGACAAAATTCTAGAAAAATATCCCACCAAATCTCCACAAATTCCCACAAAATACATGAAAATTCCCTCAAGATCCCTAAATCGCCTCAATATCCCAAAAAATTCCACAAAAATCCCACAAAACCTCCACAAGTTTCCACAAAATCTAAGAAAAATTCCTCAAAAGTCTTCAAGTCTCCTCAAAACCACACAAAGTCCTTGAAAAGGCCCACCAAATTCCAGTAAAATCCCACAGATTCTCCACAAATTCCCACAAAATCTAAAACAAATTCCTCAAAATTCTTCAAGTCTCCTCAGAATCCCACACAATTCCAGAAAAAACACACAAAATTCCAGAGAAGTCCCACAAAACTCCCTAAATCATTTCAAAACCCTACCAATTCACAGGAATGTCCCACAAAATCTCCACCAATTCCCAGAACATCCCACAAAAATCTCACAAAAATCCCTAACACTTCTGAAAACTCGACCAAATTCCAGAAACGCCCCATAAAATCAGCACAGTTTCCCACAAAATTCAAGAAAAAACACCACAAAATTCCCTAAATCTTTTCAAAATACCACAAAATTCTTGAAAAGCCCCACCAAATTCCAGAAACATCCCACAAAATGTCCTCAATATCCAACAAAATCCCAGAAAAGTCACACAAAATTCCCTAAATCTTCTCAAAACTCTACCAAATTCCAGAAAAATCCCACAGAATCTCCACAAATTCCCACAGAATACATGACAAATCCCTGATAATTCGTCAATTCTCTACAGAATCTCACCAAATTCCTAAAAAGTCCCTCAAAGTTCCACAAACATCCCACAAAATCTCCCCGGAATCCAATAAAATTCCAGGAAAAATCCCACAAAATTCCCTAAATCTTCTCAAAACACGGCCAAAATCCACAAAAATCCCACCAAATCTCCACAAATTCCCACAGAATACATGAAAAATCCCTGATAATTTGTCAGTTCTCTACAGAATCTCACCAAATTCCAGAAAAGTCCCTCAAAGTTCCACAAACATCCCACAAAATCTCCTCAATGTCCCACAAAATTCAAGAAAAATCACACAAAATTCCCTAAATCTTCTCAAAACACGACTAAATTCTAGAAAAATATCCCACCAAATCTCCACAAATTCCCACAAAATACATGAAAAATCCCTCAAGATCCCTAAATCGCCTCAATATCCCAAAAAATTCCACAAAAATCCCACAAAACCTCCACAAGTTTCCACAAAATCTAAGAAAAATTCCTCAAAAGTCTTCAAGTCTCCTCAAAACCGCACAATTCCAGAAAAACCCCACAAAATTCCAGAGAAGTCCCACAAAACTCCCTAAATCATTTCAAAACCCTACCAATTCACAGGAATGTCCCACAAAATCTCCACCAATTCCCAGAAAATCCCACAAAAATCTCACAAAAATCCCTAAATCTTCGGAAAACTCGACCAAATTCCAGAAACGCCCCATAAAATCAGCACAGTTTCCCACAAAATTCAAGAAAAAACACCACACAATTCCCTAAATCTTTTCAAAATACCACAAAATTCTTGAAAAGCCCCACCAAATTCCAGAAACATCCCACAAAATGTCCTCAATATCCAACAAAATCCCAGAAAAATCCCACAAAATTCCCTAAATCTTCTCAAAACACGGCCAAAATCCACAAAAATCCCACAGAATCTCCACAAATTCCCACAGAATACATGAAAAATCCCTGATAATTCGTCAATTCTCTACAGAATCTCACCAAATTCCAGAAAAGTCCCTCAAAGTTCCACAAACATCCCACAAAATCTCCTCAATATCCCACAAAATTCAAGAAAAATCACACAAAATTCCCTAAATCTTCTCAAAACACGACCAAATTCTAGAAAAATATCCCACCAAATCTCCACAAATTCCCACAGAATACATGAAAAATCCCTGATAATTTCTCAGTTCTCTACAGAATCTCACCAAATTCCAGAAAAGTCCCTCAAAGTTCCACAAACATCCCACAAAATCTCCTCAATATCCCACAAAATTCAAGAAAAATCACACAAAATTCCCTAAATCTTCTCAAAACACGACCAAATTCTAGAAAAATATCCCACCAAATCTCCACAAATTCCCACAGAATACATGAAAAATCCCTGATAATTTGTCAGTTCTCTACAGAATCACACCAAATTCCAGAAAAGTCCCTCAAAGTTCCACAAACATCCCACAAAATCTCCTCAATATCCCACAAAATTCAAGAAAAATCACACAAAATTCCCTAAATCTTCTCAAAACACGACCAAATTCTAGAAAAATATCCCACCAAATCTCCACAAATTCCCACAAAATACATGAAAAATCCCTCAAGATCCCTAAATCGCCTCAATATCCCACAAAATCCCACAAAAATCACACAAAACCTCCACAAGTTTCCACAAAATCTAAGAAAAATTCCTCAAAAGTCTTCAAGTCTCCTCAAAACCACACAAAGTCCTTGAAAAGGCCCACCAAATTCCAGTAAAATCCCACAGATTCTCCACAAATTCCCACAAAATCTAAAACAAATTCCTCAAAATTCTTCAAGTCTCCTCAGAATCCCACACAATTCCAGAAAAAACACACAAAATTCCAGAGAAGTCCCACAAAACTCCCTAAATCATTTCAAAACCCTACCAATTCACAGGAATGTCCCACAAAATCTCCACCAATTCCCAGAACATCCCACAAAAATCTCACAAAAATCCCTAACACTTCTGAAAACTCGACCAAATTCCAGAAACGCCCCATAAAATCAGCACAGTTTCCCACAAAATTCAAGAAAAAACACCACAAAATTCCCTAAATCTTTTCAAAATACCACAAAATTCTTGAAAAGCCTCACCAAATTCCCGAAACATCCCACAAAATGTCCTCAATACCCAACAAAATCCCAGAAAAGTCACACAAAATTCCCTAAATCTTCTCAAAACACGGCCAAAATCCAAAAAAATCCCACAGAATCTCCACAAATTCCCACAGAATACATGACAAATCCCTGATAATTCGTCAGTTCTCTACAGAATCTCACCAAATTCCTAAAAAGTCCCTCAAAGTTCCAAAAACATCCCACAAAATCTCCCCGGTATCCAATAAAATTCCAGGAAAAATCCCACAAAATTCCCTAAATCTTCTCAAAACACGGCCAAAATCCACAAAAATCCCACAGAATCTCCACAAATTCCCACAGAATACATGAAAAATCCCCGATAATTCGTCAGTTCTCTACAGAATCTCACCAAATTCCAGAAGAGTCCCTCAAAGTTCCACAAACATCCCACAAAATCTCCCAATATCCAACAAAATTCCAGGAAAAATCCCACAAAATTCCCTAAATCTTCTCAAAACACGGCCAAAATCCACAAAAATCACGCCGAATCTCCACAAATTCCCACAGAATACATGAAAAATCCCTGATAATTCGTCAGTTCTCTACAGAATCTCACCAAATTCCAGAAGAGTCCCTCAAAGTTCCACAAACATCCCACAAAATCTCCCCAGTATCCAATAAAATTCCAGGAAAAATCTTCGGAATTTGGTGGGGCTTTTCAGGAATTTTGTGGTATTTTGAAAAGATTTAGGGAATTGTGTGGTGTTTTTTCTTGAATTTTGTGGGAAACTGTGCTGATTTTATGGGGCGTTTCTGGAATTTGGTCAAGTTTTCAGAAGATTTAGGGATTTTTGTGGGATTTTTGTGGGATGTTCTGGGAATTGGTGGAGATTTTGTGGGACATTCCTGTGAATTGGTAGGGTTTTGAAATGATTTAGGGAGTTTTGTGGGACTTCTCTGGAATTTGGTGGGGTTTTTCTGGAATTGTGTGGGATTCTGAGGAGACTTGAAGAATTTTGAGGAATTTGTTTTAGATTTTGTGGGAATTTGTGGAGATTCTGTGGGATTTTTCTGGAATTTGGTGGGCCTTTTCACGAACTTTGTGTGGTTTTGAGGAGACTTGAAGAATTTTGAGGAATTTTTCTTAGATTTTGTGGAAACTTGTGGAGGTTTTGTGGGATTTTTGTGTGATTTTGTGGGATATTGAGGCGATTTAGGGATCTTGAGGGATTTTTCATGTATTTTGTGGGAATTTGTGGTGATTTGGTGAGATATTTTTCTAGAATTTGGTCGTGTTTATGGGAAGATTTATCTATCTATCTATCTATCTATCTATCTATCTATCTATGTCCCTATCTATATATCTCCCTATCTATCACCCCATATGCATTTCTTTATTATAGATTTGTATATTTTAATTTCTATATTATTCATTTAAATGCCAAGCTTTTAAATCAATAGGGGAACCGAGTGAGAGGAGTGGCAGCATGGTACGGGTCGTCGCGAGTGCCAGAAGCCCGAAAAAGCGGCCGCGTCAAGGACCCCGGCAGAGTGCGGCGTCGTCACCGCTGCCTGTCGGCGCCCGACCGGCTCGCGCTCGGCCCCGGTGCCGCCGAGCGCACAGCCCGTGTCCGCACGGCTGGAGCAGCCGCGGAAAATTGCGACGGGGCGGTGTCGACGCCGGGGTGTTTGTCAGGCAGTCGAATTCACGCACCCACTGCCCGGGGTCCTTCCATTTTCCCGCCTTTTTGGCCGCCATCCTTGGAAGGACAAGCCGGCCACGACCTGGCAGCCATCTTTGCGTGGCGTGACGTAACTTCCGCCCTTCCTTGCCGCCATCTTTGCTGTGGCTGAAGCCACTTCCGGCAGAGCGGCCATCTTTGTTATGGCACAATTAAGGCCCCCGCTGCTCTCAGCGCGTCTGTCTAACTTACATGCCTGAACGAAAAACCTGCCGACGCCGACCGACTCCGAGCATTCCGCCCGATTTTCCGCCGCCTTTCCCGGGGCGAGGACGATGGCGGCGAGACTCAGCGGCTCCGTAGCTGGGTGGCGGCCGCGCCTGCGGCGGCAGGCATTGGAGTTAACGCCTCTGCCGCGGTCCTCCCGGCCGGCTCCGGCGGGGGGCGGGGGGGAGGCCCGACGCGGCTCGGTTCGGTTCGACTCTTTCCGGCCCGCTTCGGCTCGGCTCTTTCTGGCCCGCTTCGGCTCGGCTCGCCCCTGCTCGGCCCCGCTCGGCCAGGCCCCGCCCGGCTCGGAGCACAGCTGCAGTACCGCTCTGTGCCCACAATGCGGCAGCACTGCCGCAGAGCTCAGCCCGGGGTGGGCGGGGGGAGCCCCTGCAAGTGCAGAGAAGCGAGGCAAGAAACCACGTGTACAACCCCCTTCCATATGCTGCTACCTGTTTCCAGGCGACGACAAAGACCCATGAAGCAAATGCTTTTTCTTGGCCCATTTTGCTAAGCAAAGCTCTTCTGCAGCTCTTTAGTGCTTGCCAAACTCCAATGCGCGTGCTGCTGCTTCGATCGGATAAGAAGCACAGCCTTCTGACAGCAGCTTTCAGGTTGCTTCAGAATGAGCTTGGCCATTTGAACGTGCAGCATGTCTGTGTGTGCATAAGCTGCAGGTGCAAGCTCCTGACAAATGTGTTCTGCAGGTACAGTTTCTCCCTGCCGGATGCAGTGTAAATGCTTTCTGCTGGTATTCTCGCCAAGAGTCACAGAGTGCTTAACTCAGGAGCTCTGAGAATGGAAGCGCAAGAAGCGTTCCGCATTTGGTGGGATATTTTTCTAGAATTTGGTCGTGTTTTGAGAAGATTTAGGGAATTTGGTGGGATTTTTCCTGGAATTTTGTTGGATATTGAGGAGATTTTGTGAGATGTTTCTGGAACTTTGAGGGACTTTTCTGGAATTTGGTGAGATTTTGTAAAGAACTGATGAATTATCAGGGATTTTTCATGTATTCTGTGGGAATTTGTGGAGATTCGGTGGGATTTTTGTGGATTTTGGCCGTGTTTTGAGTCCCCTCAAAACCACAAAAATCCTTGAAAAGGTCCACCAAATTCCAGAAAAATCCCACAGAATCTCCACAAATTCCCACAAAATCTAAGAAAAATTCCTCAAAATTCTTCAAGTCTCCTCAGAATCCCACACAATTCCAGAAAAAACACACAAAATTCCAGAGAAGTCCCACAAAACTCCCTAAATCATTTCAAAACCCTACCAATTCACAGGAATGTCCCACAAAATCTCTACCAATTCCCAGAACATCCCACAAAAATCTTACAGAAATCCCTAACACTTCTGAAAACTCGACCAAATTCCCGAAACGCCCCATAAAATCAGCACAGTTTCCCACAAAATTCAAGAAAAAACACCACAAAATTCCCTAAATCTTTTCAAAATACCACAAAATTCTTGAAAAGCCCCACCAAATTCCAGAAACATCCCACAAAATGTCCTCAATACCCAACAAAATCCCAGAAAAATCCCACAAAATTCCCTAAATTTTCTCAAAACACAACCAAAATTCCAGAAAAATCCCACCGAATCGCCACAAATTCCCACAAAATACATGAAAAATCCCTGATAATTCGTCAGTTCTCTACAGAATCTCACCAAATTCCTAAAAAGTCCCTCAAAGTTCCACAAACATCCCACAAAATCTCCCCGGTATCCAATAAAATTCCAGGAAAAATCCCACAAAATTCCCTAAATCTTCTCAAAACATGGCCAAAATCCACAAAAATCCCACCGAATCTCCACAAATTCCCACAGAATACATGAAAAATCCCCGATAATTCGTCAGTTCTCTACAGAATCTCACCAAATTCCAGAAAAGTCCCTCAAAGTTCCACAAACATCCCACAAAATCTCCCTAATATCCAACAAAATTCCAGGAAAAATCCCACAAAATTCTCTAAATCTTCTCAAAACACGACCAAATTCTAGAAATATATCCCACCAAATCTCCACACAATCCCACAAAATACATGAAAAATCCCTCAAGATCCCTAAATCGCCTCAATATCCCACAACATTCCACAAAAATCACACAAAACCTCCACAAGTTTCCACAAAATCTAAGAAAAATTCCTCAAAATTCTCCAAGTCTCCTCAAAACCACACAAAGTCCTTGAAAAAAACCACCAAATTCCAGTAAAATCCCACAGAATCTCCACAAATTCCCACAAAATCGAAAACAAATTCCTCAAAATTCTTCAAGTCTCCTCAGAATCCCACACAATTCCAGAAAAACCCACAAAATTCCAGAGAAGTCCCACAAAACTCCCTAAATCATTTCAAAACCCTACCAATTCACAGGAATGTCCCACAAAATCTCCACCAATTCCCAGAACATCCCACAAAAATCTCACAAAAATCCCTAACACTTCTGAAAACTCGACCAAATTCCAGAAACGCCCCATAAAATCAGCACAGTTTCCCACAAAATTCAAGAAAAAACACCACAAAATTCCCTAAATCTTTTCAAAATACCACAAAATTCTTGAAAAGCCCCACCAAATTCCCGAAACATCCCACAAAATGTCCTTAATATCCAACAAAATCCCAGAAAAGTCCCACAAAATTCCCTAAATCTTCTCAAAACTCTACCAAAATCCACAAAAATCCCACCGAATCTCCACAAATTCCCACAGAATACATGAAAAATCCCCGATAATTCGTCAATTCTCTACAGAATCTCACCAAATTCCAGAAAAGTCCCTCAAAGTTCCACAAACATCCCACAAAATCTCCCTAATATCCAACAAAATTCCAGGAAAAATCCCACAAAATTCTCTAAATCTTCTCAAAACACGACCAAATTCTAGAAATATATCCCACCAAATCTCCACACAATCCCACAAAATACATGAAAAATCCCTCAAGATCCCTAAATCGCCTCAATATCCCACAACATTCCACAAAAATCACACAAAACCTCCACAAGTTTCCACAAAATCTAAGAAAAATTCCTCAAAATTCTCCAAGTCTCCTCAAAACCACACAAAGTCCTTGAAAAAAACCACCAAATTCCAGTAAAATCCCACAGAATCTCCACAAATTCCCACAAAATCGAAAACAAATTCCTCAAAATTCTTCAAGTCTCCTCAGAATCCCACACAATTCCAGAAAAACCCACAAAATTCCAGAGAAGTCCCACAAAACTCCCTAAATCATTTCAAAACCCTACCAATTCACAGGAATGTCCCACAAAATCTCCACCAATTCCCAGAACATCCCACAAAAATCTCACAAAAATCCCTAAATCTTCGGAAAACTCGACCAAATTCCAGAAACGCCCCATAAAATCAGCACAGTTTCCCACAAAATTCAAGAAAAAACACCACAAAATTCCCTAAATCTTTTCAAAATACCACAAAATTCTTGAAAAGCCCCACCAAATTCCCGAAACATCCCACAAAATGTCCTCAATATCCAACAAAATCCCAGAAAAATCACACAAAATTCCCTAAATCTTCTCAAAACACGGCCAAAATCCACAAAAATCCCACCGAATCTCCACAAATTCCCACAGAATACATGAAAAATCCCTGATAATTTGTCAGTTCTCTACAGAATCTCACCAAATTCCAGAAAAGTCCCTCAAAGTTCCACAAACATCCCACAAAATCTCCTCAATATCCCACAAAATTCAAGAAAAATCACACAAAATTCCCTAAATCTTCTCAAAACACGACCAAATTCTAGAAAAATATCCCACCAAATCTCCACAAATTCCCACAAAATACATGAAAATTCCCTCAAGATCCCTAAATCGCCTCAATATCCCAAAAAATTCCACAAAAATCCCACAAAACCTCCACAAGTTTCCACAAAATCTAAGAAAAATTCCTCAAAAGACTTCAAGTCTCCTCAAAACCACACAAAGTCCTTGAAAAGGCCCACCAAATTCCAGTAAAATCCCACAGATTCTCCACAAATTCCCACAAAATCTAAAACAAATTCCTCAAAATTCTTCAAGTCTCCTCAGAATCCCACACAATTCCATAAAAAACACACAAAATTCCAGAGAAGTCCCACAAAACTCCCTAAATCATTTCAAAACCCTACCAATTCACAGGAATGTCCCACAAAATCTCCACCAATTCCCAGAACATCCCACAAAAATCTCACAAAAATCCCTAACACTTCTGAAAACTCGACCAAATTCCAGAAACGCCCCATAAAATCAGCACAGTTTCCCACAAAATTCAAGAAAAAACACCACAAAATTCCCTAAATCTTTTCAAAATACCACAAAATTCTTGAAAAGCCCCACCAAATTCCCGAAACATCCCACAAAATGTCCTCAATATCCAACAAAATCCCAGAAAAGTCACACAAAATTCCCTAAATCTTCTCAAAACTGTACCAAATTCCAGAAAAATCCCACAGAATCTCCACAAATTCCCACAGAATACATGACAAATCCCTGATAATTCGTCAATTCTCTACAGAATCTCACCAAATTCCTAAAAAGTCCCTCAAAGTTCCACAAACATCCCACAAAATCTCCCCGGAATCCAATAAAATTCCAGGAAAAATCCCACAAAATTCCCTAAATCTTCTCAAAACACGGCCAAAATCCACAAAAATCCCACCAAATCTCCACAAATTCCCACAGAATACATGAAAAATCCCTGATAATTTGTCAGTTCTCTACAGAATCTCACCAAATTCCAGAAAAGTCCCTCAAAGTTCCACAAACATCCCACAAAATCTCCTCAATGTCCCACAAAATTCAAGAAAAATCACACAAAATTCCCTAAATCTTCTCAAAACACGACTAAATTCTAGAAAAATATCCCACCAAATCTCCACAAATTCCCACAAAATACATGAAAAATCCCTCAAGATCCCTAAATCGCCTCAATATCCCAAAAAATTCCACAAAAATCCCACAAAACCTCCACAAGTTTCCACAAAATCTAAGAAAAATTCCTCAAAAGTCTTCAAGTCTCCTCAAAACCACACAATTCCAGAAAAACCCCACAAAATTCCAGAGAAGTCCCACAAAACTCCCTAAATCATTTCAAAACCCTACCAATTCACAGGAATGTCCCACAAAATCTCCACCAATTCCCAGAAAATCCCACAAAAATCTCACAAAAATCCCTAAATCTTCGGAAAACTCGACCAAATTCCAGAAACGCCCCATAAAATCAGCACAGTTTCCCACAAAATTCAAGAAAAAACACCACACAATTCCCTAAATCTTTTCAAAATACCACAAAATTCTTGAAAAGCCCCACCAAATTCCAGAAACATCCCACAAAATGTCCTCAATATCCAACAAAATCCCAGAAAAATCCCACAAAATTCCCTAAATCTTCTCAAAACACGGCCAAAATCCACAAAAATCCCACAGAATCTCCACAAATTCCCACAGAATACATGAAAAATCCCCGATAATTCGTCAATTCTCTACAGAATCTCACCAAATTCCAGAAAAGTCCCTCAAAGTTCCACAAACATCCCACAAAATCTCCCTAATATCCAACAAAATTCCAGGAAAAATCCCACAAAATTCTCTAAATCTTCTCAAAACACGACCAAATTCTAGAAATATATCCCACCAAATCTCCACACAATCCCACAAAATACATGAAAAATCCCTCAAGATCCCTAAATCGCCTCAATATCCCACAACATTCCACAAAAATCACACAAAACCTCCACAAGTTTCCACAAAATCTAAGAAAAATTCCTCAAAATTCTCCAAGTCTCCTCAAAACCACACAAAGTCCTTGAAAAAAACCACCAAATTCCAGTAAAATCCCACAGAATCTCCACAAATTCCCACAAAATCGAAAACAAATTCCTCAAAATTCTTCAAGTCTCCTCAGAATCCCACACAATTCCAGAAAAACCCACAAAATTCCAGAGAAGTCCCACAAAACTCCCTAAATCATTTCAAAACCCTACCAATTCACAGGAATGTCCCACAAAATCTCCACCAATTCCCAGAACATCCCACAAAAATCTCACAAAAATCCCTAACACTTCTGAAAACTCGACCAAATTCCAGAAACGCCCCATAAAATCAGCACAGTTTCCCACAAAATTCAAGAAAAAACACCACAAAATTCCCTAAATCTTTTCAAAATACCACAAAATTCTTGAAAAGCCCCACCAAATTCCCGAAACATCCCACAAAATGTCCTCAATATCCAACAAAATCCCAGAAAAATCACACAAAATTCCCTAAATCTTCTCAAAACACGGCCAAAATCCACAAAAATCCCACCGAATCTCCACAAATTCCCACAGAATACATGAAAAATCCCTGATAATTTGTCAGTTCTCTACAGAATCTCACCAAATTCCAGAAAAGTCCCTCAAAGTTCCACAAACATCCCACAAAATCTCCTCAATATCCCACAAAATTCAAGAAAAATCACACAAAATTCCCTAAATCTTCTCAAAACACGACCAAATTCTAGAAAAATATCCCACCAAATCTCCACAAATTCCCACAAAATACATGAAAATTCCCTCAAGATCCCTAAATCGCCTCAATATCCCAAAAAATTCCACAAAAATCCCACAAAACCTCCACAAGTTTCCACAAAATCTAAGAAAAATTCCTCAAAAGTCTTCAAGTCTCCTCAAAACCACACAAAGTCCTTGAAAAGGCCCACCAAATTCCAGTAAAATCCCACAGATTCTCCACAAATTCCCACAAAATCTAAAACAAATTCCTCAAAATTCTTCAAGTCTCCTCAGAATCCCACACAATTCCATAAAAAACACACAAAATTCCAGAGAAGTCCCACAAAACTCCCTAAATCATTTCAAAACCCTACCAATTCACAGGAATGTCCCACAAAATCTCCACCAATTCCCAGAACATCCCACAAAAATCTCACAAAAATCCCTAACACTTCTGAAAACTCGACCAAATTCCAGAAACGCCCCATAAAATCAGCACAGTTTCCCACAAAATTCAAGAAAAAACACCACAAAATTCCCTAAATCTTTTCAAAATACCACAAAATTCTTGAAAAGCCCCACCAAATTCCCGAAACATCCCACAAAATGTCCTCAATATCCAACAAAATCCCAGAAAAGTCACACAAAATTCCCTAAATCTTCTCAAAACTCTACCAAATTCCAGAAAAATCCCACAGAATCTCCACAAATTCCCACAGAATACATGACAAATCCCTGATAATTCGTCAATTCTCTACAGAATCTCACCAAATTCCTAAAAAGTCCCTCAAAGTTCCACAAACATCCCACAAAATCTCCCCGGAATCCAATAAAATTCCAGGAAAAATCCCACAAAATTCCCTAAATCTTCTCAAAACACGGCCAAAATCCACAAAAATCCCACCAAATCTCCACAAATTCCCACAGAATACATGAAAAATCCCTGATAATTTGTCAGTTCTCTACAGAATCTCACCAAATTCCAGAAAAGTCCCTCAAAGTTCCACAAACATCCCACAAAATCTCCTCAATGTCCCACAAAATTCAAGAAAAATCACACAAAATTCCCTAAATCTTCTCAAAACACGACTAAATTCTAGAAAAATATCCCACCAAATCTCCACAAATTCCCACAAAATACATGAAAAATCCCTCAAGATCCCTAAATCGCCTCAATATCCCAAAAAATTCCACAAAAATCCCACAAAACCTCCACAAGTTTCCACAAAATCTAAGAAAAATTCCTCAAAAGTCTTCAAGTCTCCTCAAAACCACACAATTCCAGAAAAACCCCACAAAATTCCAGAGAAGTCCCACAAAACTCCCTAAATCATTTCAAAACCCTACCAATTCACAGGAATGTCCCACAAAATCTCCACCAATTCCCAGAAAATCCCACAAAAATCTCACAAAAATCCCTAAATCTTCGGAAAACTCGACCAAATTCCAGAAACGCCCCATAAAATCAGCACAGTTTCCCACAAAATTCAAGAAAAAACACCACACAATTCCCTAAATCTTTTCAAAATACCACAAAATTCTTGAAAAGCCCCACCAAATTCCAGAAACATCCCACAAAATGTCCTCAATATCCAACAAAATTCAAGAAAAATCACACAAAATTCCCTAAATCTTCTCAAAACACGACCAAATTCTAGAAAAATATCCCACCAAATCTCCACAAATTCCCACAGAATACATGAAAAATCCCTGATAATTTGTCAGTTCTCTACAGAATCACACCAAATTCCAGAAAAGTCCCTCAAAGTTCCACAAACATCCCACAAAATCTCCTCAATATCCCACAAAATTCAAGAAAAATCACACAAAATTCCCTAAATCTTCTCAAAACACGACCAAATTCTAGAAAAATATCCCACCAAATCTCCACAAATTCCCACAAAATACATGAAAAATCCCTCAAGATCCCTAAATCGCCTCAATATCCCACAAAATCCCACAAAAATCACACAAAACCTCCACAAGTTTCCACAAAATCTAAGAAAAATTCCTCAAAAGTCTTCAAGTCTCCTCAAAACCACACAAAGTCCTTGAAAAGGCCCACCAAATTCCAGTAAAATCCCACAGATTCTCCACAAATTCCCACAAAATCGAAAACAAATTCCTCAAAATTCTTCAAGTCTCCTCAGAATCCCACACAATTCCAGAAAAAACACACAAAATTCCAGAGAAGTCCCACAAAACTCCCTAAATCATTTCAAAACCCTACCAATTCACAGGAATGTCCCACAAAATCTCCACCAATTCCCAGAACATCCCACAAAAATCTCACAAAAATCCCTAACACTTCTGAAAACTCGACCAAATTCCAGAAACGCCCCATAAAATCAGCACAGTTTCCCACAAAATTCAAGAAAAAACACCACAAAATTCCCTAAATCTTTTCAAAATACCACAAAATTCTTGAAAAGCCTCACCAAATTCCCGAAACATCCCACAAAATGTCCTCAATACCCAACAAAATCCCAGAAAAGTCACACAAAATTCCCTAAATCTTCTCAAAACACGGCCAAAATCCAAAAAAATCCCACAGAATCTCCACAAATTCCCACAGAATACATGACAAATCCCTGATAATTCGTCAGTTCTCTACAGAATCTCACCAAATTCCTAAAAAGTCCCTCAAAGTTCCAAAAACATCCCACAAAATCTCCCCGGTATCCAATAAAATTCCAGGAAAAATCCCACAAAATTCCCTAAATCTTCTCAAAACACGGCCAAAATCCACAAAAATCCCACAGAATCTCCACAAATTCCCACAGAATACATGAAAAATCCCCGATAATTCGTCAGTTCTCTACAGAATCTCACCAAATTCCAGAAGAGTCCCTCAAAGTTCCACAAACATCCCACAAAATCTCCCAATATCCAACAAAATTCCAGGAAAAATCCCACAAAATTCCCTAAATCTTCTCAAAACACGGCCAAAATCCACAAAAATCACGCCGAATCTCCACAAATTCCCACAGAATACATGAAAAATCCCTGATAATTCGTCAGTTCTCTACAGAATCTCACCAAATTCCAGAAGAGTCCCTCAAAGTTCCACAAACATCCCACAAAATCTCCCCAGTATCCAATAAAATTCCAGGAAAAATCTTCGGAATTTGGTGGGGCTTTTCAGGAATTTTGTGATATTTTGAAAAGATTTAGGGAATTGTGTGGTGTTTTTTCTTGAATTTTGTGGGAAACTGTGCTGATTTTATGGGGCGTTTCTGGAATTTGGTCGAGTTTTCAGAAGATTTAGGGATTTTTGTGGGATTTTTGTGGGATGTTCTGGGAATTGGTGGAGATTTTGTGGGACATTCCTGTGAATTGGTAGGGTTTTGAAATGATTTAGGGAGTTTTGTGGGACTTCTCTGGAATTTGGTGGGGTTTTTCTGGAATTGTGTGGGATTCTGAGGAGACTTGAAGAATTTTGAGGAATTTGTTTTAGATTTTGTGGGAATTTGTGGAGATTCTGTGGGATTTTTCTGGAATTTGGTGGGCCTTTTCACGAACTTTGTGTGGTTTTGAGGAGACTTGAAGAATTTTGAGGAATTTTTCTTAGATTTTGTGGAAACTTGTGGAGGTTTTGTGGGATTTTTGTGTGATTTTGTGGGATATTGAGGCGATTTAGGGATCTTGAGGGATTTTTCATGTATTTTGTGGGAATTTGTGGTGATTTGGTGAGATATTTTTCTAGAATTTGGTCGTGTTTATGGGAAGATTTATCTATCTATCTATCTATCTATCTATCTATCTATCTATGTCCCTATCTATATATCTCCCTATCTATCACCCCATATGCATTTCTTTATTATAGATTTGTATATTTTAATTTCTATATTATTCATTTAAATGCCAAGCTTTTAAATCAATAGGGGAACCGAGTGAGAGGAGTGGCAGCATGGTACGGGTCGTCGCGAGTGCCAGAAGCCCGAAAAAGCGGCCGCGTCAAGGACCCCGGCAGAGTGCGGCGTCGTCACCGCTGCCTGTCGGCGCCCGACCGGCTCGCGCTCGGCCCCGGTGCCGCCGAGCGCACAGCCCGTGTCCGCACGGCTGGAGCAGCCGCGGAAAATTGCGACGGGGCGGTGTCGACGCCGGGGTGTTTGTCAGGCAGTCGAATTCACGCACCCACTGCCCGGGGTCCTTCCATTTTCCCGCCTTTTTGGCCGCCATCCTTGGAAGGACAAGCCGGCCACGACCTGGCAGCCATCTTTGCGTGGCGTGACGTAACTTCCGCCCTTCCTTGCCGCCATCTTTGCTGTGGCTGAAGCCACTTCCGGCAGAGCGGCCATCTTTGTTATGGCACAATTAAGGCCCCCGCTGCTCTCAGCGCGTCTGTCTAACTTACATGCCTGAACGAAAAACCTGCCGACGCCGACCGACTCCGAGCATTCCGCCCGATTTTCCGCCGCCTTTCCCGGGGCGAGGACGATGGCGGCGAGACTCAGCGGCTCCGTAGCTGGGTGGCGGCCGCGCCTGCGGCGGCAGGCATTGGAGTTAACGCCTCTGCCGCGGTCCTCCCGGCCGGCTCCGGCGGGGGGCGGGGGGGAGGCCCGACGCGGCTCGGTTCGGTTCGACTCTTTCCGGCCCGCTTCGGCTCGGCTCTTTCTGGCCCGCTTCGGCTCGGCTCGCCCCTGCTCGGCCCCGCTCGGCCAGGCCCCGCCCGGCTCGGAGCACAGCTGCAGTACCGCTCTGTGCCCACAATGCGGCAGCACTGCCGCAGAGCTCAGCCCGGGGTGGGCGGGGGGAGCCCCTGCAAGTGCAGAGAAGCGAGGCAAGAAACCACGTGTACAACCCCCTTCCATATGCTGCTACCTGTTTCCAGGCGACGACAAAGACCCATGAAGCAAATGCTTTTTCTTGGCCCATTTTGCTAAGCAAAGCTCTTCTGCAGCTCTTTAGTGCTTGCCAAACTCCAATGCGCGTGCTGCTGCTTCGATCGGATAAGAAGCACAGCCTTCTGACAGCAGCTTTCAGGTTGCTTCAGAATGAGCTTGGCCATTTGAACGTGCAGCATGTCTGTGTGTGCATAAGCTGCAGGTGCAAGCTCCTGACAAATGTGTTCTGCAGGTACAGTTTCTCCCTGCCGGATGCAGTGTAAATGCTTTCTGCTGGTATTCTCGCCAAGAGTCACAGAGTGCTTAACTCAGGAGCTCTGAGAATGGAAGCGCAAGAAGCGTTCCGCATTTGGTGGGATATTTTTCTAGAATTTGGTCGTGTTTTGAGAAGATTTAGGGAATTTGGTGGGATTTTTCCTGGAATTTTGTTGGATATTGAGGAGATTTTGTGAGATGTTTCTGGAACTTTGAGGGACTTTTCTGGAATTTGGTGAGATTTTGTAAAGAACTGATGAATTATCAGGGATTTTTCATGTATTCTGTGGGAATTTGTGGAGATTCGGTGGGATTTTTGTGGATTTTGGCCGTGTTTTGAGTCCCCTCAAAACCACACAAATCCTTGAAAAGGTCCACCAAATTCCAGAAAAATCCCACAGAATCTCCACAAATTCCCACAAAATCTAAGAAAAATTCCTCAAAATTCTTCAAGTCTCCTCAGAATCCCACACAATTCCATAAAAAACACACAAAATTCCAGAGAAGTCCCACAAAACTCCCTAAATCATTTCAAAACCCTACCAATTCACAGGAATGTCCCACAAAATCTCCACCAATTCCCAGAACATCCCACAAAAATCTCACAAAAATCCCTAACACTTCTGAAAACTCGACCAAATTCCAGAAACGCCCCATAAAATCAGCACAGTTTCCCACAAAATTCAAGAAAAAACACCACAAAATTCCCTAAATCTTTTCAAAATACCACAAAATTCTTGAAAAGCCCCACCAAATTCCCGAAACATCCCACAAAATGTCCTTAATATCCAACAAAATCCCAGAAAAGTCCCACAAAATTCCCTAAATCTTCTCAAAACTCTACCAAAATCCACAAAAATCCCACCGAATCTCCACAAATTCCCACAGAATACATGAAAAATCCCCGATAATTCGTCAATTCTCTACAGAATCTCACCAAATTCCAGAAAAGTCCCTCAAAGTTCCACAAACATCCCACAAAATCTCCCTAATATCCAACAAAATTCCAGGAAAAATCCCACAAAATTCTCTAAATCTTCTCAAAACACGACCAAATTCTAGAAATATATCCCACCAAATCTCCACACAATCCCACAAAATACATGAAAAATCCCTCAAGATCCCTAAATCGCCTCAATATCCCACAACATTCCACAAAAATCACACAAAACCTCCACAAGTTTCCACAAAATCTAAGAAAAATTCCTCAAAATTCTCCAAGTCTCCTCAAAACCACACAAAGTCCTTGAAAAAAACCACCAAATTCCAGTAAAATCCCACAGAATCTCCACAAATTCCCACAAAATCGAAAACAAATTCCTCAAAATTCTTCAAGTCTCCTCAGAATCCCACACAATTCCAGAAAAACCCACAAAATTCCAGAGAAGTCCCACAAAACTCCCTAAATCATTTCAAAACCCTACCAATTCACAGGAATGTCCCACAAAATCTCCACCAATTCCCAGAACATCCCACAAAAATCTCACAAAAATCCCTAACACTTCTGAAAACTCGACCAAATTCCAGAAACGCCCCATAAAATCAGCACAGTTTCCCACAAAATTCAAGAAAAAACACCACAAAATTCCCTAAATCTTTTCAAAATACCACAAAATTCTTGAAAAGCCCCACCAAATTCCCGAAACATCCCACAAAATGTCCTCAATATCCAACAAAATCCCAGAAAAATCACACAAAATTCCCTAAATCTTCTCAAAACACGGCCAAAATCCACAAAAATCCCACCGAATCTCCACAAATTCCCACAGAATACATGAAAAATCCCTGATAATTTGTCAGTTCTCTACAGAATCTCACCAAATTCCAGAAAAGTCCCTCAAAGTTCCACAAACATCCCACAAAATCTCCTCAATATCCCACAAAATTCAAGAAAAATCACACAAAATTCCCTAAATCTTCTCAAAACACGACCAAATTCTAGAAAAATATCCCACCAAATCTCCACAAATTCCCACAAAATACATGAAAATTCCCTCAAGATCCCTAAATCGCCTCAATATCCCAAAAAATTCCACAAAAATCCCACAAAACCTCCACAAGTTTCCACAAAATCTAAGAAAAATTCCTCAAAAGTCTTCAAGTCTCCTCAAAACCACACAAAGTCCTTGAAAAGGCCCACCAAATTCCAGTAAAATCCCACAGAATCTCCACAAATTCCCACAAAATCTAAAACAAATTCCTCAAAATTCTTCAAGTCTCCTCAGAATCCCACACAATTCCAGAAAAAACACACAAAATTCCAGAGAAGTCCCACAAAACTCCCTAAATCATTTCAAAACCCTACCAATTCACAGGAATGTCCCACAAAATCTCCACCAATTCCCAGAACATCCCACAAAAATCTCACAAAAATCCCTAACACTTCTGAAAACTCGACCAAATTCCAGAAACGCCCCATAAAATCAGCACAGTTTCCCACAAAATTCAAGAAAAAACACCACAAAATTCCCTAAATCTTTTCAAAATACCACAAAATTCTTGAAAAGCCCCACCAAATTCCCGAAACATCCCACAAAATGTCCTCAATATCCAACAAAATCCCAGAAAAGTCACACAAAATTCCCTAAATCTTCTCAAAACTCTACCAAATTCCAGAAAAATCCCACAGAATCTCCACAAATTCCCACAGAATACATGACAAATCCCTGATAATTCGTCAATTCTCTACAGAATCTCACCAAATTCCTAAAAAGTCCCTCAAAGTTCCACAAACATCCCACAAAATCTCCCCGGAATCCAATAAAATTCCAGGAAAAATCCCACAAAATTCCCTAAATCTTCTCAAAACACGGCCAAAATCCACAAAAATCCCACCAAATCTCCACAAATTCCCACAGAATACATGAAAAATCCCTGATAATTTGTCAGTTCTCTACAGAATCTCACCAAATTCCAGAAAAGTCCCTCAAAGTTCCACAAACATCCCACAAAATCTCCTCAATGTCCCACAAAATTCAAGAAAAATCACACAAAATTCCCTAAATCTTCTCAAAACACGACTAAATTCTAGAAAAATATCCCACCAAATCTCCACAAATTCCCACAAAATACATGAAAAATCCCTCAAGATCCCTAAATCGCCTCAATATCCCAAAAAATTCCACAAAAATCCCACAAAACCTCCACAAGTTTCCACAAAATCTAAGAAAAATTCCTCAAAAGTCTTCAAGTCTCCTCAAAACCACACAATTCCAGAAAAACCCCACAAAATTCCAGAGAAGTCCCACAAAACTCCCTAAATCATTTCAAAACCCTACCAATTCACAGGAATGTCCCACAAAATCTCCACCAATTCCCAGAAAATCCCACAAAAATCTCACAAAAATCCCTAAATCTTCGGAAAACTCGACCAAATTCCAGAAACGCCCCATAAAATCAGCACAGTTTCCCACAAAATTCAAGAAAAAACACCACACAATTCCCTAAATCTTTTCAAAATACCACAAAATTCTTGAAAAGCCCCACCAAATTCCAGAAACATCCCACAAAATGTCCTCAATATCCAACAAAATCCCAGAAAAATCCCACAAAATTCCCTAAATCTTCTCAAAACACGGCCAAAATCCACAAAAATCCCACAGAATCTCCACAAATTCCCACAGAATACATGAAAAATCCCTGATAATTCGTCAATTCTCTACAGAATCTCACCAAATTCCAGAAAAGTCCCTCAAAGTTCCACAAACATCCCACAAAATCTCCTCAATATCCCACAAAATTCAAGAAAAATCACACAAAATTCCCTAAATCTTCTCAAAACACGACCAAATTCTAGAAAAATATCCCACCAAATCTCCACAAATTCCCACAGAATACATGAAAAATCCCTGATAATTTCTCAGTTCTCTACAGAATCTCACCAAATTCCAGAAAAGTCCCTCAAAGTTCCACAAACATCCCACAAAATCTCCTCAATATCCCACAAAATTCAAGAAAAATCACACAAAATTCCCTAAATCTTCTCAAAACACGACCAAATTCTAGAAAAATATCCCACCAAATCTCCACAAATTCCCACAGAATACATGAAAAATCCCTGATAATTTGTCAGTTCTCTACAGAATCACACCAAATTCCAGAAAAGTCCCTCAAAGTTCCACAAACATCCCACAAAATCTCCTCAATATCCCACAAAATTCAAGAAAAATCACACAAAATTCCCTAAATCTTCTCAAAACACGACCAAATTCTAGAAAAATATCCCACCAAATCTCCACAAATTCCCACAAAATACATGAAAAATCCCTCAAGATCCCTAAATCGCCTCAATATCCCACAAAATCCCACAAAAATCACACAAAACCTCCACAAGTTTCCACAAAATCTAAGAAAAATTCCTCAAAAGTCTTCAAGTCTCCTCAAAACCACACAAAGTCCTTGAAAAGGCCCACCAAATTCCAGTAAAATCCCACAGATTCTCCACAAATTCCCACAAAATCTAAAACAAATTCCTCAAAATTCTTCAAGTCTCCTCAGAATCCCACACAATTCCAGAAAAAACACACAAAATTCCAGAGAAGTCCCACAAAACTCCCTAAATCATTTCAAAACCCTACCAATTCACAGGAATGTCCCACAAAATCTCCACCAATTCCCAGAACATCCCACAAAAATCTCACAAAAATCCCTAACACTTCTGAAAACTCGACCAAATTCCAGAAACGCCCCATAAAATCAGCACAGTTTCCCACAAAATTCAAGAAAAAACACCACAAAATTCCCTAAATCTTTTCAAAATACCACAAAATTCTTGAAAAGCCTCACCAAATTTCCGAAACATCCCACAAAATGTCCTCAATACCCAACAAAATCCCAGAAAAGTCACACAAAATTCCCTAAATCTTCTCAAAACACGGCCAAAATCCAAAAAAATCCCACAGAATCTCCACAAATTCCCACAGAATACATGACAAATCCCTGATAATTCGTCAGTTCTCTACAGAATCTCACCAAATTCCTAAAAAGTCCCTCAAAGTTCCAAAAACATCCCACAAAATCTCCCCGGTATCCAATAAAATTCCAGGAAAAATCCCACAAAATTCCCTAAATCTTCTCAAAACACGGCCAAAATCCACAAAAATCCCACAGAATCTCCACAAATTCCCACAGAATACATGAAAAATCCCCGATAATTCGTCAGTTCTCTACAGAATCTCACCAAATTCCAGAAGAGTCCCTCAAAGTTCCACAAACATCCCACAAAATCTCCCAATATCCAACAAAATTCCAGGAAAAATCCCACAAAATTCCCTAAATCTTCTCAAAACACGGCCAAAATCCACAAAAATCACGCCGAATCTCCACAAATTCCCACAGAATACATGAAAAATCCCTGATAATTCGTCAGTTCTCTACAGAATCTCACCAAATTCCAGAAGAGTCCCTCAAAGTTCCACAAACATCCCACAAAATCTCCCCAGTATCCAATAAAATTCCAGGAAAAATCTTCGGAATTTGGTGGGGCTTTTCAGGAATTTTGTGATATTTTGAAAAGATTTAGGGAATTGTGTGGTGTTTTTTCTTGAATTTTGTGGGAAACTGTGCTGATTTTATGGGGCGTTTCTGGAATTTGGTCGAGTTTTCAGAAGATTTAGGGATTTTTGTGGGATTTTTGTGGGATGTTCTGGGAATTGGTGGAGATTTTGTGGGACATTCCTGTGAATTGGTAGGGTTTTGAAATGATTTAGGGAGTTTTGTGGGACTTCTCTGGAATTTGGTGGGGTTTTTCTGGAATTGTGTGGGATTCTGAGGAGACTTGAAGAATTTTGAGGAATTTGTTTTAGATTTTGTGGGAATTTGTGGAGATTCTGTGGGATTTTTCTGGAATTTGGTGGGCCTTTTCACGAACTTTGTGTGGTTTTGAGGAGACTTGAAGAATTTTGAGGAATTTTTCTTAGATTTTGTGGAAACTTGTGGAGGTTTTGTGGGATTTTTGTGTGATTTTGTGGGATATTGAGGCGATTTAGGGATCTTGAGGGATTTTTCATGTATTTTGTGGGAATTTGTGGTGATTTGGTGAGATATTTTTCTAGAATTTGGTCGTGTTTATGGGAAGATTTATCTATCTATCTATCTATCTATCTATCTATCTATCTATGTCCCTATCTATATATCTCCCTATCTATCACCCCATATGCATTTCTTTATTATAGATTTGTATATTTTAATTTCTATATTATTCATTTAAATGCCAAGCTTTTAAATCAATAGGGGAACCGAGTGAGAGGAGTGGCAGCATGGTACGGGTCGTCGCGAGTGCCAGAAGCCCGAAAAAGCGGCCGCGTCAAGGACCCCGGCAGAGTGCGGCGTCGTCACCGCTGCCTGTCGGCGCCCGACCGGCTCGCGCTCGGCCCCGGTGCCGCCGAGCGCACAGCCCGTGTCCGCACGGCTGGAGCAGCCGCGGAAAATTGCGACGGGGCGGTGTCGACGCCGGGGTGTTTGTCAGGCAGTCGAATTCACGCACCCACTGCCCGGGGTCCTTCCATTTTCCCGCCTTTTTGGCCGCCATCCTTGGAAGGACAAGCCGGCCACGACCTGGCAGCCATCTTTGCGTGGCGTGACGTAACTTCCGCCCTTCCTTGCCGCCATCTTTGCTGTGGCTGAAGCCACTTCCGGCAGAGCGGCCATCTTTGTTATGGCACAATTAAGGCCCCCGCTGCTCTCAGCGCGTCTGTCTAACTTACATGCCTGAACGAAAAACCTGCCGACGCCGACCGACTCCGAGCATTCCGCCCGATTTTCCGCCGCCTTTCCCGGGGCGAGGACGATGGCGGCGAGACTCAGCGGCTCCGTAGCTGGGTGGCGGCCGCGCCTGCGGCGGCAGGCATTGGAGTTAACGCCTCTGCCGCGGTCCTCCCGGCCGGCTCCGGCGGGGGGCGGGGGGGAGGCCCGACGCGGCTCGGTTCGGTTCGACTCTTTCCGGCCCGCTTCGGCTCGGCTCTTTCTGGCCCGCTTCGGCTCGGCTCGCCCCTGCTCGGCCCCGCTCGGCCAGGCCCCGCCCGGCTCGGAGCACAGCTGCAGTACCGCTCTGTGCCCACAATGCGGCAGCACTGCCGCAGAGCTCAGCCCGGGGTGGGCGGGGGGAGCCCCTGCAAGTGCAGAGAAGCGAGGCAAGAAACCACGTGTACAACCCCCTTCCATATGCTGCTACCTGTTTCCAGGCGACGACAAAGACCCATGAAGCAAATGCTTTTTCTTGGCCCATTTTGCTAAGCAAAGCTCTTCTGCAGCTCTTTAGTGCTTGCCAAACTCCAATGCGCGTGCTGCTGCTTCGATCGGATAAGAAGCACAGCCTTCTGACAGCAGCTTTCAGGTTGCTTCAGAATGAGCTTGGCCATTTGAACGTGCAGCATGTCTGTGTGTGCATAAGCTGCAGGTGCAAGCTCCTGACAAATGTGTTCTGCAGGTACAGTTTCTCCCTGCCGGATGCAGTGTAAATGCTTTCTGCTGGTATTCTCGCCAAGAGTCACAGAGTGCTTAACTCAGGAGCTCTGAGAATGGAAGCGCAAGAAGCGTTCCGCATTTGGTGGGATATTTTTCTAGAATTTGGTCGTGTTTTGAGAAGATTTAGGGAATTTGGTGGGATTTTTCCTGGAATTTTGTTGGATATTGAGGAGATTTTGTGAGATGTTTCTGGAACTTTGAGGGACTTTTCTGGAATTTGGTGAGATTTTGTAAAGAACTGATGAATTATCAGGGATTTTTCATGTATTCTGTGGGAATTTGTGGAGATTCGGTGGGATTTTTGTGGATTTTGGCCGTGTTTTGAGTCCCCTCAAAACCACACAAATCCTTGAAAAGGTCCACCAAATTCCAGAAAAATCCCACAGAATCTCCACAAATTCCCACAAAATCTAAGAAAAATTCCTCAAAATTCTTCAAGTCTCCTCAGAATCCCACACAATTCCATAAAAAACACACAAAATTCCAGAGAAGTCCCACAAAACTCCCTAAATCATTTCAAAACCCTACCAATTCACAGGAATGTCCCACAAAATCTCCACCAATTCCCAGAACATCCCACAAAAATCTCACAAAAATCCCTAACACTTCTGAAAACTCGACCAAATTCCAGAAACGCCCCATAAAATCAGCACAGTTTCCCACAAAATTCAAGAAAAAACACCACAAAATTCCCTAAATCTTTTCAAAATACCACAAAATTCTTGAAAAGCCCCACCAAATTCCCGAAACATCCCACAAAATGTCCTTAATATCCAACAAAATCCCAGAAAAGTCCCACAAAATTCCCTAAATCTTCTCAAAACTCTACCAAAATCCACAAAAATCCCACCGAATCTCCACAAATTCCCACAGAATACATGAAAAATCCCCGATAATTCGTCAATTCTCTACAGAATCTCACCAAATTCCAGAAAAGTCCCTCAAAGTTCCACAAACATCCCACAAAATCTCCCTAATATCCAACAAAATTCCAGGAAAAATCCCACAAAATTCTCTAAATCTTCTCAAAACACGACCAAATTCTAGAAATATATCCCACCAAATCTCCACACAATCCCACAAAATACATGAAAAATCCCTCAAGATCCCTAAATCGCCTCAATATCCCACAACATTCCACAAAAATCACACAAAACCTCCACAAGTTTCCACAAAATCTAAGAAAAATTCCTCAAAATTCTCCAAGTCTCCTCAAAACCACACAAAGTCCTTGAAAAAAACCACCAAATTCCAGTAAAATCCCACAGAATCTCCACAAATTCCCACAAAATCGAAAACAAATTCCTCAAAATTCTTCAAGTCTCCTCAGAATCCCACACAATTCCAGAAAAACCCACAAAATTCCAGAGAAGTCCCACAAAACTCCCTAAATCATTTCAAAACCCTACCAATTCACAGGAATGTCCCACAAAATCTCCACCAATTCCCAGAACATCCCACAAAAATCTCACAAAAATCCCTAACACTTCTGAAAACTCGACCAAATTCCAGAAACGCCCCATAAAATCAGCACAGTTTCCCACAAAATTCAAGAAAAAACACCACAAAATTCCCTAAATCTTTTCAAAATACCACAAAATTCTTGAAAAGCCCCACCAAATTCCCGAAACATCCCACAAAATGTCCTCAATATCCAACAAAATCCCAGAAAAATCACACAAAATTCCCTAAATCTTCTCAAAACACGGCCAAAATCCACAAAAATCCCACCGAATCTCCACAAATTCCCACAGAATACATGAAAAATCCCTGATAATTTGTCAGTTCTCTACAGAATCTCACCAAATTCCAGAAAAGTCCCTCAAAGTTCCACAAACATCCCACAAAATCTCCTCAATATCCCACAAAATTCAAGAAAAATCACACAAAATTCCCTAAATCTTCTCAAAACACGACCAAATTCTAGAAAAATATCCCACCAAATCTCCACAAATTCCCACAAAATACATGAAAATTCCCTCAAGATCCCTAAATCGCCTCAATATCCCAAAAAATTCCACAAAAATCCCACAAAACCTCCACAAGTTTCCACAAAATCTAAGAAAAATTCCTCAAAAGTCTTCAAGTCTCCTCAAAACCACACAAAGTCCTTGAAAAGGCCCACCAAATTCCAGTAAAATCCCACAGAATCTCCACAAATTCCCACAAAATCTAAAACAAATTCCTCAAAATTCTTCAAGTCTCCTCAGAATCCCACACAATTCCAGAAAAAACACACAAAATTCCAGAGAAGTCCCACAAAACTCCCTAAATCATTTCAAAACCCTACCAATTCACAGGAATGTCCCACAAAATCTCCACCAATTCCCAGAACATCCCACAAAAATCTCACAAAAATCCCTAACACTTCTGAAAACTCGACCAAATTCCAGAAACGCCCCATAAAATCAGCACAGTTTCCCACAAAATTCAAGAAAAAACACCACAAAATTCCCTAAATCTTTTCAAAATACCACAAAATTCTTGAAAAGCCCCACCAAATTCCCGAAACATCCCACAAAATGTCCTCAATATCCAACAAAATCCCAGAAAAGTCACACAAAATTCCCTAAATCTTCTCAAAACTCTACCAAATTCCAGAAAAATCCCACAGAATCTCCACAAATTCCCACAGAATACATGACAAATCCCTGATAATTCGTCAATTCTCTACAGAATCTCACCAAATTCCTAAAAAGTCCCTCAAAGTTCCACAAACATCCCACAAAATCTCCCCGGAATCCAATAAAATTCCAGGAAAAATCCCACAAAATTCCCTAAATCTTCTCAAAACACGGCCAAAATCCACAAAAATCCCACCAAATCTCCACAAATTCCCACAGAATACATGAAAAATCCCTGATAATTTGTCAGTTCTCTACAGAATCTCACCAAATTCCAGAAAAGTCCCTCAAAGTTCCACAAACATCCCACAAAATCTCCTCAATGTCCCACAAAATTCAAGAAAAATCACACAAAATTCCCTAAATCTTCTCAAAACACGACTAAATTCTAGAAAAATATCCCACCAAATCTCCACAAATTCCCACAAAATACATGAAAAATCCCTCAAGATCCCTAAATCGCCTCAATATCCCAAAAAATTCCACAAAAATCCCACAAAACCTCCACAAGTTTCCACAAAATCTAAGAAAAATTCCTCAAAAGTCTTCAAGTCTCCTCAAAACCACACAATTCCAGAAAAACCCCACAAAATTCCAGAGAAGTCCCACAAAACTCCCTAAATCATTTCAAAACCCTACCAATTCACAGGAATGTCCCACAAAATCTCCACCAATTCCCAGAAAATCCCACAAAAATCTCACAAAAATCCCTAAATCTTCGGAAAACTCGACCAAATTCCAGAAACGCCCCATAAAATCAGCACAGTTTCCCACAAAATTCAAGAAAAAACACCACACAATTCCCTAAATCTTTTCAAAATACCACAAAATTCTTGAAAAGCCCCACCAAATTCCAGAAACATCCCACAAAATGTCCTCAATATCCAACAAAATCCCAGAAAAATCCCACAAAATTCCCTAAATCTTCTCAAAACACGGCCAAAATCCACAAAAATCCCACAGAATCTCCACAAATTCCCACAGAATACATGAAAAATCCCTGATAATTCGTCAATTCTCTACAGAATCTCACCAAATTCCAGAAAAGTCCCTCAAAGTTCCACAAACATCCCACAAAATCTCCTCAATATCCCACAAAATTCAAGAAAAATCACACAAAATTCCCTAAATCTTCTCAAAACACGACCAAATTCTAGAAAAATATCCCACCAAATCTCCACAAATTCCCACAGAATACATGAAAAATCCCTGATAATTTCTCAGTTCTCTACAGAATCTCACCAAATTCCAGAAAAGTCCCTCAAAGTTCCACAAACATCCCACAAAATCTCCTCAATATCCCACAAAATTCAAGAAAAATCACACAAAATTCCCTAAATCTTCTCAAAACACGACCAAATTCTAGAAAAATATCCCACCAAATCTCCACAAATTCCCACAGAATACATGAAAAATCCCTGATAATTTGTCAGTTCTCTACAGAATCACACCAAATTCCAGAAAAGTCCCTCAAAGTTCCACAAACATCCCACAAAATCTCCTCAATATCCCACAAAATTCAAGAAAAATCACACAAAATTCCCTAAATCTTCTCAAAACACGACCAAATTCTAGAAAAATATCCCACCAAATCTCCACAAATTCCCACAAAATACATGAAAAATCCCTCAAGATCCCTAAATCGCCTCAATATCCCACAAAATCCCACAAAAATCACACAAAACCTCCACAAGTTTCCACAAAATCTAAGAAAAATTCCTCAAAAGTCTTCAAGTCTCCTCAAAACCACACAAAGTCCTTGAAAAGGCCCACCAAATTCCAGTAAAATCCCACAGATTCTCCACAAATTCCCACAAAATCTAAAACAAATTCCTCAAAATTCTTCAAGTCTCCTCAGAATCCCACACAATTCCAGAAAAAACACACAAAATTCCAGAGAAGTCCCACAAAACTCCCTAAATCATTTCAAAACCCTACCAATTCACAGGAATGTCCCACAAAATCTCCACCAATTCCCAGAACATCCCACAAAAATCTCACAAAAATCCCTAACACTTCTGAAAACTCGACCAAATTCCAGAAACGCCCCATAAAATCAGCACAGTTTCCCACAAAATTCAAGAAAAAACACCACAAAATTCCCTAAATCTTTTCAAAATACCACAAAATTCTTGAAAAGCCTCACCAAATTTCCGAAACATCCCACAAAATGTCCTCAATACCCAACAAAATCCCAGAAAAGTCACACAAAATTCCCTAAATCTTCTCAAAACACGGCCAAAATCCAAAAAAATCCCACAGAATCTCCACAAATTCCCACAGAATACATGACAAATCCCTGATAATTCGTCAGTTCTCTACAGAATCTCACCAAATTCCTAAAAAGTCCCTCAAAGTTCCAAAAACATCCCACAAAATCTCCCCGGTATCCAATAAAATTCCAGGAAAAATCCCACAAAATTCCCTAAATCTTCTCAAAACACGGCCAAAATCCACAAAAATCCCACAGAATCTCCACAAATTCCCACAGAATACATGAAAAATCCCCGATAATTCGTCAGTTCTCTACAGAATCTCACCAAATTCCAGAAGAGTCCCTCAAAGTTCCACAAACATCCCACAAAATCTCCCAATATCCAACAAAATTCCAGGAAAAATCCCACAAAATTCCCTAAATCTTCTCAAAACACGGCCAAAATCCACAAAAATCACGCCGAATCTCCACAAATTCCCACAGAATACATGAAAAATCCCTGATAATTCGTCAGTTCTCTACAGAATCTCACCAAATTCCAGAAGAGTCCCTCAAAGTTCCACAAACATCCCACAAAATCTCCCCAGTATCCAATAAAATTCCAGGAAAAATCTTCGGAATTTGGTGGGGCTTTTCAGGAATTTTGTGATATTTTGAAAAGATTTAGGGAATTGTGTGGTGTTTTTTCTTGAATTTTGTGGGAAACTGTGCTGATTTTATGGGGCGTTTCTGGAATTTGGTCGAGTTTTCAGAAGATTTAGGGATTTTTGTGGGATTTTTGTGGGATGTTCTGGGAATTGGTGGAGATTTTGTGGGACATTCCTGTGAATTGGTAGGGTTTTGAAATGATTTAGGGAGTTTTGTGGGACTTCTCTGGAATTTGGTGGGGTTTTTCTGGAATTGTGTGGGATTCTGAGGAGACTTGAAGAATTTTGAGGAATTTGTTTTAGATTTTGTGGGAATTTGTGGAGATTCTGTGGGATTTTTCTGGAATTTGGTGGGCCTTTTCACGAACTTTGTGTGGTTTTGAGGAGACTTGAAGAATTTTGAGGAATTTTTCTTAGATTTTGTGGAAACTTGTGGAGGTTTTGTGGGATTTTTGTGTGATTTTGTGGGATATTGAGGCGATTTAGGGATCTTGAGGGATTTTTCATGTATTTTGTGGGAATTTGTGGTGATTTGGTGAGATATTTTTCTAGAATTTGGTCGTGTTTATGGGAAGATTTATCTATCTATCTATCTATCTATCTATCTATCTATCTATCTATGTCCCTATCTATATATCTCCCTATCTATCACCCCATATGCATTTCTTTATTATAGATTTGTATATTTTAATTTCTATATTATTCATTTAAATGCCAAGCTTTTAAATCAATAGGGGAACCGAGTGAGAGGAGTGGCAGCATGGTACGGGTCGTCGCGAGTGCCAGAAGCCCGAAAAAGCGGCCGCGTCAAGGACCCCGGCAGAGTGCGGCGTCGTCACCGCTGCCTGTCGGCGCCCGACCGGCTCGCGCTCGGCCCCGGTGCCGCCGAGCGCACAGCCCGTGTCCGCACGGCTGGAGCAGCCGCGGAAAATTGCGACGGGGCGGTGTCGACGCCGGGGTGTTTGTCAGGCAGTCGAATTCACGCACCCACTGCCCGGGGTCCTTCCATTTTCCCGCCTTTTTGGCCGCCATCCTTGGAAGGACAAGCCGGCCACGACCTGGCAGCCATCTTTGCGTGGCGTGACGTAACTTCCGCCCTTCCTTGCCGCCATCTTTGCTGTGGCTGAAGCCACTTCCGGCAGAGCGGCCATCTTTGTTATGGCACAATTAAGGCCCCCGCTGCTCTCAGCGCGTCTGTCTAACTTACATGCCTGAACGAAAAACCTGCCGACGCCGACCGACTCCGAGCATTCCGCCCGATTTTCCGCCGCCTTTCCCGGGGCGAGGACGATGGCGGCGAGACTCAGCGGCTCCGTAGCTGGGTGGCGGCCGCGCCTGCGGCGGCAGGCATTGGAGTTAACGCCTCTGCCGCGGTCCTCCCGGCCGGCTCCGGCGGGGGGCGGGGGGGAGGCCCGACGCGGCTCGGTTCGGTTCGACTCTTTCCGGCCCGCTTCGGCTCGGCTCTTTCTGGCCCGCTTCGGCTCGGCTCGCCCCTGCTCGGCCCCGCTCGGCCAGGCCCCGCCCGGCTCGGAGCACAGCTGCAGTACCGCTCTGTGCCCACAATGCGGCAGCACTGCCGCAGAGCTCAGCCCGGGGTGGGCGGGGGGAGCCCCTGCAAGTGCAGAGAAGCGAGGCAAGAAACCACGTGTACAACCCCCTTCCATATGCTGCTACCTGTTTCCAGGCGACGACAAAGACCCATGAAGCAAATGCTTTTTCTTGGCCCATTTTGCTAAGCAAAGCTCTTCTGCAGCTCTTTAGTGCTTGCCAAACTCCAATGCGCGTGCTGCTGCTTCGATCGGATAAGAAGCACAGCCTTCTGACAGCAGCTTTCAGGTTGCTTCAGAATGAGCTTGGCCATTTGAACGTGCAGCATGTCTGTGTGTGCATAAGCTGCAGGTGCAAGCTCCTGACAAATGTGTTCTGCAGGTACAGTTTCTCCCTGCCGGATGCAGTGTAAATGCTTTCTGCTGGTATTCTCGCCAAGAGTCACAGAGTGCTTAACTCAGGAGCTCTGAGAATGGAAGCGCAAGAAGCGTTCCGCATTTGGTGGGATATTTTTCTAGAATTTGGTCGTGTTTTGAGAAGATTTAGGGAATTTGGTGGGATTTTTCCTGGAATTTTGTTGGATATTGAGGAGATTTTGTGAGATGTTTCTGGAACTTTGAGGGACTTTTCTGGAATTTGGTGAGATTTTGTAAAGAACTGATGAATTATCAGGGATTTTTCATGTATTCTGTGGGAATTTGTGGAGATTCGGTGGGATTTTTGTGGATTTTGGCCGTGTTTTGAGTCCCCTCAAAACCACACAAATCCTTGAAAAGGTCCACCAAATTCCAGAAAAATCCCACAGAATCTCCACAAATTCCCACAAAATCTAAGAAAAATTCCTCAAAATTCTTCAAGTCTCCTCAGAATCCCACACAATTCCAGAAAAACCCCACAAAATTCCAGAGAAGTCCCACAAAACTCCCTAAATCATTTCAAAACCCTACCAATTCACAGGAATGTCCCACAAAATCTCCACCAATTCCCAGAACATCCCACAAAAATCTCACAAAAATCCCTAACACTTCTGAAAACTCGACCAAATTCCAGAAACGCCCCATAAAATCAGCACAGTTTCCCACAAAATTCAAGAAAAAACACCACAAAATTCCCTAAATCTTTTCAAAATACCACAAAATTCTTGAAAAGCCCCACCAAATTCCCGAAACATCCCACAAAATGTCCTTAATATCCAACAAAATCCCAGAAAAGTCCCACAAAATTCCCTAAATCTTCTCAAAACATGGCCAAAATCCACAAAAATCCCACCGAATCTCCACAAATTCCCACAGAATACATGAAAAATCCCCGATAATTCGTCAATTCTCTACAGAATCTCACCAAATTCCAGAAAAGTCCCTCAAAGTTCCACAAACATCCCACAAAATCTCCCTAATATCCAACAAAATTCCAGGAAAAATCCCACAAAATTCTCTAAATCTTCTCAAAACACGACCAAATTCTAGAAATATATCCCACCAAATCTCCACACAATCCCACAAAATACATGAAAAATCCCTCAAGATCCCTAAATCGCCTCAATATCCCACAACATTCCACAAAAATCACACAAAACCTCCACAAGTTTCCACAAAATCTAAGAAAAATTCCTCAAAATTCCCCAAGTCTCCTCAAAACCACACAAAGTCCTTGAAAAAAACCACCAAATTCCAGTAAAATCCCACAGAATCTCCACAAATTCCCACAAAATCGAAAACAAATTCCTCAAAATTCTTCAAGTCTCCTCAGAATCCCACACAATTCCAGAAAAACCCACAAAATTCCAGAGAAGTCCCACAAAACTCCCTAAATCATTTCAAAACCCTACCAATTCACAGGAATGTCCCACAAAATCTCCACCAATTCCCAGAACATCCCACAAAAATCTCACAAAAATCCCTAACACTTCTGAAAACTCGACCAAATTCCAGAAACGCCCCATAAAATCAGCACAGTTTCCCACAAAATTCAAGAAAAAACACCACAAAATTCCCTAAATCTTTTCAAAATACCACAAAATTCTTGAAAAGCCCCACCAAATTCCCGAAACATCCCACAAAATGTCCTTAATATCCAACAAAATCCCAGAAAAGTCCCACAAAATTCCCTAAATCTTCTCAAAACTCTACCAAATTCCGGAAAAATCCCACAGAATCTCCACAAATTCCCACAGAATACATGACAAATCCCTGATAATTCGTCAATTCTCTACAGAATCGCACCAAATTCCTAAAAAGTCCCTCAAAGTTCCACAAACATCCCACAAAATCTCCCCGGAATCCAATAAAATTCCAGGAAAAATCCCACAAAATTCCCTAAATCTTCTCAAAACATGGCCAAAATCCACAAAAATCCCACCGAATCTCCACAAATTCCCACAGAATACATGAAAAATCCCCGATAATTCGTCAGTTCTCTACAGAATCTCACCAAATTCCAGAAAAGTCCCTCAAAGTTCCACAAACATCCCACAAAATCTCCCTAATATCCAACAAAATTCCAGGAAAAATCCCACAAAATTCTCTAAATCTTCTCAAAACACGACCAAATTCTAGAAATATATCCCACCAAATCTCCACACAATCCCACAAAATACATGAAAAATCCCTCAAGATCCCTAAATCGCCTCAATATCCCACAACATTCCACAAAAATCACACAAAACCTCCACAAGTTTCCACAAAATCTAAGAAAAATTCCTCAAAATTCTCCAAGTCTCCTCAAAACCACACAAAGTCCTTGAAAAAAACCACCAAATTCCAGTAAAATCCCACAGAATCTCCACAAATTCCCACAAAATCGAAAACAAATTCCTCAAAATTCTTCAAGTCTCCTCAGAATCCCACACAATTCCAGAAAAACCCACAAAATTCCAGAGAAGTCCCACAAAACTCCCTAAATCATTTCAAAACCCTACCAATTCACAGGAATGTCCCACAAAATCTCCACCAATTCCCAGAACATCCCACAAAAATCTCACAAAAATCCCTAACACTTCTGAAAACTCGACCAAATTCCAGAAACGCCCCATAAAATCAGCACAGTTTCCCACAAAATTCAAGAAAAAACACCACAAAATTCCCTAAATCTTTTCAAAATACCACAAAATTCTTGAAAAGCCCCACCAAATTCCCGAAACATCCCACAAAATGTCCTTAATATCCAACAAAATCCCAGAAAAGTCCCACAAAATTCCCTAAATCTTCTCAAAACTCTACCAAAATCCACAAAAATCCCACCGAATCTCCACAAATTCCCACAGAATACATGAAAAATCCCCGATAATTCGTCAATTCTCTACAGAATCTCACCGAATTCCAGAAAAGTCCCTCAAAGTTCCACAAACATCCCACAAAATCTCCCTAATATCCAACAAAATTCCAGGAAAAATCCCACAAAATTCTCTAAATCTTCTCAAAACACGACCAAATTCTAGAAATATATCCCACCAAATCTCCACACAATCCCACAAAATACATGAAAAATCCCTCAAGATCCCTAAATCGCCTCAATATCCCACAACATTCCACAAAAATCACACAAAACCTCCACAAGTTTCCACAAAATCTAAGAAAAATTCCTCAAAATTCTCCAAGTCTCCTCAAAACCACACAAAGTCCTTGAAAAAAACCACCAAATTCCAGTAAAATCCCACAGAATCTCCACAAATTCCCACAAAATCGAAAACAAATTCCTCAAAATTCTTCAAGTCTCCTCAGAATCCCACACAATTCCAGAAAAACCCACAAAATTCCAGAGAAGTCCCACAAAACTCCCTAAATCATTTCAAAACCCTACCAATTCACAGGAATGTCCCACAAAATCTCCACCAATTCCCAGAACATCCCACAAAAATCTCACAAAAATCCCTAACACTTCTGAAAACTCGACCAAATTCCAGAAACGCCCCATAAAATCAGCACAGTTTCCCACAAAATTCAAGAAAAAACACCACAAAATTCCCTAAATCTTTTCAAAATACCACAAAATTCTTGAAAAGCCCCACCAAATTCCCGAAACATCCCACAAAATGTCCTCAATATCCAACAAAATCCCAGAAAAATCACACAAAATTCCCTAAATCTTCTCAAAACACGGCCAAAATCCACAAAAATCCCACCAAATCTCCACAAATTCCCACAGAATACATGAAAAATCCCTGATAATTTGTCAGTTCTCTACAGAATCTCACCAAATTCCAGAAAAGTCCCTCAAAGTTCCACAAACATCCCACAAAATCTCCTCAATATCCCACAAAATTCAAGAAAAATCACACAAAATTCCCTAAATCTTCTCAAAACACGACAAAATTCTAGAAAAATATCCCACCAAATCTCCACAAATTCCCACAAAATACATGAAAATTCCCTCAAGATCCCTAAATCGCCTCAATATCCCAAAAAATTCCACAAAAATCCCACAAAACCTCCACAAGTTTCCACAAAATCTAAGAAAAATTCCTCAAAAGTCTTCAAGTCTCCTCAAAACCACACAAAGTCCTTGAAAAGGCCCACCAAATTCCAGTAAAATCCCACAGATTCTCCACAAATTCCCACAAAATCTAAAACAAATTCCTCAAAATTCTTCAAGTCTCCTCAGAATCCCACACAATTCCAGAAAAAACACACAAAATTCCAGAGAAGTCCCACAAAACTCCCTAAATCATTTCAAAACCCTACCAATTCACAGGAATGTCCCACAAAATCTCCACCAATTCCCAGAACATCCCACAAAAATCTCACAAAAATCCCTAACACTTCTGAAAACTCGACCAAATTCCAGAAACGCCCCATAAAATCAGCACAGTTTCCCACAAAATTCAAGAAAAAACACCACAAAATTCCCTAAATCTTTTCAAAATACCACAAAATTCTTGAAAAGCCCCACCAAATTCCAGAAACATCCCACAAAATGTCCTCAATATCCAACAAAATCCCAGAAAAGTCACACAAAATTCCCTAAATCTTCTCAAAACTCTACCAAATTCCAGAAAAATCCCACAGAATCTCCACAAATTCCCACAGAATACATGACAAATCCCTGATAATTCGTCAATTCTCTACAGAATCTCACCAAATTCCTAAAAAGTCCCTCAAAGTTCCACAAACATCCCACAAAATCTCCCCGGAATCCAATAAAATTCCAGGAAAAATCCCACAAAATTCCCTAAATCTTCTCAAAACACGGCCAAAATCCACAAAAATCCCACCAAATCTCCACAAATTCCCACAGAATACATGAAAAATCCCTGATAATTTGTCAGTTCTCTACAGAATCTCACCAAATTCCAGAAAAGTCCCTCAAAGTTCCACAAACATCCCACAAAATCTCCTCAATGTCCCACAAAATTCAAGAAAAATCACACAAAATTCCCTAAATCTTCTCAAAACACGACTAAATTCTAGAAAAATATCCCACCAAATCTCCACAAATTCCCACAAAATACATGAAAAATCCCTCAAGATCCCTAAATCGCCTCAATATCCCAAAAAATTCCACAAAAATCCCACAAAACCTCCACAAGTTTCCACAAAATCTAAGAAAAATTCCTCAAAAGTCTTCAAGTCTCCTCAAAACCGCACAATTCCAGAAAACCCCACAAAATTCCAGAGAAGTCCCACAAAACTCCCTAAATCATTTCAAAACCCTACCAATTCACAGGAATGTCCCACAAAATCTCCACCAATTCCCAGAAAATCCCACAAAAATCTCACAAAAATCCCTAAATCTTCGGAAAACTCGACCAAATTCCAGAAACGCCCCATAAAATCAGCACAGTTTCCCACAAAATTCAAGAAAAAACACCACACAATTCCCTAAATCTTTTCAAAATACCACAAAATTCTTGAAAAGCCCCACCAAATTCCAGAAACATCCCACAAAATGTCCTCAATATCCAACAAAATCCCAGAAAAATCCCACAAAATTCCCTAAATCTTCTCAAAACACGGCCAAAATCCACAAAAATCCCACAGAATCTCCACAAATTCCCACAGAATACATGAAAAATCCCTGATAATTCGTCAATTCTCTACAGAATCTCACCAAATTCCAGAAAAGTCCCTCAAAGTTCCACAAACATCCCACAAAATCTCCTCAATATCCCACAAAATTCAAGAAAAATCACACAAAATTCCCTAAATCTTCTCAAAACACGACCAAATTCTAGAAAAATATCCCACCAAATCTCCACAAATTCCCACAGAATACATGAAAAATCCCTGATAATTTCTCAGTTCTCTACAGAATCTCACCAAATTCCAGAAAAGTCCCTCAAAGTTCCACAAACATCCCACAAAATCTCCTCAATATCCCACAAAATTCAAGAAAAATCACACAAAATTCCCAAAATCTTCTCAAAACACGACCAAATTCTAGAAAAATATCCCACCAAATCTCCACAAATTCCCACAGAATACATGAAAAATCCCTGATAATTTGTCAGTTCTCTACAGAATCACACCAAATTCCAGAAAAGTCCCTCAAAGTTCCACAAACATCCCACAAAATCTCCTCAATATCCCACAAAATTCAAGAAAAATCACACAAAATTCCCTAAATCTTCTCAAAACACGACCAAATTCTAGAAAAATATCCCACCAAATCTCCACAAATTCCCACAAAATACATGAAAAATCCCTCAAGATCCCTAAATCGCCTCAATATCCCACAAAATCCCACAAAAATCACACAAAACCTCCACAAGTTTCCACAAAATCTAAGAAAAATTCCTCAAAAGTCTTCAAGTCTCCTCAAAACCACACAAAGTCCTTGAAAAGGCCCACCAAATTCCAGTAAAATCCCACAGATTCTCCACAAATTCCCACAAAATCTAAAACAAATTCCTCAAAATTCTTCAAGTCTCCTCAGAATCCCACACAATTCCAGAAAAAACACACAAAATTCCAGAGAAGTCCCACAAAACTCCCTAAATCATTTCAAAACCCTACCAATTCACAGGAATGTCCCACAAAATCTCCACCAATTCCCAGAACATCCCACAAAAATCTCACAAAAATCCCTAACACTTCTGAAAACTCGACCAAATTCCAGAAACGCCCCATAAAATCAGCACAGTTTCCCACAAAATTCAAGAAAAAACACCACAAAATTCCCTAAATCTTTTCAAAATACCACAAAATTCTTGAAAAGCCTCACCAAATTCCCGAAACATCCCACAAAATGTCCTCAATACCCAACAAAATCCCAGAAAAGTCACACAAAATTCCCTAAATCTTCTCAAAACACGGCCAAAATCCAAAAAAATCCCACAGAATCTCCACAAATTCCCACAGAATACATGACAAATCCCTGATAATTCGTCAGTTCTCTACAGAATCTCACCAAATTCCTAAAAAGTCCCTCAAAGTTCCAAAAACATCCCACAAAATCTCCCCGGTATCCAATAAAATTCCAGGAAAAATCCCACAAAATTCCCTAAATCTTCTCAAAACACGGCCAAAATCCACAAAAATCCCACAGAATCTCCACAAATTCCCACAGAATACATGAAAAATCCCCGATAATTCGTCAGTTCTCTACAGAATCTCACCAAATTCCAGAAGAGTCCCTCAAAGTTCCACAAACATCCCACAAAATCTCCCAATATCCAACAAAATTCCAGGAAAAATCCCACAAAATTCCCTAAATCTTCTCAAAACACGGCCAAAATCCACAAAAATCACGCCGAATCTCCACAAATTCCCACAGAATACATGAAAAATCCCTGATAATTCGTCAGTTCTCTACAGAATCTCACCAAATTCCAGAAGAGTCCCTCAAAGTTCCACAAACATCCCACAAAATCTCCCCAGTATCCAATAAAATTCCAGGAAAAATCTTCGGAATTTGGTGGGGCTTTTCAGGAATTTTGTGATATTTTGAAAAGATTTAGGGAATTGTGTGGTGTTTTTTCTTGAATTTTGTGGGAAACTGTGCTGATTTTATGGGGCGTTTCTGGAATTTGGTCGAGTTTTCAGAAGATTTAGGGATTTTTGTGGGATTTTTGTGGGATGTTCTGGGAATTGGTGGAGATTTTGTGGGACATTCCTGTGAATTGGTAGGGTTTTGAAATGATTTAGGGAGTTTTGTGGGACTTCTCTGGAATTTGGTGGGGTTTTTCTGGAATTGTGTGGGATTCTGAGGAGACTTGAAGAATTTTGAGGAATTTGTTTTAGATTTTGTGGGAATTTGTGGAGATTCTGTGGGATTTTTCTGGAATTTGGTGGGCCTTTTCACGAACTTTGTGTGGTTTTGAGGAGACTTGAAGAATTTTGAGGAATTTTTCTTAGATTTTGTGGAAACTTGTGGAGGTTTTGTGGGATTTTTGTGTGATTTTGTGGGATATTGAGGCGATTTAGGGATCTTGAGGGATTTTTCATGTATTTTGTGGGAATTTGTGGTGATTTGGTGAGATATTTTTCTAGAATTTGGTCGTGTTTATGGGAAGATTTATCTATCTATCTATCTATCTATCTATCTATCTATCTATCTATGTCCCTATCTATATATCTCCCTATCTATCACCCCATATGCATTTCTTTATTATAGATTTGTATATTTTAATTTCTATATTATTCATTTAAATGCCAAGCTTTTAAATCAATAGGGGAACCGAGTGAGAGGAGTGGCAGCATGGTACGGGTCGTCGCGAGTGCCAGAAGCCCGAAAAAGCGGCCGCGTCAAGGACCCCGGCAGAGTGCGGCGTCGTCACCGCTGCCTGTCGGCGCCCGACCGGCTCGCGCTCGGCCCCGGTGCCGCCGAGCGCACAGCCCGTGTCCGCACGGCTGGAGCAGCCGCGGAAAATTGCGACGGGGCGGTGTCGACGCCGGGGTGTTTGTCAGGCAGTCGAATTCACGCACCCACTGCCCGGGGTCCTTCCATTTTCCCGCCTTTTTGGCCGCCATCCTTGGAAGGACAAGCCGGCCACGACCTGGCAGCCATCTTTGCGTGGCGTGACGTAACTTCCGCCCTTCCTTGCCGCCATCTTTGCTGTGGCTGAAGCCACTTCCGGCAGAGCGGCCATCTTTGTTATGGCACAATTAAGGCCCCCGCTGCTCTCAGCGCGTCTGTCTAACTTACATGCCTGAACGAAAAACCTGCCGACGCCGACCGACTCCGAGCATTCCGCCCGATTTTCCGCCGCCTTTCCCGGGGCGAGGACGATGGCGGCGAGACTCAGCGGCTCCGTAGCTGGGTGGCGGCCGCGCCTGCGGCGGCAGGCATTGGAGTTAACGCCTCTGCCGCGGTCCTCCCGGCCGGCTCCGGCGGGGGGCGGGGGGGAGGCCCGACGCGGCTCGGTTCGGTTCGACTCTTTCCGGCCCGCTTCGGCTCGGCTCTTTCTGGCCCGCTTCGGCTCGGCTCGCCCCTGCTCGGCCCCGCTCGGCCAGGCCCCGCCCGGCTCGGAGCACAGCTGCAGTACCGCTCTGTGCCCACAATGCGGCAGCACTGCCGCAGAGCTCAGCCCGGGGTGGGCGGGGGGAGCCCCTGCAAGTGCAGAGAAGCGAGGCAAGAAACCACGTGTACAACCCCCTTCCATATGCTGCTACCTGTTTCCAGGCGACGACAAAGACCCATGAAGCAAATGCTTTTTCTTGGCCCATTTTGCTAAGCAAAGCTCTTCTGCAGCTCTTTAGTGCTTGCCAAACTCCAATGCGCGTGCTGCTGCTTCGATCGGATAAGAAGCACAGCCTTCTGACAGCAGCTTTCAGGTTGCTTCAGAATGAGCTTGGCCATTTGAACGTGCAGCATGTCTGTGTGTGCATAAGCTGCAGGTGCAAGCTCCTGACAAATGTGTTCTGCAGGTACAGTTTCTCCCTGCCGGATGCAGTGTAAATGCTTTCTGCTGGTATTCTCGCCAAGAGTCACAGAGTGCTTAACTCAGGAGCTCTGAGAATGGAAGCGCAAGAAGCGTTCCGCATTTGGTGGGATATTTTTCTAGAATTTGGTCGTGTTTTGAGAAGATTTAGGGAATTTGGTGGGATTTTTCCTGGAATTTTGTTGGATATTGAGGAGATTTTGTGAGATGTTTCTGGAACTTTGAGGGACTTTTCTGGAATTTGGTGAGATTTTGTAAAGAACTGATGAATTATCAGGGATTTTTCATGTATTCTGTGGGAATTTGTGGAGATTCGGTGGGATTTTTGTGGATTTTGGCTGTGTTTTGAGTCCCCTCAAAACCACACAAATCCTTGAAAAGGTCCACCAAATTCCAGAAAAATCCCACAGAATCTCCACAAATTCCCACAAAATCTAAGAAAAATTCCTCAAAATTCTTCAAGTCTCCTCAGAATCCCACACAATTCCAGAAAAACCCCACAAAATTCCAGAGAAGTCCCACAAAACTCCCTAAATCATTTCAAAACACTACCAATTCACAGGAATGTCCCACAAAATCTCTACCAATTCCCAGAACATCCCACAAAAATCTTACAGAAATCCCTAACACTTCTGAAAACTCGACCAAATTCCCGAAACGCCCCATAAAATCAGCACAGTTTCCCACAAAATTCAAGAAAAAACACCACAAAATTCCCTAAATCTTTTCAAAATACCACAAAATTCTTGAAAAGCCCCACCAAATTCCAGAAACATCCCACAAAATGTCCTCAATACCCAACAAAATCCCAGAAAAATCCCACAAAATTCCCTAAATTTTCTCAAAACACAACCAAAATTCCAGAAAAATCCCACCGAATCGCCACAAATTCCCACAAAATACATGAAAAATCCCTGATAATTCGTCAGTTCTCTACAGAATCTCACCAAATTCCAGAAAAGTCCCTCAAAGTTCCACAAACATCCCACAAAATGTCCTCAATATCCAACAAAATTCCAGGAAAAATCCCACAAAATTCCCTAAATCTTCTCAAAACACGGCCAAAATCCACAAAAATCCCACCGAATCTCCACAAATTCCCACAGAATACGTGAAAAATCCCCGATAATTCGTCAGTTCTCTACAGAATCTCACCAAATTCCAGAAAAGTCCCTCAAAGTTCCACAAACATCCCACAAAATCTCCCTAATATCCAACAAAATTCCAGGAAAAATCCCACAAAATTCTCTAAATCTTCTCAAAACACGACCAAATTCTAGAAATATATCCCACCAAATCTCCACACAATCCCACAAAATACATGAAAAATCCCTCAAGATCCCTAAATCGCCTCAATATCCCACAACATTCCACAAAAATCACACAAAACCTCCACAAGTTTCCACAAAATCTAAGAAAAATTCCTCAAAATTCTCCAAGTCTCCTCAAAACCACACAAAGTCCTTGAAAAAAACCACCAAATTCCAGTAAAATCCCACAGAATCTCCACAAATTCCCACAAAATCTAAAACAAATTCCTCAAAATTCTTCAAGTCTCCTCAGAATCCCACACAATTCCAGAAAAACCCACAAAATTCCAGAGAAGTCCCACAAAACTCCCTAAATCATTTCAAAACCCTACCAATTCACAGGAATGTCCCACAAAATCTCCACCAATTCCCAGAAAATCCCACAAAAATCTCACAAAAATCCCTAAATCTTCTGAAAACTCGACCAAATTCCAGAAACGCCCCATAAAATCAGCACAGTTTCCCACAAAATTCAAGAAAAAACACCACAAAATTCCCTAAATCTTTTCAAAATACCACAAAATTCTTGAAAAGCCCCACCAAATTCCAGAAACATCCCACAAAATGTCCTTAATATCCAACAAAATCCCAGAAAAGTCCCACAAAATTCCCTAAATCTTCTCAAAACTCTACCAAATTCCGGAAAAATCCCACAGAATCTCCACAAATTCCCACAGAATACATGACAAATCCCTGATAATTCGTCAATTCTCTACAGAATCGCACCAAATTCCTAAAAAGTCCCTCAAAGTTCCACAAACATCCCACAAAATCTCCCCGGTATCCAATAAAATTCCAGGAAAAATCCCACAAAATTCCCTAAATCTTCTCAAAACATGGCCAAAATCCACAAAAATCCCACCGAATCTCCACAAATTCCCACAGAATACATGAAAAATCCCCGATAATTCGTCAGTTCTCTACAGAATCTCACCAAATTCCAGAAAAGTCCCTCAAAGTTCCACAAACATCCCACAAAATCTCCCTAATATCCAACAAAATTCCAGGAAAAATCCCACAAAATTCTCTAAATCTTCTCAAAACACGACCAAATTCTAGAAATATATCCCACCAAATCTCCACACAATCCCACAAAATACATGAAAAATCCCTCAAGATCCCTAAATCGCCTCAATATCCCACAACATTCCACAAAAATCACACAAAACCTCCACAAGTTTCCACAAAATCTAAGAAAAATTCCTCAAAATTCCCCAAGTCTCCTCAAAACCACACAAAGTCCTTGAAAAAAACCACCAAATTCCAGTAAAATCCCACAGAATCTCCACAAATTCCCACAAAATCGAAAACAAATTCCTCAAAATTCTTCAAGTCTCCTCAGAATCCCACACAATTCCAGAAAAACCCACAAAATTCCAGAGAAGTCCCACAAAACTCCCTAAATCATTTCAAAACCCTACCAATTCACAGGAATGTCCCACAAAATCTCCACCAATTCCCAGAACATCCCACAAAAATCTCACAAAAATCCCTAACACTTCTGAAAACTCGACCAAATTCCAGAAACGCCCCATAAAATCAGCACAGTTTCCCACAAAATTCAAGAAAAAACACCACAAAATTCCCTAAATCTTTTCAAAATACCACAAAATTCTTGAAAAGCCCCACCAAATTCCCGAAACATCCCACAAAATGTCCTTAATATCCAACAAAATCCCAGAAAAGTCCCACAAAATTCCCTAAATCTTCTCAAAACTCTACCAAATTCCGGAAAAATCCCACAGAATCTCCACAAATTCCCACAGAATACATGACAAATCCCTGATAATTCGTCAATTCTCTACAGAATCGCACCAAATTCCTAAAAAGTCCCTCAAAGTTCCACAAACATCCCACAAAATCTCCCCGGAATCCAATAAAATTCCAGGAAAAATCCCACAAAATTCCCTAAATCTTCTCAAAACATGGCCAAAATCCACAAAAATCCCACCGAATCTCCACAAATTCCCACAGAATACATGAAAAATCCCCGATAATTCGTCAGTTCTCTACAGAATCTCACCAAATTCCAGAAAAGTCCCTCAAAGTTCCACAAACATCCCACAAAATCTCCCTAATATCCAACAAAATTCCAGGAAAAATCCCACAAAATTCTCTAAATCTTCTCAAAACACGACCAAATTCTAGAAATATATCCCACCAAATCTCCACACAATCCCACAAAATACATGAAAAATCCCTCAAGATCCCTAAATCGCCTCAATATCCCACAACATTCCACAAAAATCACACAAAACCTCCACAAGTTTCCACAAAATCTAAGAAAAATTCCTCAAAATTCTCCAAGTCTCCTCAAAACCACACAAAGTCCTTGAAAAAAACCACCAAATTCCAGTAAAATCCCACAGAATCTCCACAAATTCCCACAAAATCGAAAACAAATTCCTCAAAATTCTTCAAGTCTCCTCAGAATCCCACACAATTCCAGAAAAACCCACAAAATTCCAGAGAAGTCCCACAAAACTCCCTAAATCATTTCAAAACCCTACCAATTCACAGGAATGTCCCACAAAATCTCCACCAATTCCCAGAACATCCCACAAAAATCTCACAAAAATCCCTAACACTTCTGAAAACTCGACCAAATTCCAGAAACGCCCCATAAAATCAGCACAGTTTCCCACAAAATTCAAGAAAAAACACCACAAAATTCCCTAAATCTTTTCAAAATACCACAAAATTCTTGAAAAGCCCCACCAAATTCCCGAAACATCCCACAAAATGTCCTCAATATCCAACAAAATCCCAGAAAAATCACACAAAATTCCCTAAATCTTCTCAAAACACGGCCAAAATCCACAAAAATCCCACCAAATCTCCACAAATTCCCACAGAATACATGAAAAATCCCTGATAATTTGTCAGTTCTCTACAGAATCTCACCAAATTCCAGAAAAGTCCCTCAAAGTTCCACAAACATCCCACAAAATCTCCTCAATATCCCACAAAATTCAAGAAAAATCACACAAAATTCCCTAAATCTTCTCAAAACACGACCAAATTCTAGAAAAATATCCCACCAAATCTCCACAAATTCCCACAAAATACATGAAAATTCCCTCAAGATCCCTAAATCGCCTCAATATCCCAAAAAATTCCACAAAAATCCCACAAAACCTCCACAAGTTTCCACAAAATCTAAGAAAAATTCCTCAAAAGTCTTCAAGTTTCCTCAAAACCACACAAAGTCCTTGAAAAGGCCCACCAAATTCCAGTAAAATCCCACAGATTCTCCACAAATTCCCACAAAATCTAAAACAAATTCCTCAAAATTCTTCAAGTCTCCTCAGAATCCCACACAATTCCATAAAAAACACACAAAATTCCAGAGAAGTCCCACAAAACTCCCTAAATCATTTCAAAACCCTACCAATTCACAGGAATGTCCCACAAAATCTCCACCAATTCCCAGAACATCCCACAAAAATCTCACAAAAATCCCTAACACTTCTGAAAACTCGACCAAATTCCAGAAACGCCCCATAAAATCAGCACAGTTTCCCACAAAATTCAAGAAAAAACACCACAAAATTCCCTAAATCTTTTCAAAATACCACAAAATTCTTGAAAAGCCCCACCAAATTCCCGAAACATCCCACAAAATGTCCTCAATATCCAACAAAATCCCAGAAAAGTCACACAAAATTCCCTAAATCTTCTCAAAACTCTACCAAATTCCAGAAAAATCCCACAGAATCTCCACAAATTCCCACAGAATACATGACAAATCCCTGATAATTCGTCAATTCTCTACAGAATCTCACCAAATTCCTAAAAAGTCCCACAAAATCTCCCCGGAATCCAATAAAATTCCAGGAAAAATCCCACAAAATTCCCTAAATCTTCTCAAAACACGGCCAAAATCCACAAAAATCCCACCAAATCTCCACAAATTCCCACAGAATACATGAAAAATCCCTGATAATTTGTCAGTTCTCTACAGAATCTCACCAAATTCCAGAAAAGTCCCTCAAAGTTCCACAAACATCCCACAAAATCTCCTCAATGTCCCACAAAATTCAAGAAAAATCACACAAAATTCCCTAAATCTTCTCAAAACACGACTAAATTCTAGAAAAATATCCCACCAAATCTCCACAAATTCCCACAAAATACATGAAAAATCCCTCAAGATCCCTAAATCGCCTCAATATCCCACAAAATTCCACAAAAATCCCACAAAACCTCCACAAGTTTCCACAAAATCTAAGAAAAATTCCTCAAAAGTCTTCAAGTCTCCTCAAAACCACACAATTCCAGAAAAACCCCACAAAATTCCAGAGAAGTCCCACAAAACTCCCTAAATCATTTCAAAACCCTACCAATTCACAGGAATGTCCCACAAAATCTCCACCAATTCCCAGAAAATCCCACAAAAATCTCACAAAAATCCCTAAATCTTCGGAAAACTCGACCAAATTCCAGAAACGCCCCATAAAATCAGCACAGTTTCCCACAAAATTCAAGAAAAAACACCACACAATTCCCTAAATCTTTTCAAAATACCACAAAATTCTTGAAAAGCCCCACCAAATTCCAGAAACATCCCACAAAATGTCCTCAATATCCAACAAAATCCCAGAAAAATCCCACAAAATTCCCTAAATCTTCTCAAAACACGGCCAAAATCCACAAAAATCCCACAGAATCTCCACAAATTCCCACAGAATACATGAAAAATCCCTGATAATTCGTCAATTCTTTACAGAATCTCACCAAATTCCAGAAAAGTCCCTCAAAGTTCCACAAACATCCCACAAAATCTCCTCAATATCCCACAAAATTCAAGAAAAATCACACAAAATTCCCTAAATCTTCTCAAAACACGACCAAATTCTAGAAAAATATCCCACCAAATCTCCACAAATTCCCACAGAATACATGAAAAATCCCTGATAATTTCTCAGTTCTCTACAGAATCTCACCAAATTCCAGAAAAGTCCCTCAAAGTTCCACAAACATCCCACAAAATCTCCTCAATATCCCACAAAATTCAAGAAAAATCACACAAAATTCCCTAAATCTTCTCAAAACACGACCAAATTCTAGAAAAATATCCCACCAAATCTCCACAAATTCCCACAGAATACATGAAAAATCCCTGATAATTTGTCAGTTCTCTACAGAATCACACCAAATTCCAGAAAAGTCCCTCAAAGTTCCACAAACATCCCACAAAATCTCCTCAATATCCCACAAAATTCAAGAAAAATCACACAAAATTCCCTAAATCTTCTCAAAACACGACCAAATTCTAGAAAAATATCCCACCAAATCTCCACAAATTCCCACAAAATACATGAAAAATCCCTCAAGATCCCTAAATCGCCTCAATATCCCACAAAATCCCACAAAAATCACACAAAACCTCCACAAGTTTCCACAAAATCTTAGAAAAATTCCTCAAAAGTCTTCAAGTCTCCTCAAAACCACACAAAGTCCTTGAAAAGGCCCACCAAATTCCAGTAAAATCCCACAGATTCTCCACAAATTCCCACAAAATCTAAAACAAATTCCTCAAAATTCTTCAAGTCTCCTCAGAATCCCACACAATTCCAGAAAAAACACACAAAATTCCAGAGAAGTCCCACAAAACTCCCTAAATCATTTCAAAACCCTACCAATTCACAGGAATGTCCCACAAAATCTCCACCAATTCCCAGAACATCCCACAAAAATCTCACAAAAATCCCTAACACTTCTGAAAACTCGACCAAATTCCAGAAACGCCCCATAAAATCAGCACAGTTTCCCACAAAATTCAAGAAAAAACACCACAAAATTCCCTAAATCTTTTCAAAATACCACAAAATTCTTGAAAAGCCCCACCAAATTCCAGAAACATCCCACAAAATGTCCTCAATACCCAACAAAATCCCAGAAAAGTCACACAAAATTCCCTAAATCTTCTAAAAACTCTGCCAAAATCCAAAAAAATCCCACAGAATCTCCACAAATTCCCACAGAATACATGACAAATCCCTGATAATTCGTCAGTTCTCTACAGAATCTCACCAAATTCCTAAAAAGTCCCTCAAAGTTCCAAAAACATCCCACAAAATCTCCCCGGTATCCAATAAAATTCCAGGAAAAATCCCACAAAATTCCCTAAATCTTCTCAAAACATGGCCAAAATCCACAAAAATCCCACCGAATCTCCACAAATTCCCACAGAATACCTGAAAATACCCCTGATAATTCGTCAGTTCTCTACAGAATCTCACCAAATTCCAGAAAAGTCCCTCAAAGTTCCACAAACATCCCACAAAATCTCCTCAATATCCAACAAAATCCCAGAAAAATCACACAAAATTCCCTAAAACTTCTCAAAACACGACTAAATTCTAGAAAAATGTCCCACCAAATCTCCACAAAATCCCACAAAATACATGAAAAATCCCTCAAGATCCCTAAATCGCCTCAATATCCCACAAAATCACACAAAAATCCCACAAAACCTCCACAAGTTTCCACAAAATCTAAGAAAAATTCCTCAAAAGTCTTCAAGTCTCCTCAAAACCACACAAAGTCCTTGAAAAGGCCCACCAGATTCCAGTAAAATCCCACAGATTCTCCACAAATTCCCACAAAATCTAAAACAAATTCCTCAAAATTCTTCAAGTCTCCTCAGAATCCCACACAATTCCAGAAAAAACACACAAAATTCCAGAGAAGTCCCACAAAACTCCCTAAATCATTTCAAAACCCTACCAATTCACAGGAATGTCCCACAAAATCTCCACCAATTCCCAGAACATCCCACAAAAATCTCACAAAAATCCCTAACACTTCTGAAAACTCGACCAAATTCCAGAAACGCCCCATAAAATCAGCACAGTTTCCCACAAAATTCAAGAAAAAACACCACAAAATTCCCTAAATCTTTTCAAAATACCACAAAATTCTTGAAAAGCCCCACCAAATTCCCGAAACATCCCACAAAATGTCCTCAATATCCAACAAAATCCCAGAAAAGTCACACAAAATTCCCTAAATCTTCTCAAAACTCTACCAAATTCCAGAAAAATCCCACAGAATCTCCACAAATTCCCACAGAATACATGACAAATCCCTGATAATTCGTCAATTCTCTACAGAATCTCACCAAATTCCAGAAAAGTCCCTCAAAGTTCAACAAACATCCCACAAAAGCTCCTCAATATCCCACAAAATCCCAGAAAAATCACACAAAATTCCCTAAAACTTCTCAAAACACGACTAAATTCTAGAAAAATGTCCCACCAAATCTCCACAAAATCCCACAAAATACATGAAAAATCCCTCAAGATCCCTAAATCGCCTCAATATCCCACAAAATCCCACAAAAATCCCACAAAACCTCCACAAGTTTCCACAAAATCTAAGAAAAATTCCTCAAAATTCTTCAAGTCTCCTCAAAACCACACAATTCCAGAAAAACCCCACAAAATTCCAGAGAAGTCCCACAAAACTCCCTAAATCATTTCAAAACCCTACCAATTCACAGGAATGTCCCACAAAATCTCCACCAATTCCCAGAACATCCCACAAAAATCTCACAAAAATCCCTAAATCTTCTGAAAACTCGACCAAATTCCAGAAACGCCCCATAAAATCAGCACAGTTTCCCACAAAATTCAAGAAAAAACACCACAAAATTCCCTAAACCTTTTCAAAATACCACAAAATTCTTGAAAAGCCCCACCAAATTCCCGAAATATCCCACAAAATGTCCTCAATATCCAACAAAATCCCAGAAAAATCACACAAAATTCCCTAAATCTTCTCAAAACACGGCCAAAATCCACAAAAATCCCACCAAATCTCCACAAATTCCCACAGAATACATGAAAAATCCCTGATAATTTGTCAGTTCTCTACAGAATCTCACCAAATTCCAGAAAAGTCCCTCAAAGTTCCACAAACATCCCACAAAATCTCCTCAATATCCCACAAAATTCAAGAAAAATCACACAAAATTCCCTATATCTTCTCAAAACACGACCAAATTCTAGAAAAATATCCCACCAAATCTCCACAAATTCCCACAAAATACATGAAAAATCCCTCAAGATCCCTAAATCGCCTCAATATCCCAAAAAATTCCACAAAAATCCCACAAAACCTCCACAAGTTTCCACAAAATCTAAGAAAAATTCCTCAAAAGTCTTCAAGTCTCCTCAAAACCACACAAAGTCCTTGAAAAGGCCCACCAAATTCCAGTAAAATCCCACAGATTCTCCACAAATTCCCACAAAATCTAAAACAAATTCCTCAAAATTCTTCAAGTCTCCTCAGAATCCCACACAATTCCATAAAAAACACACAAAATTCCAGAGAAGTCCCACAAAACTCCCTAAATCATTTCAAAACCCTACCAATTCACAGGAATGTCCCACAAAATCTCCACCAATTCCCAGAACATCCCACAAAAATCTCACAAAAATCCCTAACACTTCTGAAAACTCGACCAAATTCCTGAAACGCCCCATAAAATCAGCACAGTTTCCCACAAAATTCAAGAAAAAACACCACAAAATTCCCTAAATCTTTTCAAAATACCACAAAATTCTTGAAAAGCCCCACCAAATTCCCGAAACATCCCACAAAATGTCCTCAATACCCAACAAAATCCCAGAAAAGTCACACAAAATTCCCTAAATCTTCTCAAACCACGGCCAAAATCCAAAAAAATCCCACAGAATCTCCACAAATTCCCACAGAATACATGACAAATCCCTGATAATTCGTCAGTTCTCTACAGAATCTCACCAAATTCCTAAAAAGTCCCACAAAGTTCCAAAAACATCCCACAAAATCTCCCCGGTATCCAATAAAATTCCAGGAAAAATCCCACAAAATTCCCTAAATCTTCTCAAAACATGGCCAAAATCCACAAAAATCCCACCGAATCACCACAAATTCCCACAAAATACATGAAAATACCCCTGATAATTCGTCAGTTCTCTACAGAATCTCACCAAATTCCAGAAAAGTCCCTCAAAGTTCCACAAACATCCCACAAAATCTCCTCAATATCCCACAAAATTCAAGAAAAATCACACAAAATTCCCTAAATCTTCTCAAAACACGACCAAATTCTAGAAAAATGTCCCACCAAATCTCCACACAATCCCACAAAATACATGAAAAATCCCTCAAGATCCCTAAATCGCCTCAATATCCCACAAAATCCCACAAAAATCCCACAAAACCTCCACAAGTTTCCACAAAATCTAAGAAAAATTCCTCAAAATTCTTCAAGTCTCCTCAAAACCACACAAAGTCCTTGATAAGGCCCACCAAATTCCAGTAAAATCCCACAGATTCTCCACAAATTCCCACAAAATCTAAAACAAATTCCTCAAAATTCTTCAAGTCTCCTCAGAATCCCACACAATTCCATAAAAAACACACAAAATTCCAGAGAAGTCCCACAAAACTCCCTAAATCATTTCAAAACCCTACCAATTCACAGGAATGTCCCACAAAATCTCCACCAATTCCCAGAACATCCCACAAAAATCTCACAAAAATCCCTAACACTTCTGAAAACTCGACCAAATTCCAGAAACGCCCCATAAAATCAGCACAGTTTCCCACAAAATTCAAGAAAAAACACCACAAAATTCCCTAAATCTTTTCAAAATACCACAAAATTCTTGAAAAGCCCCACCAAATTCCCGAAACATCCCACAAAATGTCCTCAATATCCAACAAAATCCCAGAAAAGTCACACAAAATTCCCTAAATCTTCTCAAAACTCTACCAAATTCCAGAAAAATCCCACAGAATCTCCACAAATTCCCACAGAATACATGACAAATCCCTGATAATTCGTCAATTCTCTACAGAATCTCACCAAATTCCAGAAAAGTCCCTCAAAGTTCAACAAACATCCCACAAAAGCTCCTCAATATCCCACAAAATCCCAGAAAAATCACACAAAATTCCCTAAAACTTCTCAAAACACGACTAAATTCTAGAAAAATGTCCCACCAAATCTCCACAAAATCCCACAAAATACATGAAAAATCCCTCAAGATCCCTAAATCGCCTCAATATCCCACAAAATCCCACAAAAATCCCACAAAACCTCCACAAGTTTCCACAAAATCTAAGAAAAATTCCTCAAAATTCTTCAAGTCTCCTCAAAACCACACAATTCCAGAAAAACCCCACAAAATTCCAGAGAAGTCCCACAAAACTCCCTAAATCATTTCAAAACCCTACCAATTCACAGGAATGTCCCACAAAATCTCCACCAATTCCCAGAACATCCCACAAAAATCTCACAAAAATCCCTAAATCTTCTGAAAACTTGACCAAATTCCAGAAACGCCCCATAAAATCAGCACAGTTTCCCACAAAATTCAAGAAAAAACACCACAAAATTCCCTAAACCTTTTCAAAATACCACAAAATTCTTGAAAAGCCCCACCAAATTCCCGAAATATCCCACAAAATGTCCTCAATATCCAACAAAATCCCAGAAAAATCACACAAAATTCCCTAAATCTTCTCAAAACACGGCCAAAATCCACAAAAATCCCACCAAATCTCCACAAATTCCCACAGAATACATGAAAAATCCCTGATAATTTGTCAGTTCTCTACAGAATCTCACCAAATTCCAGAAAAGTCCCTCAAAGTTCCACAAACATCCCACAAAATCTCCTCAATATCCCACAAAATTCAAGAAAAATCACACAAAATTCCCTATATCTTCTCAAAACACGACCAAATTCTAGAAAAATATCCCACCAAATCTCCACAAATTCCCACAAAATACATGAAAAATCCCTCAAGATCCCTAAATCGCCTCAATATCCCAAAAAATTCCACAAAAATCCCACAAAACCTCCACAAGTTTCCACAAAATCTAAGAAAAATTCCTCAAAAGTCTTCAAGTCTCCTCAAAACCACACAAAGTCCTTGAAAAGGCCCACCAAATTCCAGTAAAATCCCACAGATTCTCCACAAATTCCCACAAAATCTAAAACAAATTCCTCAAAATTCTTCAAGTCTCCTCAGAATCCCACACAATTCCATAAAAAACACACAAAATTCCAGAGAAGTCCCACAAAACTCCCTAAATCATTTCAAAACCCTACCAATTCACAGGAATGTCCCACAAAATCTCCACCAATTCCCAGAACATCCCACAAAAATCTCACAAAAATCCCTAACACTTCTGAAAACTCGACCAAATTCCTGAAACGCCCCATAAAATCAGCACAGTTTCCCACAAAATTCAAGAAAAAACACCACAAAATTCCCTAAATCTTTTCAAAATACCACAAAATTCTTGAAAAGCCCCACCAAATTCCCGAAACATCCCACAAAATGTCCTCAATACCCAACAAAATCCCAGAAAAGTCACACAAAATTCCCTAAATCTTCTCAAACCACGGCCAAAATCCAAAAAAATCCCACAGAATCTCCACAAATTCCCACAGAATACATGACAAATCCCTGATAATTCGTCAGTTCTCTACAGAATCTCACCAAATTCCTAAAAAGTCCCACAAAGTTCCAAAAACATCCCACAAAATCTCCCCGGTATCCAATAAAATTCCAGGAAAAATCCCACAAAATTCCCTAAATCTTCTCAAAACATGGCCAAAATCCACAAAAATCCCACCGAATCACCACAAATTCCCACAAAATACATGAAAATACCCCTGATAATTCGTCAGTTCTCTACAGAATCTCACCAAATTCCAGAAAAGTCCCTCAAAGTTCCACAAACATCCCACAAAATCTCCTCAATATCCCACAAAATTCAAGAAAAATCACACAAAATTCCCTAAATCTTCTCAAAACACGACCAAATTCTAGAAAAATGTCTCACCAAATCTCCACACAATCCCACAAAATACATGAAAAATCCCTCAAGATCCCTAAATCGCCTCAATATCCCACAAAATCCCACAAAAATCCCACAAAACCTCCACAAGTTTCCACAAAATCTAAGAAAAATTCCTCAAAATTCTTCAAGTCTCCTCAAAACCACACAAAGTCCTTGATAAGGCCCACCAAATTCCAGTAAAATCCCACAGATTCTCCACAAATTCCCACAAAATCTAAAACAAATTCCTCAAAATTCTTCAAGTCTCCTCAGAATCCCACACAATTCCAGAAAAAACACACAAAATTCCAGAGAAGTCCCACAAAACTCCCTAAATCATTTCAAAACCCTACCAATTCACAGGAATGTCCCACAAAATCTCCACCAATTCCCAGAACATCCCACAAAAATCTCACAAAAATCCCTAACACTTCTGAAAACTCGACCAAATTCCAGAAACGCCCCATAAAATCAGCACAGTTTCCCACAAAATTCAAGAAAAAACACCACAAAATTCCCTAAATCTTTTCAAAATACCACAAAATTCTTGAAAAGCCTCACCAAATTCCCGAAACATCCCACAAAATGTCCTCAATACCCAACAAAATCCCAGAAAAGTCACACAAAATTCCCTAAATCTTCTCAAAACTCTGCCAAAATCCAAAAAAATCCCACAGAATCTCCACAAATTCCCACAGAATACATGACAAATCCCTGATAATTCGTCAGTTCTCTACAGAATCTCACCAAATTCCTAAAAAGTCCCTCAAAGTTCCAAAAACATCCCACAAAATCTCCCCGGTATCCAATAAAATTCCAGGAAAAATCCCACAAAATTCCCTAAATCTTCTCAAAACATGGCCAAAATCCACAAAAATCCCACCGAATCTCCACAAATTCCCACAGAATACCTGAAAATACCCCTGATAATTCGTCAGTTCTCTACAGAATCTCACCAAATTCCAGAAAAGTCCCTCAAAGTTCCACAAACATCCCACAAAATCTCCTCAATATCCAACAAAATCCCAGAAAAATCACACAAAATTCCCTAAAACTTCTCAAAACACGACTAAATTCTAGAAAAATGTCCCACCAAATCTCCACAAAATCCCACAAAATACATGAAAAATCCCTCAAGATCCCTAAATCGCCTCAATATCCCACAAAATCACACAAAAATCCCACAAAACCTCCACAAGTTTCCACAAAATCTAAGAAAAATTCCTCAAAAGTCTTCAAGTCTCCTCAAAACCACACAAAGTCCTTGAAAAGGCCCACCAGATTCCAGTAAAATCCCACAGATTCTCCACAAATTCCCACAAAATCTAAAACAAATTCCTCAAAATTCTTCAAGTCTCCTCAGAATCCCACACAATTCCATAAAAAACACACAAAATTCCAGAGAAGTCCCACAAAACTCCCTAAATCATTTCAAAACCCTACCAATTCACAGGAATGTCCCACAAAATCTCCACCAATTCCCAGAACATCCCACAAAAATCTCACAAAAATCCCTAACACTTCTGAAAACTCGACCAAATTCCAGAAACGCCCCATAAAATCAGCACAGTTTCCCACAAAATTCAAGAAAAAACACCACAAAATTCCCTAAATCTTTTCAAAATACCACAAAATTCTTGAAAAGCCCCACCAAATTCCCGAAACATCCCACAAAATGTCCTCAATATCCAACAAAATCCCAGAAAAGTCACACAAAATTCCCTAAATCTTCTCAAAACTCTACCAAATTCCAGAAAAATCCCACAGAATCTCCACAAATTCCCACAGAATACATGACAAATCCCTGATAATTCGTCAATTCTCTACAGAATCTCACCAAATTCCAGAAAAGTCCCTCAAAGTTCAACAAACATCCCACAAAATCTCCTCAATATCCCACAAAATCCCAGAAAAATCACACAAAATTCCCTAAAACTTCTCAAAACACGACTAAATTCTAGAAAAATGTCCCACCAAATCTCCACAAAATCCCACAAAATACATGAAAAATCCCTCAAGATCCCTAAATCGCCTCAATATCCCACAAAATCCCACAAAAATCCCACAAAACCTCCACAAGTTTCCACAAAATCTAAGAAAAATTCCTCAAAATTCTTCAAGTCTCCTCAAAACCACACAATTCCAGAAAAACCCCACAAAATTCCAGAGAAGTCCCACAAAACTCCCTAAATCATTTCAAAACCCTACCAATTCACAGGAATGTCCCACAAAATCTCCACCAATTCCCAGAACATCCCACAAAAATCTCACAAAAATCCCTAAATCTTCTGAAAACTCGACCAAATTCCAGAAACGCCCCATAAAATCAGCACAGTTTCCCACAAAATTCAAGAAAAAACACCACAAAATTCCCTAAACCTTTTCAAAATACCACAAAATTCTTGAAAAGCCCCACCAAATTCCCGAAATATCCCACAAAATGTCCTCAATATCCAACAAAATCCCAGAAAAATCACACAAAATTCCCTAAATCTTCTCAAAACACGGCCAAAATCCACAAAAATCCCACCAAATCTCCACAAATTCCCACAGAATACATGAAAAATCCCTGATAATTTGTCAGTTCTCTACAGAATCTCACCAAATTCCAGAAAAGTCCCTCAAAGTTCCACAAACATCCCACAAAATCTCCTCAATATCCCACAAAATTCAAGAAAAATCACACAAAATTCCCTATATCTTCTCAAAACACGACCAAATTCTAGAAAAATATCCCACCAAATCTCCACAAATTCCCACAAAATACATGAAAATTCCCTCAAGATCCCTAAATCGCCTCAATATCCCAAAAAATTCCACAAAAATCCCACAAAACCTCCACAAGTTTCCACAAAATCTAAGAAAAATTCCTCAAAAGTCTTCAAGTCTCCTCAAAACCACACAAAGTCCTTGAAAAGGCCCACCAAATTCCAGTAAAATCCCACAGATTCTCCACAAATTCCCACAAAATCTAAAACAAATTCCTCAAAATTCTTCAAGTCTCCTCAGAATCCCACACAATTCCAGAAAAAACACACAAAATTCCAGAGAAGTCCCACAAAACTCCCTAAATCATTTCAAAACCCTACCAATTCACAGGAATGTCCCACAAAATCTCCACCAATTCCCAGAACATCCCACAAAAATCTCACAAAAATCCCTAACACTTCTGAAAACTCGACCAAATTCCTGAAACGCCCCATAAAATCAGCACAGTTTCCCACAAAATTCAAGAAAAAACACCACAAAATTCCCTAAATCTTTTCAAAATACCACAAAATTCTTGAAAAGCCCCACCAAATTCCCGAAACTTCCCACAAAATGTCCTCAATACCCAACAAAATCCCAGAAAAGTCACACAAAATTCCCTAAATCTTCTCAAACCACGGCCAAAATCCAAAAAAATCCCACAGAATCTCCACAAATTCCCACAGAATACATGACAAATCCCTGATAATTCGTCAGTTCTCTACAGAATCTCACCAAATTCCTAAAAAGTCCCTCAAAGTTCCACAAACATCCCACAAAATCTCCTCAATATCCCACAAAATTCAAGAAAAATCACACAAAATTCCCTAAATCTTCTCAAAACACGACCAAATTCTAGAAAAATGTCCCACCAAATCTCCACACAATCCCACAAAATACATGAAAAATCCCTCAAGATCCCTAAATCGCCTCAATATCCCACAAAATCCCACAAAAATCCCAGAAAACCTCCACAAGTTTCCACAAAATCTAAGAAAAATTCCTCAAAATTCTTCAAGTCTCCTCAAAACCACACAAAGTCCTTGATAAGGCCCACCAAATTTCAGTAAAATCCCACAGATTCTCCACAAATTCCCACAAAATCTAAAACAAATTCCTCAAAATTCTTCAAGTCTCCTCAAAACCACACAATTTCAGAAAAAACACACAAAATTCCAGAGAAGTCCCACAAAACTCCCTAAATCATTTCAAAACCCTACCAATTCACAGGAATGTCCCACAAAATCTCCACCAATTCCCAGAACATCCCACAAAAATCTCACAAAAATCCCTAAATCTTCTGAAAACTCGACCAAATTCCAGAAACGCCCCATTATATCAGCACAGTTTCTCACAAAATTCAAGAAAAAACACCACACAATTCCCTAAACCTTTTCAAAATACCACAAAATTCTTGAAAAGCCTCACCAAATTCCCGAAACATCCCACAAAATGTCCTCAATACCCAACAAAATCCCAGAAAAATCACACAAAATTCCCTAAATATTCTCAAAACACGGCCAAAATCCACAAAAATCCCACCAAATCTCCACAAATTCCCACAGAATACATGAAAAATCCCTGATAATTTCTCAGTTCTCTACAGAATCTCACCAAATTCCAGAAAAGTCCCTCAAAGTTCCACAAACATCCCACAAAATCTCCTCAATATCCCACAAAATTCAAGAAAAATCACACAAAATTCCCTAAATCTTCTCAAAACACGACCAAATTCTAGAAAAATATCCCACCAAATCTCCACAAATTCCCACAGAATACATGAAAAATCCCTGATAATTTGTCAGTTCTCTACAGAATCTCACCAAATTCCAGAAAAGTCCCTCAAAGTTCCACAAACATCCCACAAAATCTCCTCAATATCCCACAAAATTCAAGAAAAATCACACAAAATTCCCTAAATCTTCTCAAAACACGACCAAATTCTAGAAAAATATCCCACCAAATCTCCACAAATTCCCACAAAATACATGAAAAATCCCTCAAGATCCCTAAATCGCCTCAATATCCCACAAAATCCCACAAAAATCCCACAAAACCTCCACAAGTTTCCACAAAATCTAAGAAAAATTCCTCAAAAGTCTTCAAGTCTCCTCAAAACCACACAAAGTCCTTGAAAAGGCCCACCAAATTCCAGTAAAATCCCACAGATTCTCCACAAATTCCCACAAAATCTAAAACAAATTCCTCAAAATTCTTCAAGTCTCCTCAGAATCCCACACAATTCCATAAAAACCCCACCAAATTCCAGAGAAGTCCCACAAAACTCCCTAAATCATTTCAAAACCCTACCAATTCACAGGAATGTCCCACAAAATCTCCACCAATTCCCAGAACATCCCACAAAAATCTCACAAAAATCCCTAACACTTCTGAAAACTCGACCAAATTCCAGAAACGCCCCATAAAATCAGCACAGTTTCCCACAAAATTCAAGAAAAAACACCACAAAATTCCCTAAATCTTTTCAAAATACCACAAAATTCTTGAAAAGCCCCACCAAATTCCCGAAACATCCCACAAAATGTCCTCAATATCCAACAAAATCCCAGAAAAGTCACACAAAATTCCCTAAATCTTCTCAAAACTCTACCAAATTCCAGAAAAATCCCACAGAATCTCCACAAATTCCCACAGAATACATGACAAATCCCTGATAATTCGTCAATTCTCTACAGAATCTCACCAAATTCCTAAAAAGTCCCTCAAAGTTCCACAAACATCCCACAAAATCTCCCCGGAATCCAATAAAATTCCAGGAAAAATCCCACAAAATTCCCTAAATCTTCTCAAAACACGGCAAAAATCCACAAAAATCCCACCAAATCTCCACAAATTCCCACAGAATACATGAAAAATCCCTGATAATTTGTCAGTTCTCTACAGAATCTCACCAAATTCCAGAAAAGTCCCTCAAAGTTCCACAAACATCCCACAAAATCTCCTCAATGTCCCACAAAATTCAAGAAAAATCACACAAAATTCCCTAAATCTTCTCAAAACACGACTAAATTCTAGAAAAATATCCCACCAAATCTCCACAAATTCCCACAAAATACATGAAAAATCCCTCAAGATCCCTAAATCGCCTCAATATCCCACAAAATCCCACAAAAATCCCACAAAACCTCCACAAGTTTCCACAAAATCTAAGAAAAATTCCTCAAAATTCTTCAAGTCTCCTCAAAACCACACAATTCCAGAAAAACCCCACAAAATTCCAGAGAAGTCCCACAAAACTCCCTAAATCATTTCAAAACCCTACCAATTCACAGGAATGTCCCACAAAATCTCCACCAATTCCCAGAAAATCCCACAAAAATCTCACAAAAATCCCTAAATCTTCGGAAAACTCGACCAAATTCCAGAAACGCCCCATAAAATCAGCACAGTTTCCCACAAAATTCAAGAAAAAACACCACACAATTCCCTAAATCTTTTCAAAATACCACAAAATTCTTGAAAAGCCCCACCAAATTCCAGAAACATCCCACAAAATGTCCTCAATATCCAACAAAATCCCAGAAAAATCCCACAAAATTCCCTAAATCTTCTCAAAACACGGCCAAAATCCACAAAAATCCCACAGAATCTCCACAAATTCCCACAGAATACATGAAAAATCCCTGATAATTTGTCAGTTCTCTACAGAATCTCACCAAATTCCAGAAAAGTCCCTCAAAGTTCCACAAACATCCCACAAAATCTCCTCAATATCCCACAAAATTCAAGAAAAATCACACAAAATTCCCTAAATCTTCTCAAAACACGACCAAATTCTAGAAAAATGTCCCACCAAATCTCCACAAATTCCCACAAAATACATGAAAAATCCCTCAAGATCCCTAAATCGCCTCAATATCCCAAAAAATTCCACAAAAATCACACAAAACCTCCACAAGTTTCCACAAAATCTAAGAAAAATTCCTCAAAATTCTTCAAGTCTCCTCAAAACCACACAAAGTCCTTGAAAAGGCCCACCAAATTCCAGTAAAATCCCACAGATTCTCCACAAATTCCCACAAAATCTAAAACAAATTCCTCAAAATTCTTCAAGTCTCCTCAGAATCCCACACAATTCCAGAAAAAACACACAAAATTCCAGAGAAGTCCCACAAAACTCCCTAAATCATTTCAAAACCCTACCAATTCACAGGAATGTCCCACAAAATCTCCACCAATTCCCAGAACATCCCACAAAAATCTCACAAAAATCCCTAACACTTCTCAAAACTCGACCAAATTCCAGAAACGCCCCATAAAATCAGCACAGTTTCCCACAAAATTCAAGAAAAAACACCACAAAATTCCCTAAATCTTTTCAAAATACCACAAAATTCTTGAAAAGCCCCACCAAATTCCCGAAACATCCCACAAAATGTCCTCAATATCCAACAAAATCCCAGAAAAATCACACAAAATTCCCTAAATATTCTCAAAACACGGCCAAAATCCACAAAAATCCCACCAAATCTCCACAAATTCCCACAGAATACATGAAAAATCCCTGATAATTTGTCAGTTCTCTACAGAATCTCACCAAATTCCAGAAAAGTCCCTCAAAGTTCCACAAACATCCCACAAAATCTCCTCAATATCCCACAAAATTCAAGAAAAATCACACAAAATTCCCTAAATCTTCTCAAAACACGACCAAATTCTAGAAAAATATCCCACCAAATCTCCACAAATTCCCACAGAATACATGAAAAATCCCTGATAATTTGTCAGTTCTCTACAGAATCTCACCAAATTCCAGAAAAGTCCCTCAAAGTTCCACAAACATCCCACAAAATCTCCTCAATATCCCACAAAATTCAAGAAAAATCACACAAAATTCCCTAAATCTTCTCAAAACACGACCAAATTCTAGAAAAATATCCCACCAAATCTCCACAAATTCCCACAAAATACATGAAAAATCCCTCAAGATCCCTAAATCGCCTCAATATCCCACAAAATCCCACAAAAATCCCACAAAACCTCCACAAGTTTCCACAAAATCTAAGAAAAATTCCTCAAAAGTCTTCAAGTCTCCTCAAAACCACACAAATTCCTTGAAAAGGCCCACCAAATTCCAGTAAAATCCCACAGATTCTCCACAAATTCCCACAAAATCTAAAACAAATTCCTCAAAATTCTTCAAGTCTCCTCAGAATCCCACACAATTCCAGAAAAAACACACAAAATTCCAGAGAAGTCCCACAAAACTCCCTAAATCATTTCAAAACCCTACCAATTCACAGGAATGTCCCACAAAATCTCCACCAATTCCCAGAACATCCCACAAAAATCTCACAAAAATCCCTAACACTTCTGAAAACTCGACCAAATTCCAGAAACGCCCCATAAAATCAGCACAGTTTCCCACAAAATTCAAGAAAAAACACCACAAAATTCCCTAAATCTTTTCAAAATACCACAAAATTCTTGAAAAGCCTCACCAAATTCCCGAAACATCCCACAAAATTTCCTCAATACCCAACAAAATCCCAGAAAAGTCACACAAAATTCCCTAAATCTTCTCAAAACACGGCCAAAATCCAAAAAAATCCCACAGAATCTCCACAAATTCCCACAGAATACATGACAAATCCCTGATAATTCGTCAGTTCTCTACAGAATCTCACCAAATTCCTAAAAAGTCCCACAAAGTTCCAAAAACATCCCACAAAATCTCCCCGGTATCCAATAAAATTCCAGGAAAAATCCCACAAAATTCCCTAAATCTTCTCAAAACATGGCCAAAATCCACAAAAATCCCACCAAATCTCCACAAATTCCCACAGAATACCTGAAAATACCCCTGATAATTCGTCAGTTCTCTACAGAATCTCACCAAATTCCAGAAAAGTCCCTCAAAGTTCCACAAACATCCCACAAAATCTCCTCTATATCCAACAAAATCCCAGAAAAATCACACAAAATTCCCTAAAACTTCTCAAAACGCGACTAAATTCTAGAAAAATGTCCCACCAAATCTCCACAAAATCCCACAAAATACATGAAAAATCCCTCAAGATCCCTAAATCGCCTCAATATCCCACAAAATCCCACAAAAATCCCAGAAAACCTCCACAAGTTTCCACAAAATCTAAGAAAAATTCCTCAAAATTCTTCAAGTCTCCTCAAAACCACACAAAGTCCTTGAAAAGGCCCACCAGATTCCAGTAAAATCCCACAGATTCTCCACAAATTCCCACAAAATCTAAAACAAATTCCTCAAAATTCTTCAAGTCTCCTCAGAATCCCACACAATTCCATAAAAACCCCACAAAATTCCAGAGAAGTCCCACAAAACTCCCTAAATCATTTCAAAACCCTACCAATTCACAGGAATGTCCCACAAAATCTCCACCAATTCCCAGAACATCCCACAAAAATCTCACAAAAATCCCTAACACTTCTGAAAACTCGACCAAATTCCAGAAACGCCCCATAAAATCAGCACAGTTTCCCACAAAATTCAAGAAAAAACACCACAAAATTCCCTAAATCTTTTCAAAATACCACAAAATTCTTGAAAAGCCCCACCAAATTCCCGAAACATCCCACAAAATGTCCTCAATATCCAACAAAATCCCAGAAAAGTCACACAAAATTCCCTAAATCTTCTCAAAACTCTACCAAATTCCAGAAAAATCCCACAGAATCTCCACAAATTCCCACAGAATACATGACAAATCCCTGATAATTCGTCAATTCTCTACAGAATCTCACCAAATTCCAGAAAAGTCCCTCAAAGTTCCACAAACATCCCACAAAATCTCCCCGGAATCCAATAAAATTCCAGGAAAAATCCCACAAAATTCCCTAAATCTTCTAAAAACATGGCCAAAATCCACAAAAATCCCACCGAATCTCCACAAATTCCCACAGAATACCTGAAAATACCCCTGATAATTCGTCAGTTCTCTACAGAATCTCACCAAATTCCAGAAAAGTCCCTCAAAGTTCAACAAACATCCCACAAAAGCTCCTCAATATCCCACAAAATCCCAGAAAAATCACACAAAATTCCCTAAAACTTCTCAAAACACGACTAAATTCTAGAAAAATGTCCCACCAAATCTCCACAAAATCCCACAAAATACATGAAAAATCCCTCAAGATCCCTAAATCGCCTCAATATCCCACAAAATCCCACAAAAATCCCACAAAACCTCCACAAGTTTCCACAAAATCTAAGAAAAATTCCTCAAAATTCTTCAAGTCTCCTCAAAACCACACAAAGTCCTTGAAAAGGCCCACCAAATTCCAGTAAAATCCCACAGATTCTCCACAAATTCCCACAAAATCTAAAACAAATTCCTCAAAATTCTTCAAGTCTCCTCAGAATCCCACACAATTCCATAAAAACCCCACCAAATTCCAGAGAAGTCCCACAAAACTCCCTAAATCATTTCAAAACCCTACCAATTCACAGGAATGTCCCACAAAATCTCCACCAATTCCCAGAACATCCCACAAAAATCTCACAAAAATCCCTAACACTTCTGAAAACTCGACCAAATTCCAGAAACGCCCCATAAAATCAGCACAGTTTCCCACAAAATTCAAGAAAAAACACCACAAAATTCCCTAAATCTTTTCAAAATACCACAAAATTCTTGAAAAGCCTCACCAAATTCCCGAAACATCCCACAAAATGTCCTCAATACCCAACAAAATCCCAGAAAAGTCACACAAAATTCCCTAAATCTTCTCAAAACACGGCCAAAATCCAAAAAAATCCCACAGAATCTCCACAAATTCCCACAGAATACATGACAAATCCCTGATAATTCGTCAATTCTCTACAGAATCTCACCAAATTCCAGAAAAGTCCCTCAAAGTTCCACAAACATCCCACAAAATCTCCCCGGAATCCAATAAAATTCCAGGAAAAATCCCACAAAATTCCCTAAATCTTCTAAAAACATGGCCAAAATCCACAAAAATCCCACCGAATCTTCACAAATTCCCACAGAACACATGAAAATACCCCTGATAATTCGTCAGTTCTCTACAGAATCTCACCAAATTCCAGAAAAGTCCCTCAAAGTTCCACAAACATCCCACAAAATCTCCTCAATATCCCACAAAATTCAAGAAAAATCACACAAAATTCCCTAAATCTTCTCAAAACACGACCAAATTCTAGAAAAATATCCCACCAAATCTCCACAAATTCCCACAGAATACATGAAAAATCCCTGATAATTTGTCAGTTCTCTACAGAATCTCACCAAATTCCAGAAAAGTCCCTCAAAGTTCCACAAACATCCAACAAAATGTCCTCAATATCCAACAAAATCCCAGAAAAATCACACAAAATTCCCTAAATATTCTCAAAACACGGCCAAAATCCACAAAAATCCCACCAAATCTCCACAAATTCCCACAGAATACATGAAAAATCCCTGATAATTTGTCAGTTCTCTACAGAATCTCACCAAATTCCAGAAAAGTCCCTCAAAGTTCCACAAACATCCCACAAAATCTCCTCAATATCCCACAAAATTCAAGAAAAATCACACAAAATTCCCTAAATCTTCTCAAAACACGACCAAATTCTAGAAAAATATCCCACCAAATCTCCACAAATTCCCACAGAATACATGAAAAATCCCTGATAATTTGTCAGTTCTCTACAGAATCTCACCAAATTCCAGAAAAGTCCCTCAAAGTTCCACAAACATCCCACAAAATCTCCTCAATATCCCACAAAATTCAAGAAAAATCACACAAAATTCCCTAAATCTTCTCAAAACACGACCAAATTCTAGAAAAATATCCCACCAAATCTCCACAAAATCCCACAAAATACATGAAAAATCCCTCAAGATCCCTAAATCGCCTCAATATCCCACAAAATCCCACAAAAATCCCAGAAAACCTCCACAAGTTTCCACAAAATCTAAGAAAAATTCCTCAAAATTCTTCAAGTCTCCTCAAAACCACACAAAGTCCTTGAAAAGGCCCACCAAATTCCAGTAAAATCCCACAGATTCTCCACAAATTCCCACAAAATCTAAAACAAATTCCTCAAAATTCTTCAAGTCTCCTCAGAATCCCACACAATTCCATAAAAACCCCACCAAATTCCAGAGAAGTCCCACAAAACTCCCTAAATCATTTCAAAACCCTACCAATTCACAGGAATGTCCCACAAAATCTCCACCAATTCCCAGAACATCCCACAAAAATCTCACAAAAATCCCTAACACTTCTGAAAACTCGACCAAATTCCAGAAACGCCCCATAAAATCAGCACAGTTTCCCACAAAATTCAAGAAAAAACACCACAAAATTCCCTAAATCTTTTCAAAATACCACAAAATTCTTGAAAAGCCCCACCAAATTCCCGAAACATCCCACAAAATGTCCTCAATATCCAACAAAATCCCAGAAAAGTCACACAAAATTCCCTAAATCTTCTCAAAACTCTACCAAATTCCAGAAAAATCCCACAGAATCTCCACAAATTCCCACAGAATACATGACAAATCCCTGATAATTCGTCAATTCTCTACAGAATCTCACCAAATTCCAGAAAAGTCCCTCAAAGTTCCACAAACATCCCACAAAATCTCCCCGGAATCCAATAAAATTCCAGGAAAAATCCCACAAAATTCCCTAAATCTTCTCAAAACACGACCAAATTCTAGAAAAATATCCCACCAAATCTCCACAAATTCCCACAAAATACATGAAAAATCCCTCAAGATCCCTAAATCGCCTCAATATCCCAAAAAATTCCACAAAAATCCCACAAAACCTCCACAAGTTTCCACAAAATCTAAAACAAATTCCTCAAAATTCTTCAAGTCTCCTCAGAATCCCACACAATTTCAGAAAAACCCCACAAAATTCCAGAGAAGTCCCACAAAACTCCCTAAATCATTTCAAAACCCTACCAATTCACAGGAATGTCCCACAAAATCTCCACCAATTCCCAGAACATCCCACAAAAATCTCACAAAAATCCCTAAATCTTCTGAAAACTCGACCAAATTCCAGAAACGCCCCATAATATCAGCACAGTTTCTCACAAAATTCAAGAAAAAACACCACACAATTCCCTAAACCTTTTCAAAATACCACAAAATTCTTGAAAAGCCCCACCAAATTCCCGAAACATCCCACAAAATGTCCTCAATATCCAACAAAATCCCAGAAAAATCACACAAAATTCCCTAAATATTCTCAAAACACGGCCAAAATCCACAAAAATCCCACCGAATCTCCACAAATTCCCACAGAATACATGAAAAATCCCTGATAATTTGTCAGTTCTCTACAGAATCTCACCAAATTCCAGAAAAGTCCCTCAAAGTTCCACAAACATCCCACAAAATCTCCTCAATATCCCACAAAATTCAAGAAAAATCACACAAAATTCCCTAAATCTTCTCAAAACACGACCAAATTCTAGAAAAATATCCCACCAAATCTCCACAAATTCCCACAGAATACATGAAAAATCCCTGATAATTTGTCAGTTCTCTACAGAATCTCACCAAATTCCAGAAAAGTCCCTCAAAGTTCCACAAACATCCCACAAAATCTCCTCAATATCCCACAAAATTCAAGAAAAATCACACAAAATTCCCTAAATCTTCTCAAAACACGACCAAATTCTAGAAAAATATCCCACCAAATCTCCACAAATTCCCACAAAATACATGAAAAATCCCTCAAGATCCCTAAATCGCCTCAATATCCCACAAAATCCCACAAAAATCCCACAAAACCTCCACAAGTTTCCACAAAATCTAAGAAAAATTCCTCAAAAGTCTTCAAGTCTCCTCAAAACCACACAAAGTCCTTGAAAAGGCCCACCAAATTCCAGTAAAATCCCACAGATTCTCCACAAATTCCCACAAAATCTAAAACAAATTCCTCAAAATTCTTCAAGTCTCCTCAGAATCCCACACAATTCCAGAAAAAACACACAAAATTCCAGAGAAGTCCCACAAAACTCCCTAAATCATTTCAAAACCCTACCAATTCACAGGAATGTCCCACAAAATCTCCACCAATTCCCAGAACATCCCACAAAAATCTCACAAAAATCCCTAACACTTCTGAAAACTCGACCAAATTCCAGAAACGCCCCATAAAATCAGCACAGTTTCCCACAAAATTCAAGAAAAAACACCACAAAATTCCCTAAATCTTTTCAAAATACCACAAAATTCTTGAAAAGCCCCACCAAATTCCCGAAACATCCCACAAAATGTCCTCAATATCCAACAAAATCCCAGAAAAGTCACACAAAATTCCCTAAATCTTCTCAAAACTCTACCAAATTCCAGAAAAATCCCACAGAATCTCCACAAATTCCCACAGAATACATGACAAATCCCTGATAATTCGTCAATTCTCTACAGAATCTCACCAAATTCCAGAAAAGTCCCTCAAAGTTCCACAAACATCCCACAAAATCTCCCCGGAATCCAATAAAATTCCAGGAAAAATCCCACAAAATTCCCTAAATCTTCTAAAAACATGGCCAAAATCCACAAAAATCCCACCGAATCTCCACAAATTCCCACAGAATACCTGAAAATACCCCTGATAATTCGTCAGTTCTCTACAGAATCTCACCAAATTCCAGAAAAGTCCCTCAAAGTTCAACAAACATCCCACAAAAGCTCCTCAATATCCCACAAAATCCCAGAAAAATCACACAAAATTCCCTAAAACTTCTCAAAACACGACTAAATTCTAGAAAAATGTCCCACCAAATCTCCACAAAATCCCACAAAATACATGAAAAATCCCTCAAGATCCCTAAATCGCCTCAATATCCCACAAAATCCCACAAAAATCCCAGAAAACCTCCACAAGTTTCCACAAAATCTAAGAAAAATTCCTCAAAATTCTTCAAGTCTCCTCAAAACCACACAAAGTCCTTGAAAAGGCCCACCAAATTCCAGTAAAATCCCACAGATTCTCCACAAATTCCCACAAAATCTAAAACAAATTCCTCAAAATTCTTCAAGTCTCCTCAGAATCCCACACAATTCCATAAAAACCCCACCAAATTCCAGAGAAGTCCCACAAAACTCCCTAAATCATTTCAAAACCCTACCAATTCACAGGAATGTCCCACAAAATCTCCACCAATTCCCAGAACATCCCACAAAAATCTCACAAAAATCCCTAACACTTCTGAAAACTCGACCAAATTCCAGAAACGCCCCATAAAATCAGCACAGTTTCCCACAAAATTCAAGAAAAAACACCACAAAATTCCCTAAATCTTTTCAAAATACCACAAAATTCTTGAAAAGCCTCACCAAATTCCCGAAACATCCCACAAAATGTCCTCAATACCCAACAAAATCCCAGAAAAGTCACACAAAATTCCCTAAATCTTCTCAAAACACGGCCAAAATCCAAAAAAATCCCACAGAATCTCCACAAATTCCCACAGAATACATGACAAATCCCTGATAATTCGTCAATTCTCTACAGAATCTCACCAAATTCCAGAAAAGTCCCTCAAAGTTCCACAAACATCCCACAAAATCTCCCCGGAATCCAATAAAATTCCAGGAAAAATCCCACAAAATTCCCTAAATCTTCTAAAAACATGGCCAAAATCCACAAAAATCCCACCGAATCTTCACAAATTCCCAGAGAACACATGAAAATACCCCTGATAATTCGTCAGTTCTCTACAGAATCTCACCAAATTCCAGAAAAGTCCCTCAAAGTTCCACAAACATCCCACAAAATCTCCTCAATATCCCACAAAATTCAAGAAAAATCACACAAAATTCCCTAAATCTTCTCAAAACACGACCAAATTCTAGAAAAATATCCCACCAAATCTCCACAAATTCCCACAGAATACATGAAAAATCCCTGATAATTTGTCAGTTCTCTACAGAATCTCACCAAATTCCAGAAAAGTCCCTCAAAGTTCCACAAACATCCAACAAAATGTCCTCAATATCCAACAAAATCCCAGAAAAATCACACAAAATTCCCTAAATATTCTCAAAACACGGCCAAAATCCACAAAAATCCCACCAAATCTCCACAAATTCCCACAGAATACATGAAAAATCCCTGATAATTTGTCAGTTCTCTACAGAATCTCACCAAATTCCAGAAAAGTCCCTCAAAGTTCCACAAACATCCCACAAAATCTCCTCAATATCCCACAAAATTCAAGAAAAATCACACAAAATTCCCTAAATCTTCTCAAAACACGACCAAATTCTAGAAAAATATCCCACCAAATCTCCACAAATTCCCACAGAATACATGAAAAATCCCTGATAATTTGTCAGTTCTCTACAGAATCTCACCAAATTCCAGAAAAGTCCCTCAAAGTTCCACAAACATCCCACAAAATCTCCTCAATATCCCACAAAATTCAAGAAAAATCACACAAAATTCCCTAAATCTTCTCAAAACACGACCAAATTCTAGAAAAATATCCCACCAAATCTCCACAAAATCCCACAAAATACATGAAAAATCCCTCAAGATCCCTAAATCGCCTCAATATCCCACAAAATCCCACAAAAATCCCAGAAAACCTCCACAAGTTTCCACAAAATCTAAGAAAAATTCCTCAAAATTCTTCAAGTCTCCTCAAAACCACACAAAGTCCTTGAAAAGGCCCACCAAATTCCAGTAAAATCCCACAGATTCTCCACAAATTCCCACAAAATCTAAAACAAATTCCTCAAAATTCTTCAAGTCTCCTCAGAATCCCACACAATTCCATAAAAACCCCACCAAATTCCAGAGAAGTCCCACAAAACTCCCTAAATCATTTCAAAACCCTACCAATTCACAGGAATGTCCCACAAAATCTCCACCAATTCCCAGAACATCCCACAAAAATCTCACAAAAATCCCTAACACTTCTGAAAACTCGACCAAATTCCAGAAACGCCCCATAAAATCAGCACAGTTTCCCACAAAATTCAAGAAAAAACACCACAAAATTCCCTAAATCTTTTCAAAATACCACAAAATTCTTGAAAAGCCCCACCAAATTCCCGAAACATCCCACAAAATGTCCTCAATATCCAACAAAATCCCAGAAAAGTCACACAAAATTCCCTAAATCTTCTCAAAACTCTACCAAATTCCAGAAAAATCCCACAGAATCTCCACAAATTCCCACAGAATACATGACAAATCCCTGATAATTCGTCAATTCTCTACAGAATCTCACCAAATTCCAGAAAAGTCCCTCAAAGTTCCACAAACATCCCACAAAATCTCCCCGGAATCCAATAAAATTCCAGGAAAAATCCCACAAAATTCCCTAAATCTTCTAAAAACATGGCCAAAATCCACAAAAATCCCACCGAATCTCCACAAATTCCCACAGAATACCTGAAAATACCCCTGATAATTCGTCAGTTCTCTACAGAATCTCACCAAATTCCAGAAAAGTCCCTCAAAGTTCAACAAACATCCCACAAAAGCTCCTCAATATCCCACAAAATCCCAGAAAAATCACACAAAATTCCCTAAAACTTCTCAAAACACGACTAAATTCTAGAAAAATGTCCCACCAAATCTCCACAAAATCCCACAAAATACATGAAAAATCCCTCAAGATCCCTAAATCGCCTCAATATCCCACAAAATCCCACAAAAATCCCAGAAAACCTCCACAAGTTTCCACAAAATCTAAGAAAAATTCCTCAAAATTCTTCAAGTCTCCTCAAAACCACACAAAGTCCTTGAAAAGGCCCACCAAATTCCAGTAAAATCCCACAGATTCTCCACAAATTCCCACAAAATCTAAAACAAATTCCTCAAAATTCTTCAAGTCTCCTCAGAATCCCACACAATTCCATAAAAACCCCACCAAATTCCAGAGAAGTCCCACAAAACTCCCTAAATCATTTCAAAACCCTACCAATTCACAGGAATGTCCCACAAAATCTCCACCAATTCCCAGAACATCCCACAAAAATCTCACAAAAATCCCTAACACTTCTGAAAACTCGACCAAATTCCAGAAACGCCCCATAAAATCAGCACAGTTTCCCACAAAATTCAAGAAAAAACACCACAAAATTCCCTAAATCTTTTCAAAATACCACAAAATTCTTGAAAAGCCCCACCAAATTCCCGAAACATCCCACAAAATGTCCTCAATATCCAACAAAATCCCAGAAAAGTCACACAAAATTCCCTAAATCTTCTCAAAACTCTACCAAATTCCAGAAAAATCCCACAGAATCTCCACAAATTCCCACAGAATACATGACAAATCCCTGATAATTCGTCAATTCTCTACAGAATCTCACCAAATTCCAGAAAAGTCCCTCAAAGTTCCACAAACATCCCACAAAATCTCCCCGGAATCCAATAAAATTCCAGGAAAAATCCCACAAAATTCCCTAAATCTTCTAAAAACATGGCCAAAATCCACAAAAATCCCACCGAATCTCCACAAATTCCCACAGAATACCTGAAAATACCCCTGATAATTCGTCAGTTCTCTACAGAATCTCACCGAATTCCAGAAAAGTCCCTCAAAGTTCAACAAACATCCCACAAAAGCTCCTCAATATCCCACAAAATCCCAGAAAAATCACACAAAATTCCCTAAAACTTCTCAAAACACGACTAAATTCTAGAAAAATGTCCCACCAAATCTCCACAAAATCCCACAAAATACATGAAAAATCCCTCAAGATCCCTAAATCGCCTCAATATCCCACAAAATCCCACAAAAATCCCACAAAACCTCCACAAGTTTCCACAAAATCTAAGAAAAATTCCTCAAAATTCTTCAAGTCTCCTCAAAACCACACAAAGTCCTTGAAAAGGCCCACCAAATTCCAGTAAAATCCCACAGATTCTCCACAAATTCCCACAAAATCTAAAACAAATTCCTCAAAATTCTTCAAGTCTCCTCAGAATCCCACACAATTCCATAAAAACCCCACCAAATTCCAGAGAAGTCCCACAAAACTCCCTAAATCATTTCAAAACCCTACCAATTCACAGGAATGTCCCACAAAATCTCCACCAATTCCCAGAAAATCCCAAAAAAATCTCACAAAAATCCCTAAATCTTCTGAAAACTCGACCAAATTCCAGAAACGCCCCATAAAATCAGCACAGTTTCCCACAAAATTCAAGAAAAAACACCACAAAATTCCCAAAATCTTTTCAAAATACCACAAAATTCTTGAAAAGCCCCACCAAATTCCAGAAACATCCCACAAAATGTCCTCAATATCCAACAAAATCCCAGAAAAGTCACACAAAATTCCCTAAATCTTCTCAAAACTCTACCAAATTCCAGAAAAATCCCACAGAATCTCCACAAATTCCCACAGAATACATGACAAATCCCTGATAATTCGTCAATTCTCTACAGAATCTCACCAAATTCCAGAAAAGTCCCTCAAAGTTCCACAAACATCCCACAAAATCTCCCCGGAATCCAATAAAATTCCAGGAAAAATCCCACAAAATTCCCTAAATCTTCTAAAAACATGGCCAAAATCCACAAAAATCCCACCGAATCTCCACAAATTCCCACAGAATACCTGAAAATACCCCTGATAATTCGTCAGTTCTCTACAGAATCTCACCGAATTCCAGAAAAGTCCCTCAAAGTTCAACAAACATCCCACAAAAGCTCCTCAATATCCCACAAAATCCCAGAAAAATCACACAAAATTCCCTAAAACTTCTCAAAACACGACTAAATTCTAGAAAAATGTCCCACCAAATCTCCACAAAATCCCACAAAATACATGAAAAATCCCTCAAGATCCCTAAATCGCCTCAATATCCCACAAAATCCCACAAAAATCCCACAAAACCTCCACAAGTTTCCACAAAATCTAAGAAAAATTCCTCAAAATTCTTCAAGTCTCCTCAAAACCACACAAAGTCCTTGAAAAGGCCCACCAAATTCCAGTAAAATCCCACAGATTCTCCACAAATTCCCACAAAATCTAAAACAAATTCCTCAAAATTCTTCAAGTCTCCTCAGAATCCCACACAATTCCATAAAAACCCCACCAAATTCCAGAGAAGTCCCACAAAACTCCCTAAATCATTTCAAAACCCTACCAATTCACAGGAATGTCCCACAAAATCTCCACCAATTCCCAGAAAATCCCAAAAAAATCTCACAAAAATCCCTAAATCTTCTGAAAACTCGACCAAATTCCAGAAACGCCCCATAAAATCAGCACAGTTTCCCACAAAATTCAAGAAAAAACACCACAAAATTCCCAAAATCTTTTCAAAATACCACAAAATTCTTGAAAAGCCCCACCAAATTCCAGAAACATCCCACAAAATGTCCTCAATATCCAACAAAATCCCAGAAAAGTCCCACAAAATTCCCTAAATCTTCTAAAAACTGTACCAAATTCCAGAGAAATCCCACAGAATCTCCACAAATTCCCACAGAATACATGACAAATCCCTGATAATTCGTCAATTCTCTACAGAATCTCACCAAATTCCTAAAAAGTCCCTCAAAGTTCCACAAACATCCCAAAAAATCTCCCCGGAATCCAATAAAATTCCAGGAAAAATCCCACAAAATTCCCTAAATCTTCTAAAAACATGGCCAAAATCCACAAAAATCCCACCGAATCTCCACAAATTCCCACAGAATACATGAAAATACCCCTGAAAATTCCTCAGTTCTCTACAGAATCTCACCAAATTCCAGAAAAGTCCCTCAAAGTTCCACAAACATCCCACAAAATCTCCTCAATATCCCACAAAATTCAAGAAAAATCACACAAAATTCCCTAAATCTTCTCAAAACACGACCAAATTCTAGAAAAATATCCCACCAAATCTCCACAAATTCCCACAGAATACATGACAAATCCCTGATAATTCGTCAATTCTCTACAGAATCTCACCAAATTCCAGAAAAGTCCCTCAAAGTTCCACAAACATCCCACAAAATCTCCCCGGAATCCAATAAAATTCCAGGAAAAATCCCACAAAATTCCCTAAATCTTCTAAAAACATGGCCAAAATCCACAAAAATCCCACCGAATCTCCACAAATTCCCACAGAATACATGAAAATACCCCTGATAATTCGTCAGTTCTCTACAGAATCTCACCAAATTCCAGAAAAGTCCCTCAAAGTTCCACAAACATCCCACAAAATCTCCTCAATATCCCACAAAATTCAAGAAAAATCACACAAAATTCCCTAAATCTTCTCAAAACACGACCAAATTCTAGAAAAATATCCCACCAAATCTCCACAAATTCCCACAAAATACATGAAAAATCCCTCAAGATCCCTAAATCGCCTCAATATCCCACAAAATCCCACAAAAATCCCACAAAACCTCCACAAGTTTCCACAAAATCTAAGAAAAATTCCTCAAAAGTCTTCAAGTCTCCTCAAAACCACACAAAGTCCTTGAAAAGGCCCACCAAATTCCAGTAAATCCCACAGATTCTCCACAAATTCCCACAAAATCTAAAACAAATTCCTCAAAATTCTTCAAGTCTCCTCAGAATCCTACACAATTCCAGAAAAAACACACAAAATTCCAGAGAAGTCCCACAAAACTCCCTAAATCATTTCAAAACCCTACCAATTCACAGGAATGTCCCACAAAATCTCCACCAATTCCCAGAACATCCCACAAAAATCTCACAAAAATCCCTAAATCTTCTGAAAACTCGACCAAATTCCAGAAACGCCCCATAAAATCAGCACAGTTTCCCACAAAATTCAAGAAAAAACACCACAAAATTCCCTAAATCTTTTCAAAATACCACAAAATTCTTGAAAAGCCCCACCAAATTCCCGAAACATCCCACAAAATGTCCTCAATATCCAACAAAATCCCAGAAAACTCCCACAAAATTCCCTAAATCTTCTCAAAACTCTACCAAATTCCAGAAAAATCCCACAGAATCTCCACAAATTCCCACAGAATACATGACAAATCCCTGATAATTCGTCAATTCTCTACAGAATCTCACCAAATTCCTAAAAAGTCCCTCAAAGTTCCACAAACATCCCACAAAATCTCCCCGGAATCCAATAAAATTCCAGGAAAAATCCCACAAAATTCCCTAAATCTTCTCAAAACACGACCAAATTCTAGAAAAATATCCCACCAAATCTCCACAAATTCCCACAAAATACATGAAAAATCCCTCAAGATCCCTAAATCGCCTCAATATCCCAAAAAATTCCACAAAAATCCCACAAAACCTCCACAAGTTTCCACAAAATCTAAAACAAATTCCTCAAAATTCTTCAAGTCTCCTCAGAATCCCACACAATTTCAGAAAAACCCCACAAAATTCCAGAGAAGTCCCACAAAACTCCCTAAATCATTTCAAAACCCTACCAATTCACAGGAATGTCCCACAAAATCTCCACCAATTCCCAGAACATCCCACAAAAATCTCACAAAAATCCCTAAATCTTCTGAAAACTCGACCAAATTCCAGAAACGCCCCATAATATCAGCACAGTTTCTCACAAAATTCAAGAAAAAACACCACACAATTCCCTAAACCTTTTCAAAATACCACAAAATTCTTGAAAAGCCCCACCAAATTCCCGAAACATCCCACAAAATGTCCTCAATATCCAACAAAATCCCAGAAAAATCACACAAAATTCCCTAAATATTCTCAAAACACGGCCAAAATCCACAAAAATCCCACCGAATCTCCACAAATTCCCACAGAATACATGAAAAATCCCTGATAATTTGTCAGTTCTCTACAGAATCTCACCAAATTCCAGAAAAGTCCCTCAAAGTTCCACAAACATCCCACAAAATCTCCTCAATATCCCACAAAATTCAAGAAAAATCACACAAAATTCCCTAAATCTTCTCAAAACACGACCAAATTCTAGAAAAATATCCCACCAAATCTCCACAAATTCCCACAGAATACATGAAAAATCCCTGATAATTTGTCAGTTCTCTACAGAATCTCACCAAATTCCAGAAAAGTCCCTCAAAGTTCCACAAACATCCCACAAAATCTCCTCAATATCCCACAAAATTCAAGAAAAATCACACAAAATTCCCTAAATCTTCTCAAAACACGACCAAATTCTAGAAAAATATCCCACCAAATCTCCACAAATTCCCACAAAATACATGAAAAATCCCTCAAGATCCCTAAATCGCCTCAATATCCCACAAAATCCCACAAAAATCCCACAAAACCTCCACAAGTTTCCACAAAATCTAAGAAAAATTCCTCAAAAGTCTTCAAGTCTCCTCAAAACCACACAAAGTCCTTGAAAAGGCCCACCAAATTCCAGTAAAATCCCACAGATTCTCCACAAATTCCCACAAAATCTAAAACAAATTCCTCAAAATTCTTCAAGTCTCCTCAGAATCCCACACAATTCCAGAAAAAACACACAAAATTCCAGAGAAGTCCCACAAAACTCCCTAAATCATTTCAAAACCCTACCAATTCACAGGAATGTCCCACAAAATCTCCACCAATTCCCAGAACATCCCACAAAAATCTCACAAAAATCCCTAACACTTCTGAAAACTCGACCAAATTCCAGAAACGCCCCATAAAATCAGCACAGTTTCCCACAAAATTCAAGAAAAAACACCACAAAATTCCCTAAATCTTTTCAAAATACCACAAAATTCTTGAAAAGCCTCACCAAATTCCCGAAACATCCCACAAAATGTCCTCAATACCCAACAAAATCCCAGAAAAGTCACACAAAATTCCCTAAATCTTCTCAAAACACGGCCAAAATCCAAAAAAATCCCACAGAATCTCCACAAATTCCCACAGAATACATGACAAATCCCTGATAATTCGTCAATTCTCTACAGAATCTCACCAAATTCCAGAAAAGTCCCTCAAAGTTCCACAAACATCCCACAAAATCTCCCCGGAATCCAATAAAATTCCAGGAAAAATCCCACAAAATTCCCTAAATCTTCTAAAAACATGGCCAAAATCCACAAAAATCCCACCGAATCTTCACAAATTCCCACAGAACACATGAAAATACCCCTGATAATTCGTCAGTTCTCTACAGAATCTCACCAAATTCCAGAAAAGTCCCTCAAAGTTCCACAAACATCCCACAAAATCTCCTCAATATCCCACAAAATTCAAGAAAAATCACACAAAATTCCCTAAATCTTCTCAAAACACGACCAAATTCTAGAAAAATATCCCACCAAATCTCCACAAATTCCCACAGAATACATGAAAAATCCCTGATAATTTGTCAGTTCTCTACAGAATCTCACCAAATTCCAGAAAAGTCCCTCAAAGTTCCACAAACATCCAACAAAATGTCCTCAATATCCAACAAAATCCCAGAAAAATCACACAAAATTCCCTAAATATTCTCAAAACACGGCCAAAATCCACAAAAATCCCACCAAATCTCCACAAATTCCCACAGAATACATGAAAAATCCCTGATAATTTGTCAGTTCTCTACAGAATCTCACCAAATTCCAGAAAAGTCCCTCAAAGTTCCACAAACATCCCACAAAATCTCCTCAATATCCCACAAAATTCAAGAAAAATCACACAAAATTCCCTAAATCTTCTCAAAACACGACCAAATTCTAGAAAAATATCCCACCAAATCTCCACAAATTCCCACAGAATACATGAAAAATCCCTGATAATTTGTCAGTTCTCTACAGAATCTCACCAAATTCCAGAAAAGTCCCTCAAAGTTCCACAAACATCCCACAAAATCTCCTCAATATCCCACAAAATTCAAGAAAAATCACACAAAATTCCCTAAATCTTCTCAAAACACGACCAAATTCTAGAAAAATATCCCACCAAATCTCCACAAAATCCCACAAAATACATGAAAAATCCCTCAAGATCCCTAAATCGCCTCAATATCCCACAAAATCCCACAAAAATCCCAGAAAACCTCCACAAGTTTCCACAAAATCTAAGAAAAATTCCTCAAAATTCTTCAAGTCTCCTCAAAACCACACAAAGTCCTTGAAAAGGCCCACCAAATTCCAGTAAAATCCCACAGATTCTCCACAAATTCCCACAAAATCTAAAACAAATTCCTCAAAATTCTTCAAGTCTCCTCAGAATCCCACACAATTCCATAAAAACCCCACCAAATTCCAGAGAAGTCCCACAAAACTCCCTAAATCATTTCAAAACCCTACCAATTCACAGGAATGTCCCACAAAATCTCCACCAATTCCCAGAACATCCCACAAAAATCTCACAAAAATCCCTAACACTTCTGAAAACTCGACCAAATTCCAGAAACGCCCCATAAAATCAGCACAGTTTCCCACAAAATTCAAGAAAAAACACCACAAAATTCCCTAAATCTTTTCAAAATACCACAAAATTCTTGAAAAGCCCCACCAAATTCCCGAAACATCCCACAAAATGTCCTCAATATCCAACAAAATCCCAGAAAAGTCACACAAAATTCCCTAAATCTTCTCAAAACTCTACCAAATTCCAGAAAAATCCCACAGAATCTCCACAAATTCCCACAGAATACATGACAAATCCCTGATAATTCGTCAATTCTCTACAGAATCTCACCAAATTCCAGAAAAGTCCCTCAAAGTTCCACAAACATCCCACAAAATCTCCCCGGAATCCAATAAAATTCCAGGAAAAATCCCACAAAATTCCCTAAATCTTCTAAAAACATGGCCAAAATCCACAAAAATCCCACCGAATCTCCACAAATTCCCACAGAATACCTGAAAATACCCCTGATAATTCGTCAGTTCTCTACAGAATCTCACCGAATTCCAGAAAAGTCCCTCAAAGTTCAACAAACATCCCACAAAAGCTCCTCAATATCCCACAAAATCCCAGAAAAATCACACAAAATTCCCTAAAACTTCTCAAAACACGACTAAATTCTAGAAAAATGTCCCACCAAATCTCCACAAAATCCCACAAAATACATGAAAAATCCCTCAAGATCCCTAAATCGCCTCAATATCCCACAAAATCCCACAAAAATCCCAGAAAACCTCCACAAGTTTCCACAAAATCTAAGAAAAATTCCTCAAAATTCTTCAAGTCTCCTCAAAACCACACAAAGTCCTTGAAAAGGCCCACCAAATTCCAGTAAAATCCCACAGATTCTCCACAAATTCCCACAAAATCTAAAACAAATTCCTCAAAATTCTTCAAGTCTCCTCAGAATCCCACACAATTCCATAAAAACCCCACCAAATTCCAGAGAAGTCCCACAAAACTCCCTAAATCATTTCAAAACCCTACCAATTCACAGGAATGTCCCACAAAATCTCCACCAATTCCCAGAACATCCCACAAAAATCTCACAAAAATCCCTAACACTTCTGAAAACTCGACCAAATTCCAGAAACGCCCCATAAAATCAGCACAGTTTCCCACAAAATTCAAGAAAAAACACCACAAAATTCCCTAAATCTTTTCAAAATACCACAAAATTCTTGAAAAGCCCCACCAAATTCCCGAAACATCCCACAAAATGTCCTCAATATCCAACAAAATCCCAGAAAAGTCACACAAAATTCCCTAAATATTCTCAAAACACGGCCAAAATCCACAAAAATCCCACCAAATCTCCACAAATTCCCACAGAATACATGAAAAATCCCTGATAATTTGTCAGTTCTCTACAGAATCTCACCAAATTCCAGAAAAGTCCCTCAAAGTTCCACAAACATCCCACAAAATCTCCTCAATATCCCACAAAATTCAAGAAAAATCACACAAAATTCCCTAAATCTTCTCAAAACACGACCAAATTCTAGAAAAATATCCCACCAAATCTCCACAAATTCCCACAGAATACATGAAAAATCCCTGATAATTTGTCAGTTCTCTACAGAATCTCACCAAATTCCAGAAAAGTCCCTCAAAGTTCCACAAACATCCCACAAAATGTCCTCAATATCCAACAAAATCCCAGAAAAATCACACAAAATTCCCTAAATCTTCTCAAAACACGGCCAAAATCCACAAAAATCCCACCAAATCTCCACAAATTCCCACAGAATACATGAAAAATCCCTGATAATTTGTCAGTTCTCTACAGAATCTCACCAAATTCCAGAAAAGTCCCTCAAAGTTCCACAAACATCCCACAAAATCTCCTCAATATCCCACAAAATTCAAGAAAAATCACACAAAATTCCCTAAATCTTCTCAAAACACGACCAAATTCTAGAAAAATATCCCACCAAATCTCCACAAATTCCCACAGAATACATGAAAAATCCCTGATAATTTGTCAGTTCTCTACAGAATCTCACCAAATTCCAGAAAAGTCCCTCAAAGTTCCACAAACATCCCACAAAATCTCCTCAATATCCCACAAAATTCAAGAAAAATCACACAAAATTCCCTAAATCTTCTCAAAACACGACCAAATTCTAGAAAAATATCCCACCAAATCTCCACAAATTCCCACAGAATACATGAAAAATCCCTGATAATTTGTCAGTTCTCTACAGAATCTCACCAAATTCCAGAAAAGTCCCTCAAAGTTCCACAAACATCCAACAAAATGTCCTCAATATCCAACAAAATCCCAGAAAAATCACACAAAATTCCCTAAATATTCTCAAAACACGGCCAAAATCCACAAAAATCCCACCAAATCTCCACAAATTCCCACAGAATACATGAAAAATCCCTGATAATTTGTCAGTTCTCTACAGAATCTCACCAAATTCCAGAAAAGTCCCTCAAAGTTCCACAAACATCCAACAAAATGTCCTCAATATCCAACAAAATCCCAGAAAAATCACACAAAATTCCCTAAATATTCTCAAAACACGGCCAAAATCCACAAAAATCCCACCAAATCTCCACAAATTCCCACAGAATACATGAAAAATCCCTGATAATTTGTCAGTTCTCTACAGAATCTCACCAAATTCCAGAAAAGTCCCTCAAAGTTCCACAAACATCCCACAAAATCTCCTCAATATCCCACAAAATTCAAGAAAAATCACACAAAATTCCCTAAATCTTCTCAAAACACGACCAAATTCTAGAAAAATATCCCACCAAATCTCCACAAAATCCCACAAAATACATGAAAAATCCCTCAAGATCCCTAAATCGCCTCAATATCCCACAAAATCACACAAAAATCCCACAAAACCTCCACAAGTTTCCACAAAATCTAAGAAAAATTCCTCAAAAGTCTTCAAGTCTCCTCAAAACCACACAAAGTCCTTGAAAAGGCCCACCAAATTCCAGTAAAATCCCACAGATTCTCCACAAATTCCCACAAAATCTAAAACAAATTCCTCAAAATTCTTCAAGTCTCCTCAGAATCCCACACAATTCCAGAAAAAACACACAAAATTCCAGAGAAGTCCCACAAAACTCCCTAAATCATTTCAAAACCCTACCAATTCACAGGAATGTCCCACAAAATCTCCACCAATTCCCAGAACATCCCACAAAAATCTCACAAAAATCCCTAACACTTCTGAAAACTCGACCAAATTCCAGAAACGCCCCATAAAATCAGCACAGTTTCCCACAAAATTCAAGAAAAAACACCACAAAATTCCCTAAATCTTTTCAAAATACCACAAAATTCTTGAAAAGCCCCACCAAATTCCCGAAACATCCCACAAAATGTCCTCAATATCCAACAAAATCCCAGAAAAGTCACACAAAATTCCCTAAATCTTCTCAAATCTCTACCAAATTCCAGAAAAATCCCACAGAATCTCCACAAATTCCCACAGAATACATGACAAATCCCTGATAATTCGTCAATTCTCTACAGAATCTCACCAAATTCCTAAAAAGTCCCTCAAAGTTCCACAAACATCCCACAAAATCTCCCCGGAATCCAATAAAATTCCAGGAAAAATCCCACAAAATTCCCTAAATCTTCTCAAAACACGGCCAAAATCCACAAAAATCCCACCGAATCTCCACAAATTCCCACAGAATACATGAAAAATCCCTGATAATTTGTCAGTTCTCTACAGAATCTCACCAAATTCCAGAAAAGTTCCTCAAAGTTCCACAAACATCCCACAAAATCTCCTCAATGTCCCACAAAATTCAAGAAAAATCACACAAAATTCCCTAAATCTTCTCAAAACACGACTAAATTCTCGAAAAATATCCCACCAAATCTTCACAAATTCCCACAAAATACATGAAAAATCCCTCAAGATCCCTAAATCGCCTCAATATCCCAAAAAATTCCACAAAAATCCCACAAAACCTCCACAAGTTTCCACAAAATCTAAGAAAAATTCCTCAAAAGTCTTCAAGTCTCCTCAAAACCACACAATTCCAGAAAAACCCCACAAAATTCCAGAGAAGTCCCACAAAACTCCCTAAATCATTTCAAAACCCTACCAATTCACAGGAATGTCCCACAAAATCTCCACCAATTCCCAGAAAATCCCACAAAAATCTCACAAAAATCCCTAAATCTTCTGAAAACTCGACCAAATTCCAGAAACGCCCCATAATATCAGCACAGTTTCTCACAAAATTCAAGAAAAAACACCACAAAATTCCCTAAATCTTTTCAAAATACCACAAAATTCTTGAAAAGCCCCACCAAATTCCAGAAACATCCCACAAAATGTCCTCAATATCCAACAAAATCCCAGAAAAATCCCACAAAATTCCCTAAATCTTCTCAAAACTCTACCAAATTCCAGAAAAATCCCACAGAATCTCCACAAATTCCCACAGAATACATGAAAAATCCCTGATAATTCGTCAATTCTCTACAGAATCTCACCAAATTCCAGAAAAGTCCCTCAAAGTTCCACAAACATCCCACAAAATCTCCTCAATATCCCACAAAATTCAAGAAAAATCACACAAAATTCCCTAAATCTTCTCAAAACACGACCAAATTCTAGAAAAATATCCCACCAAATCTCCACAAATTCCCACAAAATACATGAAAAATCCCTCAAGATCCCTAAATCGCCTCAATATCCCAAAAAATTCCACAAAAATCCCACAAAACCTCCACAAGTTTCCACAAAATCTAAAACAAATTCCTCAAAATTCTTCAAGTCTCCTCAGAATCCCACACAATTTCAGAAAAACCCCACAAAATTCCAGAGAAGTCCCACAAAACTCCCTAAATCATTTCAAAACCCTACCAATTCACAGGAATGTCCCACAAAATCTCCACCAATTCCCAGAACATCCCACAAAAATCTCACAAAAATCCCTAAATCTTCTGAAAACTCGACCAAATTCCAGAAACGCCCCATAATATCAGCACAGTTTCTCACAAAATTCAAGAAAAAACACCACACAATTCCCTAAACCTTTTCAAAATACCACAAAATTCTTGAAAAGCCCCACCAAATTCCCGAAACATCCCACAAAATGTCCTCAATATCCAACAAAATCCCAGAAAAATCACACAAAATTCCCTAAATATTCTCAAAACACGGCCAAAATCCACAAAAATCCCACCGAATCTCCACAAATTCCCACAGAATACATGAAAAATCCCTGATAATTTGTCAGTTCTCTACAGAATCTCACCAAATTCCAGAAAAGTCCCTCAAAGTTCCACAAACATCCCACAAAATCTCCTCAATATCCCACAAAATTCAAGAAAAATCACACAAAATTCCCTAAATCTTCTCAAAACACGACCAAATTCTAGAAAAATATCCCACCAAATCTCCACAAATTCCCACAGAATACATGAAAAATCCCTGATAATTTGTCAGTTCTCTACAGAATCTCACCAAATTCCAGAAAAGTCCCTCAAAGTTCCACAAACATCCCACAAAATCTCCTCAATATCCCACAAAATTCAAGAAAAATCACACAAAATTCCCTAAATCTTCTCAAAACACGACCAAATTCTAGAAAAATATCCCACCAAATCTCCACAAATTCCCACAAAATACATGAAAAATCCCTCAAGATCCCTAAATCGCCTCAATATCCCACAAAATCCCACAAAAATCCCACAAAACCTCCACAAGTTTCCACAAAATCTAAGAAAAATTCCTCAAAAGTCTTCAAGTCTCCTCAAAACCACACAAAGTCCTTGAAAAGGCCCACCAAATTCCAGTAAAATCCCACAGATTCTCCACAAATTCCCACAAAATCTAAAACAAATTCCTCAAAATTCTTCAAGTCTCCTCAGAATCCCACACAATTCCAGAAAAAACACACAAAATTCCAGAGAAGTCCCACAAAACTCCCTAAATCATTTCAAAACCCTACCAATTCACAGGAATGTCCCACAAAATCTCCACCAATTCCCAGAACATCCCACAAAAATCTCACAAAAATCCCTAACACTTCTGAAAACTCGACCAAATTCCAGAAACGCCCCATAAAATCAGCACAGTTTCCCACAAAATTCAAGAAAAAACACCACAAAATTCCCTAAATCTTTTCAAAATACCACAAAATTCTTGAAAAGCCTCACCAAATTCCCGAAACATCCCACAAAATGTCCTCAATACCCAACAAAATCCCAGAAAAGTCACACAAAATTCCCTAAATCTTCTCAAAACACGGCCAAAATCCAAAAAAATCCCACAGAATCTCCACAAATTCCCACAGAATACATGACAAATCCCTGATAATTCGTCAATTCTCTACAGAATCTCACCAAATTCCAGAAAAGTCCCTCAAAGTTCCACAAACATCCCACAAAATCTCCCCGGAATCCAATAAAATTCCAGGAAAAATCCCACAAAATTCCCTAAATCTTCTAAAAACATGGCCAAAATCCACAAAAATCCCACCGAATCTTCACAAATTCCCACAGAACACATGAAAATACCCCTGATAATTCGTCAGTTCTCTACAGAATCTCACCAAATTCCTGAAAAGTCCCTCAAAGTTCCACAAACATCCCACAAAATCTCCTCAATATCCCACAAAATTCAAGAAAAATCACACAAAATTCCCTAAATCTTCTCAAAACACAACCAAATTCTAGAAAAATATCCCACCAAATCTCCACAAATTCCCACAAAATACATGAAAAATCCCTCAAGATCCCTAAATCGCCTCAATATCCCAAAAAATTCCACAAAAATCCCACAAAACCTCCACAAGTTTCCACAAAATCTAAGAAAAATTCCTCAAAAGTCTTCAAGTCTCCTCAAAACCACACAAAGTCCTTGAAAAGGCCCACCAAATTCCAGTAAATCCCACAGATTCTCCACAAATTCCCACAAAATCTAAAACAAATTCCTCAAAATTCTTCAAGTCTCCTCAGAATCCCACACAATTCCAGAAAAAACACACAAAATTCCAGAGAAGTCCCACAAAACTCCCTAAATCATTTCAAAACCCTACCAATTCACAGGAATGTCCCACAAAATCTCCACCAATTCCCAGAACATCCCACAAAAATCTCACAAAAATCCCTAAAACTTCTGAAAACTCGACCAAATTCCAGAAACGCCCCATAAAATCAGCACAGTTTCCAACAAAATTCAAGAAAAAACACCACACAATTCCCTAAATCTTTTCAAAATACCACAAAATTCTTGAAAAGCCCCACCAAATTCCAGAAACATCCCACAAAATGTCCTCAATACCCAACAAAATCCCAGAAAAATCACACAAAATTCCCTAAATCTTCTCAAAACACGGCCAAAATCCACAAAAATCCCACCGAATCTCCACAAATTCCCACAGAATACATGAAAATACCCCTGAAAATTCCTCAGTTCTCTACAGAATCTCACCAAATTCCAGAAAAGTCCCTCGAAGTTCCACAAACATCCCACAAAATCTCCTCAATATCCCACAAAATTCAAGAAAAATCACACAAAATTCCCTAAATCTTCTCAAAACACGACCAAATTCTAGAAAAATATCCCACCAAATCTCCACAAATTCCCACAAAATACATGAAAATACCCCTGATAATTCGTCAGTTCTCTACAGAATCTCACCAAATTCCAGAAAAGTCCCTCAAAGTTCCACAAGTTTCCACAAAATCTCCTCAATATCCCACAAAATTCAAGAAAAATCACACAAAATTCCCTAAATCTTCTCAAAACACGACCAAATTCTAGAAAAATATCCCACCAAATCTCCACAAATTCCCACAAAATACATGAAAAATCCCTCAAGATCCCTAAATCGCCTCAATATCCCACAAAATCCCACAAAAATCCCACAAAACCTCCACAAGTTTCCACAAAATCTAAGAAAAATTCCTCAAAATTCTACAAGTCTCCTCAAAACCACACAATTCCAGAAAAACCCCACAAAATTCCAGAGAAGTCCCACAAAACTCCCTAAATCATTTCAAAACCCTACCAATTCACAGGAATGTCCCACAAAATCTCCACCAATTCCCAGAAAATCCCAAAAAAATCTCACAAAAATCCCTAAATCTTCTGAAAACTCGACCAAATTCCAGAAACGCCCCATAAAATCAGCACAGTTTCCCACAAAATTCAAGAAAAAACACCACACAATTCCCAAAATCTTTTCAAAATACCACAAAATTCTTGAAAAGCCCCACCAAATTCCAGAAACATCCCACAAAATGTCCTCAATACCCAACAAAATCCCAGAAAAATCACACAAAATTCCCTAAATCTTCTCAAAACACGGCCAAAATCCACAAAAATCCCACCGAATCTCCACAAATTCCCACAGAATACATGAAAATACCCCTGAAAATTCCTCAGTTCTCTACAGAATCTCACCAAATTCCAGAAAAGTCCCTCAAAGTTCCACAAACATCCCAAAAAATATCCCCGGAATCCAATAAAATTCCAGGAAAAATCCCACAAAATTCCCTAAATCTTCTAAAAACATGGCCAAAATCCACAAAAATCCCACCGAATCTCCACAAATTCCCACAGAATACATGAAAATACCCCTGAAAATTCCTCAGTTCTCTACAGAATCTCACCAAATTCCAGAAAAGTCCCTCAAAGTTCCACAAACATCCCACAAAATCTCCTCAATATCCCACAAAATTCAAGAAAAATCACACAAAATTCCCTAAATCTTCTCAAAACACGACCAAATTCTAGAAAAATATCCCACCAAATCTCCACAAATTCCCACAGAATACATGACAAATCCCTGATAATTCGTCAATTCTCTACAGAATCTCACCAAATTCCTAAAAAGTCCCTCAAAGTTCCACAAACATCCCACAAAATCTCCCCGGAATCCAATAAAATTCCAGGAAAAATCCCACAAAATTCCCTAAATCTTCTAAAAACATGGCCAAAATCCACAAAAATCCCACCGAATCTCCACAAATTCCCACAGAATACATGAAAATACCCCTGATAATTCGTCAGTTCTCTACAGAATCTCACCAAATTCCAGAAAAGTCCCTCAAAGTTCCACAAACATCCCACAAAATCTCCTCAATATCCCACAAAATTCAAGAAAAATCACACAAAATTCCCTAAATCTTCTCAAAACACGACCAAATTCTAGAAAAATATCCCACCAAATCTCCACAAATTCCCACAAAATACATGAAAAATCCCTCAAGATCCCTAAATCGCCTCAATATCCCACAAAATCCCACAAAAATCCCACAAAACCTCCACAAGTTTCCACAAAATCTAAGAAAAATTCCTCAAAAGTCTTCAAGTCTCCTCAAAACCACACAAAGTCCTTGAAAAGGCCCACCAAATTCCAGTAAAATCCCACAGATTCTCCACAAATTCCCACAAAATCTAAAACAAATTCCTCAAAATTCTTCAAGTCTCCTCAGAATCCCACACAATTCCAGAAAAAACACACAAAATTCCAGAGAAGTCCCACAAAACTCCCTAAATCATTTCAAAACCCTACCAATTCACAGGAATGTCCCACAAAATCTCCACCAATTCCCAGAACATCCCACAAAAATCTCACAAAAATCCCTAACACTTCTGAAAACTCGACCAAATTCCAGAAACGCCCCATAAAATCAGCACAGTTTCCCACAAAATTCAAGAAAAAACACCACAAAATTCCCTAAATCTTTTCAAAATACCACAAAATTCTTGAAAAGCCTCACCAAATTCCCGAAACATCCCACAAAATGTCCTCAATACCCAACAAAATCCCAGAAAAGTCACACAAAATTCCCTAAATCTTCTCAAAACACGGCCAAAATCCAAAAAAATCTCACAGAATCTCCACCAATTCCCAGAAAATCCCAAAAAAATCTCACAAAAATCCCTAAATCTTCTGAAAACTCGACCAAATTCCAGAAACGCCCCATAAAATCAGCACAGTTTCCCACAAAATTCAAGAAAAAACACCACAAAATTCCCAAAATCTTTTCAAAATACCACAAAATTCTTGAAAAGCCCCACCAAATTCCAGAAACATCCCACAAAATGTCCTCAATATCCAACAAAATCCCAGAAAAGTCCCACAAAATTCCCTAAATCTTCTAAAAACTGTACCAAATTCCAGAGAAATCCCACAGAATCTCCACAAATTCCCACAGAATACATGACAAATCCCTGATAATTCGTCAATTCTCTACAGAATCTCACCAAATTCCAGAAAAGTCCCTCAAAGTTCCACAAACATCCCACAAAATCTCCTCAATATCCCACAAAATTCAAGAAAAATCACACAAAATTCCCTAAATCTTCTCAAAACACGACCAAATTCTAGAAAAATATCCCACCAAATCTCCACAAATTCCCACAGAATACATGACAAATCCCTGATAATTCGTCAATTCTCTACAGAATCTCACCAAATTCCTAAAAAGTCCCTCAAAGTTCCACAAACATCCCACAAAATCTCCCCGGAATCCAATAAAATTCCAGGAAAAATCCCACAAAATTCCCTAAATCTTCTAAAAACATGGCCAAAATCCACAAAAATCCCACCGAATCTCCACAAATTCCCACAGAATACCTGAAAATACCCCTGATAATTTCTCAGTTCTCTACAGAATCTCACCAAATTCCAGAAAAGTCCCTCAAAGTTCAACAAACATCCCACAAAAGCTCCTCAATATCCCACAAAATCCCAGAAAAATCACACAAAATTCCCTAAAACTTCTCAAAACACGACTAAATTCTAGAAAAATGTCCCACCAAATCTCCACAAAATCCCACAAAATACATGAAAAATCCCTCAAGATCCCTAAATCGCCTCAATATCCCACAAAATCCCACAAAAATCCCACAAAACCTCCACAAGTTTCCACAAAATCTAAGAAAAATTCCTCAAAAGTCTTCAAGTCTCCTCAAAACCACACAAAGTCCTTGAAAAGGCCCACCAAATTCCAGTAAATCCCACAGATTCTCCACAAATTCCCACAAAATCTAAAACAAATTCCTCAAAATTCTTCAAGTCTCCTCAAAACCACACAATTTCAGAAAAACCCCACAAAATTCCAGAGAAGTCCCACAAAACTCCCTACATCATTTCAAAACCCTACCAATTCACAGGAATGTCCCACAAAATCTCCACCAATTCCCAGAACATCCCACAAAAATCTCACAAAAATCCCTAAATCTTCTGAAAACTCGACCAAATTCCAGAAACGCCCCATAAAATCAGCACAGTTTCCCACAAAATTCAAGAAAAAACACCACACAATTCCCTAAACCTTTTCAAAATACCACAAAATTCTTGAAAAGCCCCACCAAATTCCCGAAACATCCCACAAAATGTCCTCAATACCCAACAAAATCCCAGAAAAATCACACAAAATTCCCTAAATCTTCTCAAAACACGGCCAAAATCCACAAAAATCCCACAGAATCTCCACAAATTCCCACAGAATACATGAAAAATCCCTGATAATTCGTCAGTTCTCTACAGAATCTCACCAAATTCCAGAAAAGTCCCTCAAAGTTCCACAAACATCCCACAAAATCTCCTCAATGTCCCACAAAATTCAAGAAAAATCACACAAAATTCCCTAAATCTTCTCAAAACACAACCAAATTCTAGAAAAATATCCCACCAAATCTCCACAAATTCCCACAAAATACATGAAAAATCCCTCAAGATCCCTAAAACGCCTCAATATCCCAAAAAATTCCACAAAAATCCCACAAAACCTCCACAAGTTTCCACAAAATCTAAGAAAAATTCCTCAAAATTCTTCAAGTCTCCTCAGAATCCCACACAATTCCAGAAAAAACACACAAAATTCCAGAGAAGTCCCACAAAACTCCCTAAATCATTTCAAAACCCTACCAATTCACAGGAATGTCCCACAAAATCTCCACCAATTCCCAGAACATCCCACAAAAATCTCACAAAAATCCCTAAATCTTCGGAAAACTCGACCAAATTCCAGAAACGCCCCATAAAATCAGCACAGTTTCCCACAAAATTCAAGAAAAAACACCACAAAATTCCCTAAATCTTTTCAAAATACCACAAAATTCTTGAAAAGCCCCACCAAATTCCAGAAACATCCCACAAAATGTCCTCAATATCCAACAAAATCCCAGAAAAGTCCCACAAAATTCCCTAAATCTTCTCAAAACTCTACCAAATTCCAGAAAAATCCCACAGAATCTCCACAAATTCCCACAGAATACATGACAAATCCCTGATAATTCGTCAATTCTCTACAGAATCTCACCAAATTCCAGAAAAGTCCCTCAAAGTTCCACAAACATCACACAAAATCTCCACGGAATCCAATAAAATTCCAGGAAAAAACCCCAAAATTCCCTAAATCTTCTAAAAACATGGCCAAAATCCACAAAAATCCCACCGAATCTCCACAAATTCCCACAGAATACATGAAAATACCCCTGATAATTTGTCAGTTCTCTACAGAATCTCACCAAATTCCAGAAAAGTCCCTCAAAGTTCCACAAACATCCCACAAAATCTCCTCAATATCCCACAAAATTCAAGAAAAATCACACAAAATTCCCTAAATCTTCTCAAAACACGACCAAATTCTAGAAAAATATCCCACCAAATCTCCACAAATTCCCACAGAATACATGAAAAATCCCTGATAATTTGTCAGTTCTCTACAGAATCTCACCAAATTCCAGAAAAGTCCCTCAAAGTTCCACAAACATCCCACAAAATCTCCTCAATATCCCACAAAATTCAAGAAAAATCACACAAAATTCCCTAAATCTTCTCAAAACACGACCAAATTCTAGAAAAATATCCCACCAAATCTCCACAAATTCCCACAAAATACATGAAAAATCCCTCAAGATCCCTAAATCGCCTCAATATCCCAAAAAATTCCACAAAAATCCCACAAAACCTCCACAAGTTTCCACAAAATCTAAGAAAAATTCCTCAAAAGTCTTCAAGTCTCCTCAAAACCACACAAAGTCCTTGATAAGGCCCACCAAATTCCAGTAAAATCCCACAGATTCTCCACAAATTCCCACAAAATCTAAAACAAATTCCTCAAAATTCTTCAAGTCTCCTCAAAACCACACAATTTCTGAAAAACCCCACCAAATTCCAGAGAAGTCCCACAAAACTCCCTAAATCATTTCAAAACCCTACCAATTCACAGGAATGTCCCACAAAATCTCCACCAATTCCCAGAACATCCCACAAAAATCTCACAAAAATCCCTAAATCTTCTGAAAACTCGACCAAATTCCAGAAACGCCCCATAATATCAGCACAGTTTCCCACAAAATTCAAGAAAAAACACCACAAAATTCCCAAAATCTTTTCAAAATACCACAAAATTCTTGAAAAGCCCCACCAAATTCCAGAAACATCCCACAAAATGTCCTCAATATCCAACAAAATCCCAGAAAAATCACACAAAATTCCCTAAATCTTCTCAAAACACGGCCAAAATCCACAAAAATCCCACCAAATCTCCACAAATTCCCACAGAATACATGAAAAATCCCTGATAATTTGTCAGTTCTCTACAGAATCTCACCAAATTCCAGAAAAGTCCCTCAAAGTTCCACAAACATCCCACAAAATCTCCTCAATATCCCACAAAATTCAAGAAAAATCACACAAAATTCCCTAAATCTTCTCAAAACTCTACCAAATTCCAGAAAAATCCCACAGAATCTCCACAAATTCCCACAGAATACATGACAAATCCCTGATAATTCGTCAATTCTCTACAGAATCTCACCAAATTCCTAAAAAGTCCCTCAAAGTTCCACAAACATCCCACAAAATCTCCCCGGTATCCAATAAAATTCCAGGAAAAATCCCACAAAATTCCCTAAATCTTCTAAAAACATGGCCAAAATCCACAAAAATCCCACCAAATCTCCACAAATTCCCACAGAATACATAAAAATACCCCTGATAATTCGTCAGTTCTCTACAGAATCTCACCAAATTCCAGAAAAGTCCCTCAAAGTTCCACAAACATCCCACAAAATCTCCTCAATATCCCACAAAATCCCAGAAAAATCACACAAAATTCCCTAAATCTTCTCAAAACACGACTAAATTCTAGAAAAATGTCCCACCAAATCTCCACAAAATCCCACCAAATACATGAAAAATCCCTCAAGATCCCTAAATCGCCTCAATATCCCACAAAATCCCACAAAAATCCCACAAAACCTCCACAAGTTTCCACAAAATCTAAGAAAAATTCCTCAAAATTCTTCAAGTCTCCTCAAAACCACACAAAGTCCTTGAAAAGGCCCACCAAATTCCAGTAAAATCCCACAGATTCTCCACAAATTCCCACAAAATCTAAAACAAATTCCTCAAAATTCTTCAAGTCTCCTCAAAACCACACAATTTCAGAAAAACCCCACAAAATTCCAGAGAAGTCCCACAAAACTCCCTAAATCATTTCAAAACCCTACCAATTCACAGGAATGTCCCACAAAATCTCCACCAATTCCCAGAACATCCCACAAAAATCTCACAAAAATCCCTAACACTTCTGAAAACTCGACCAAATCCCAGAAACGCCCCATAAAATCAGCACAGTTTCCCACAAAATTCAAGAAAAAACACCACAAAATTCCCTAAATCTTTTCAAAATACCACAAAATTCATGAAAAGCCCCACCAAATTACCGAAACATCCCACAAAATGTCCTCAATATCCAACAAAATCCCAGAAAACTCCCACAAAATTCCCTAAATCTTCTCAAAACTCTACCAAATTCCAGAAAAATCCCACAGAATCTCCACAAATTCCCACAGAATACATGACAAATCCCTGATAATTCGTCAATTCTCTACAGAATCTCACCAAATTCCTAAAAAGTCCCTCAAAGTTCCACAAACATCCCACAAAATCTCCCCGGAATCCAATAAAATTCCAGGAAAAATCCCACAAAATTCCCTAAATCTTCTAAAAACATGGCCAAAATCCACAAAAATCCCACCGAAGCTCCACAAATTCCCACAGAATACATGAAAATACCCCTGATAATTCGTCAGTTCTCTACAGAATCTCACCAAATTCCAGAAAAGTCCCTCAAAGTTCCACAAACATCCCACAAAATCTCCTCAATATCCCACAAAATTCAAGAAAAATCACACAAAATTCCCTAAATCTTCTCAAAACACGACCAAATTCTAAAAAAATATCCCACCAAATCTCCACAAATTCCCACAGAATACATGAAAAATCCCTGATAATTTGTCAGTTCTCTACAGAATCTCACCAAATTCCAGAAAAGTCCCTCAAAGTTCCACAAACATCCCACAAAATCTCCTCAATATCCCACAAAATTCAAGAAAAATCCCACAAAATTCCCTAAATCTTCTCAAAACACGACCAAATTCTAGAAAAATATCCCACCAAATCTCCACAAATTCCCACAAAATACATGAAAAATCCCTCAAGATCCCTAAATCGCCTCAATATCCCAAAAAATTCCACAAAAATCCCACAAAACCTCCACAAGTTTCCACAAAATCTAAGAAAAATTCCTCAAAAGTCTTCAAGTCTCCTCAAAACCACACAAAGTCCTTGAAAAGGCCCACCAAATTCCAGTAAATCCCACAGATTCTCCACAAATTCCCACAAAATCTAAAACAAATTCCTCAAAATTCTTCAAGTCTCCTCAGAATCCCACACAATTCCAGAAAAAACACACAAAATTCCAGAGAAGTCCCACAAAACTCCCTAAATCATTTCAAAACCCTACCAATTCACAGGAATGTCCCACAAAATCTCCACCAATTCCCAGAACATCCCACAAAAATCTCACAAAAATCCCTAAATCTTCTGAAAACTCGACCAAATTCCAGAAACGCCCCATAAAATCAGCACAGTTTCCCACAAAATTCAAGAAAAAACACCACACAATTCCCTAAACCTTTTCAAAATACCACAAAATTCTTGAAAAGCCCCACCAAATTCCAGAAACATCCCACAAAATGTCCTCAATACCCAACAAAATCCCAGAAAAATCACACAAAATTCCCTAAATCTTCTCAAAACACGGCCAAAATCCACAAAAATCCCACCGAATCTCCACAAATTCCCACAGAATACATGAAAATACCCCTGAAAATTCCTCAGTTCTCTACAGAATCTCACCAAATTCCAGAAAAGTCCCTCAAAGTTCCACAAACATCCCACAAAATCTCCTCAATATCCCACAAAATTCAAGAAAAATCACACAAAATTCCCTAAATCTTCTCAAAACACGACCAAATTCTAGAAAAATATCCCACCAAATCTCCACAAATTCCCACAAAATACATGAAAAATCCCTCAAGATCCCTAAATCGCCTCAATATCCCAAAAAATTCCACAAAAATCCCACAAAACCTCCACAAGTTTCCACAAAATCTAAGAAAAATTCCTCAAAATTCTACAAGTCTCCTCAAAACCACACAATTCCAGAAAAACCCCACAAAATTCCAGAGAAGTCCCACAAAACTCCCTAAATCATTTCAAAACCCTACCAATTCACAGGAATGTCCCACAAAATCTCAACCAAATCCCAGAAAATCCCAAAAAAATCTCACAAAAATCCCTAAATCTTCTGAAAACTCGACCAAATTCCAGAAACGCCCCATAAAATCAGCACAGTTTCCCACAAAATTCAAGAAAAAACACCACAAAATTCCCTAAATCTTTTCAAAATACCACAAAATTCTTGAAAAGCCCCACCAAATTCCAGAAACATCCCACAAAATGTCCTCAATATCCAACAAAATCCCAGAAAAGTCACACAAAATTCCCTAAATCTTCTCAAAACTGTACCAAATTCCAGAAAAATCCCACAGAATCTCCACAAATTCCCACAGAATACATGACAAATCCCTGATAATTCGTCAATTCTCTACAGAATCTCACCAAATTCCTAAAAAGTCCCTCAAAGTTCCACAAACATCCCACAAAATCTCCCCGGAATCCAATAAAATTCCAGGAAAAATCCCACAAAATTCCCTAAATCTTCTAAAAACATGGCCAAAATCCACAAAAATCCCACCGAATCTCCACAAATTCCCACAGAATACATGAAAATACCCCTGATAATTTGTCAGTTCTCTACAGAATCTCACCAAATTCCAGAAAAGTCCCTCAAAGTTCCACAAACATCCCACAAAATCTCCTCAATATCCCACAAAATTCAAGAAAAATCACACAAAATTCCCTAAATCTTCTCAAAACACGACCAAATTCTAGAAAAATATCCCACCAAATCTCCACAAATTCCCACAGAATACATGAAAAATCCCTGATAATTTGTCAGTTCTCTACAGAATCTCACCAAATTCCAGAAAAGTCCCTCAAAGTTCCACAAACATCCCACAAAATCTCCTCAATATCCCACAAAATTCAAGAAAAATCCCACAAAATTCCCTAAATCTTCTCAAAACACGACCAAATTCTAGAAAAATATCCCACCAAATCTCCACAAATTCCCACAAAATACATGAAAAATCCCTCAAGATCCCTAAATCGCCTCAATATCCCAAAAAATTCCACAAAAATCCCACAAAACCTCCACAAGTTTCCACAAAATCTAAGAAAAATTCCTCAAAAGTCTTCAAGTCTCCTCAAAACCACACAAAGTCCTTGAAAAGGCCCACCAAATTCCAGTAAATCCCACAGATTCTCCACAAATTCCCACAAAATCTAAAACAAATTCCTCAAAATTCTTCAAGTCTCCTCAGAATCCCACACAATTCCAGAAAAAACACACAAAATTCCAGAGAAGTCCCACAAAACTCCCTAAATCATTTCAAAACCCTACCAATTCACAGGAATGTCCCACAAAATCTCCACCAATTCCCAGAACATCCCACAAAAATCTCACAAAAATCCCTAAATCTTCTGAAAACTCGACCAAATTCCAGAAACGCCCCATAAAATCAGCACAGTTTCCCACAAAATTCAAGAAAAAACACCACACAATTCCCTAAACCTTTTCAAAATACCACAAAATTCTTGAAAAGCCCCACCAAATTCCAGAAACATCCCACAAAATGTCCTCAATACCCAACAAAATCCCAGAAAAATCACACAAAATTCCCTAAATCTTCTCAAAACACGGCCAAAATCCACAAAAATCCCACCGAATCTCCACAAATTCCCACAGAATACATGAAAATACCCCTGAAAATTCCTCAGTTCTCTACAGAATCTCACCAAATTCCAGAAAAGTCCCTCAAAGTTCCACAAACATCCCACAAAATCTCCTCAATATCCCACAAAATTCAAGAAAAATCACACAAAATTCCCTAAATCTTCTCAAAACACGACCAAATTCTAGAAAAATATCCCACCAAATCTCCACAAATTCCCACAAAATACATGAAAAATCCCTCAAGATCCCTAAATCGCCTCAATATCCCAAAAAATTCCACAAAAATCCCACAAAACCTCCACAAGTTTCCACAAAATCTAAGAAAAATTCCTCAAAATTCTACAAGTCTCCTCAAAACCACACAATTCCAGAAAAACCCCACAAAATTCCAGAGAAGTCCCACAAAACTCCCTAAATCATTTCAAAACCCTACCAATTCACAGGAATGTCCCACAAAATCTCAACCAAATCCCAGAAAATCCCAAAAAAATCTCACAAAAATCCCTAAATCTTCTGAAAACTCGACCAAATTCCAGAAACGCCCCATAAAATCAGCACAGTTTCCCACAAAATTCAAGAAAAAACACCACAAAATTCCCTAAATCTTTTCAAAATACCACAAAATTCTTGAAAAGCCCCACCAAATTCCAGAAACATCCCACAAAATGTCCTCAATATCCAACAAAATCCCAGAAAAGTCACACAAAATTCCCTAAATCTTCTCAAAACTGTACCAAATTCCAGAAAAATCCCACAGAATCTCCACAAATTCCCACAGAATACATGACAAATCCCTGATAATTCGTCAATTCTCTACAGAATCTCACCAAATTCCTAAAAAGTCCCTCAAAGTTCCACAAACATCCCACAAAATCTCCCCGGAATCCAATAAAATTCCAGGAAAAATCCCACAAAATTCCCTAAATCTTCTAAAAACATGGCCAAAATCCACAAAAATCCCACCGAATCTCCACAAATTCCCACAGAATACATGAAAATACCCCTGATAATTTGTCAGTTCTCTACAGAATCTCACCAAATTCCAGAAAAGTCCCTCAAAGTTCCACAAACATCCCACAAAATCTCCTCAATATCCCACAAAATTCAAGAAAAATCACACAAAATTCCCTAAATCTTCTCAAAACACGACCAAATTCTAGAAAAATATCCCACCAAATCTCCACAAATTCCCACAGAATACATGAAAAATCCCTGATAATTTGTCAGTTCTCTACAGAATCTCACCAAATTCCAGAAAAGTCCCTCAAAGTTCCACAAACATCCCACAAAATCTCCTCAATATCCCACAAAATTCAAGAAAAATCCCACAAAATTCCCTAAATCTTCTCAAAACACGACCAAATTCTAGAAAAATATCCCACCAAATCTCCACAAATTCCCACAAAATACATGAAAAATCCCTCAAGATCCCTAAATCGCCTCAATATCCCAAAAAATTCCACAAAAATCCCACAAAACCTCCACAAGTTTCCACAAAATCTAAGAAAAATTCCTCAAAAGTCTTCAAGTCTCCTCAAAACCACACAAAGTCCTTGAAAAGGCCCACCAAATTCCAGTAAATCCCACAGATTCTCCACAAATTCCCACAAAATCTAAAACAAATTCCTCAAAATTCTTCAAGTCTCCTCAGAATCCCACACAATTCCAGAAAAAACACACAAAATTCCAGAGAAGTCCCACAAAACTCCCTAAATCATTTCAAAACCCTACCAATTCACAGGAATGTCCCACAAAATCTCCACCAATTCCCAGAACATCCCACAAAAATCTCACAAAAATCCCTAAATCTTCTGAAAACTCGACCAAATTCCAGAAACGCCCCATAAAATCAGCACAGTTTCCCACAAAATTCAAGAAAAAACACCACACAATTCCCTAAACCTTTTCAAAATACCACAAAATTCTTGAAAAGCCCCACCAAATTCCAGAAACATCCCACAAAATGTCCTCAATACCCAACAAAATCCCAGAAAAATCACACAAAATTCCCTAAATCTTCTCAAAACACGGCCAAAATCCACAAAAATCCCACCGAATCTCCACAAATTCCCACAGAATACATGAAAATACCCCTGAAAATTCCTCAGTTCTCTACAGAATCTCACCAAATTCCAGAAAAGTCCCTCAAAGTTCCACAAACATCCCACAAAATCTCCTCAATATCCCACAAAATTCAAGAAAAATCACACAAAATTCCCTAAATCTTCTCAAAACACGACCAAATTCTAGAAAAATATCCCACCAAATCTCCACAAATTCCCACAAAATACATGAAAAATCCCTCAAGATCCCTAAATCGCCTCAATATCCCACAAAATTCCACAAAAATCCCACAAAACCTCCACAAGTTTCCACAAAATCTAAGAAAAATTCCTCAAAATTCTACAAGTCTCCTCAAAACCACACAATTCCAGAAAAACCCCACAAAATTCCAGAGAAGTCCCACAAAACTCCCTAAATCATTTCAAAACCCTACCAATTCACAGGAATGTCCCACAAAATCTCAACCAAATCCCAGAAAATCCCAAAAAAATCTCACAAAAATCCCTAAATCTTCTGAAAACTCGACCAAATTCCAGAAACGCCCCATAAAATCAGCACAGTTTCCCACAAAATTCAAGAAAAAACACCACAAAATTCCCTAAATCTTTTCAAAATACCACAAAATTCTTGAAAAGCCCCACCAAATTCCAGAAACATCCCACAAAATGTCCTCAATATCCAACAAAATCCCAGAAAAGTCACACAAAATTCCCTAAATCTTCTCAAAACTGTACCAAATTCCAGAAAAATCCCACAGAATCTCCACAAATTCCCACAGAATACATGACAAATCCCTGATAATTCGTCAATTCTCTACAGAATCTCACCAAATTCCTAAAAAGTCCCTCAAAGTTCCACAAACATCCCACAAAATCTCCCCGGAATCCAATAAAATTCCAGGAAAAATCCCACAAAATTCCCTAAATCTTCTAAAAACATGGCCAAAATCCACAAAAATCCCACCGAATCTCCACAAATTCCCACAGAATACATGAAAATACCCCTGATAATTTGTCAGTTCTCTACAGAATCTCACCAAATTCCAGAAAAGTCCCTCAAAGTTCCACAAACATCCCACAAAATCTCCTCAATATCCCACAAAATTCAAGAAAAATCACACAAAATTCCCTAAATCTTCTCAAAACACGACCAAATTCTAGAAAAATATCCCACCAAATCTCCACAAATTCCCACAGAATACATGAAAAATCCCTGATAATTTGTCAGTTCTCTACAGAATCTCACCAAATTCCAGAAAAGTCCCTCAAAGTTCCACAAACATCCCACAAAATCTCCTCAATATCCCACAAAATTCAAGAAAAATCCCACAAAATTCCCTAAATCTTCTCAAAACACGACCAAATTCTAGAAAAATATCCCACCAAATCTCCACAAATTCCCACAAAATACATGAAAAATCCCTCAAGATCCCTAAATCGCCTCAATATCCCAAAAAATTCCACAAAAATCCCACAAAACCTCCACAAGTTTCCACAAAATCTAAGAAAAATTCCTCAAAAGTCTTCAAGTCTCCTCAAAACCACACAAAGTCCTTGAAAAGGCCCACCAAATTCCAGTAAATCCCACAGATTCTCCACAAATTCCCACAAAATCTAAAACAAATTCCTCAAAATTCTTCAAGTCTCCTCAGAATCCCACACAATTCCAGAAAAAACACACAAAATTCCAGAGAAGTCCCACAAAACTCCCTAAATCATTTCAAAACCCTACCAATTCACAGGAATGTCCCACAAAATCTCCACCAATTCCCAGAACATCCCACAAAAATCTCACAAAAATCCCTAAATCTTCTGAAAACTCGACCAAATTCCAGAAACGCCCCATAAAATCAGCACAGTTTCCCACAAAATTCAAGAAAAAACACCACACAATTCCCTAAACCTTTTCAAAATACCACAAAATTCTTGAAAAGCCCCACCAAATTCCAGAAACATCCCACAAAATGTCCTCAATACCCAACAAAATCCCAGAAAAATCACACAAAATTCCCTAAATCTTCTCAAAACACGGCCAAAATCCACAAAAATCCCACCGAATCTCCACAAATTCCCACAGAATACATGAAAATACCCCTGAAAATTCCTCAGTTCTCTACAGAATCTCACCAAATTCCAGAAAAGTCCCTCAAAGTTCCACAAACATCCCACAAAATCTCCTCAATATCCCACAAAATTCAAGAAAAATCACACAAAATTCCCTAAATCTTCTCAAAACACGACCAAATTCTAGAAAAATATCCCACCAAATCTCCACAAATTCCCACAAAATACATGAAAATACCCCTGATAATTCGTCAGTTCTCTACAGAATCTCACCAAATTCCAGAAAAGTCCCTCAAAGTTCCACAAGTTTCCACAAAATCTCCTCAATATCCCACAAAATTCAAGAAAAATCACACAAAATTCCCTAAATCTTCTCAAAACACGACCAAATTCTAGAAAAATATCCCACCAAATCTCCACAAATTCCCACAAAATACATGAAAAATCCCTCAAGATCCCTAAATCGCCTCAATATCCCAAAAAATTCCACAAAAATCCCACAAAACCTCCACAAGTTTCCACAAAATCTAAGAAAAATTCCTCAAAATTCTACAAGTCTCCTCAAAACCACACAATTCCAGAAAAACCCCACAAAATTCCAGAGAAGTCCCACAAAACTCCCTAAATCATTTCAAAACCCTACCAATTCACAGGAATGTCCCACAAAATCTCCACCAATTCCCAGAAAATCCCAAAAAAATCTCACAAAAATCCCTAAATCTTCTGAAAACTCGACCAAATTCCAGAAACGCCCCATAAAATCAGCACAGTTTCCCACAAAATTCAAGAAAAAAACCCACAAAATTCCCAAAATCTTTTCAAAATACCACAAAATTCTTGAAAAGCCCCACCAAATTCCAGAAACATCCCACAAAATGTCCTCAATATCCAACAAAATCCCAGAAAAGTCCCACAAAATTCCCTAAATCTTCTCAAAACTGTACCAAATTCCAGAAAAATCCCACAGAATCTCCACAAATTCCCACAGAATACATGACAAATCCCTGATAATTCGTCAATTCTCTACAGAATCTCACCAAATTCCTAAAAAGTCCCTCAAAGTTCCACAAACATCCCACAAAATCTCCCCGGAATCCAATAAAATTCCAGGAAAAATCCCACAAAATTCCCTAAATCTTCTAAAAACATGGCCAAAATCCACAAAAATCCCACCGAATCGCCACAAATTCCCACAGAATACATGAAAATACCCCTGATAATTCGACAGTTCTCTACAGAATCTCACCAAATTCCAGAAAAGTCCCTCAAAGTTCCACAAACATCCCACAAAATCTCCTCAATATCCCACAAAATTCAAGAAAAATCACACAAAATTCCCTAAATCTTCTCAAAACACGACCAAATTCTAGAAAAATATCCCACCAAATCTCCACAAATTCCCACAGAATACATGAAAAATCCCTGATAATTTGTCAGTTCTCTACAGAATCTCACCAAATTCCAGAAAAGTCCCTCAAAGTTCCACAAACATCCCACAAAATCTCCTCAATATCCCACAAAATTCAAGAAAAATCCCACAAAATTCCCTAAATCTTCTCAAAACACGACCAAATTCTAGAAAAATATCCCACCAAATCTCCACAAATTCCCACAAAATACATGAAAAATCCCTCAAGATCCCTAAATCGCCTCAATATCCCAAAAAATTCCACAAAAATCCCACAAAACCTCCACAAGTTTCCACAAAATCTAAGAAAAATTCCTCAAAAGTCTTCAAGTCTCCTCAAAACCACACAAAGTCCTTGAAAAGGCCCACCAAATTCCAGTAAATCCCACAGATTCTCCACAAATTCCCACAAAATCTAAAACAAATTCCTCAAAATTCTTCAAGTCTCCTCAGAATCCCACACAATTCCAGAAAAAACACACAAAATTCCAGAGAAGTCCCACAAAACTCCCTAAATCATTTCAAAACCCTACCAATTCACAGGAATGTCCCACAAAATCTCCACCAATTCCCAGAACATCCCACAAAAATCTCACAAAAATCCCTAAATCTTCTGAAAACTCGACCAAATTCCAGAAACGCCCCATAAAATCAGCACAGTTTCCCACAAAATTCAAGAAAAAACACCACACAATTCCCTAAACCTTTTCAAAATACCACAAAATTCTTGAAAAGCCCCACCAAATTCCAGAAACATCCCACAAAATGTCCTCAATACCCAACAAAATCCCAGAAAAATCACACAAAATTCCCTAAATCTTCTCAAAACACGGCCAAAATCCACAAAAATCCCACCGAATCTCCACAAATTCCCACAGAATACATGAAAATACCCCTGAAAATTCCTCAGTTCTCTACAGAATCTCACCAAATTCCAGAAAAGTCCCTCAAAGTTCCACAAACATCCCACAAAATCTCCTCAATATCCCACAAAATTCAAGAAAAATCACACAAAATTCCCTAAATCTTCTCAAAACACGACCAAATTCTAGAAAAATATCCCACCAAATCTCCACAAATTCCCACAAAATACATGAAAATACCCCTGATAATTCGTCAGTTCTCTACAGAATCTCACCAAATTCCAGAAAAGTCCCTCAAAGTTCCACAAGTTTCCACAAAATCTCCTCAATATCCCACAAAATTCAAGAAAAATCACACAAAATTCCCTAAATCTTCTCAAAACACGACCAAATTCTAGAAAAATATCCCACCAAATCTCCACAAATTCCCACAAAATACATGAAAAATCCCTCAAGATCCCTAAATCGCCTCAATATCCCAAAAAATTCCACAAAAATCCCACAAAACCTCCACAAGTTTCCACAAAATCTAAGAAAAATTCCTCAAAATTCTACAAGTCTCCTCAAAACCACACAATTCCAGAAAAACCCCACAAAATTCCAGAGAAGTCCCACAAAACTCCCTAAATCATTTCAAAACCCTACCAATTCACAGGAATGTCCCACAAAATCTCCACCAATTCCCAGAAAATCCCAAAAAAATCTCACAAAAATCCCTAAATCTTCTGAAAACTCGACCAAATTCCAGAAACGCCCCATAAAATCAGCACAGTTTCCCACAAAATTCAAGAAAAAAACCCACAAAATTCCCAAAATCTTTTCAAAATACCACAAAATTCTTGAAAAGCCCCACCAAATTCCAGAAACATCCCACAAAATGTCCTCAATATCCAACAAAATCCCAGAAAAGTCCCACAAAATTCCCTAAATCTTCTCAAAACTGTACCAAATTCCAGAAAAATCCCACAGAATCTCCACAAATTCCCACAGAATACATGACAAATCCCTGATAATTCGTCAATTCTCTACAGAATCTCACCAAATTCCTAAAAAGTCCCTCAAAGTTCCACAAACATCCCACAAAATCTCCCCGGAATCCAATAAAATTCCAGGAAAAATCCCACAAAATTCCCTAAATCTTCTAAAAACATGGCCAAAATCCACAAAAATCCCACCGAATCGCCACAAATTCCCACAGAATACATGAAAATACCCCTGATAATTCGTCAGTTCTCTACAGAATCTCACCAAATTCCAGAAAAGTCCCTCAAAGTTCCACAAACATCCCACAAAATCTCCTCAATATCCCACAAAATTCAAGAAAAATCACACAAAATTCCCTAAATCTTCTCAAAACACGACCAAATTCTAGAAAAATATCCCACCAAATCTCCACAAATTCCCACAGAATACATGAAAAATCCCTGATAATTTGTCAGTTCTCTACAGAATCTCACCAAATTCCAGAAAAGTCCCTCAAAGTTCCACAAACATCCCACAAAATCTCCTCAATATCCCACAAAATTCAAGAAAAATCCCACAAAATTCCCTAAATCTTCTCAAAACACGACCAAATTCTAGAAAAATATCCCACCAAATCTCCACAAATTCCCACAAAATACATGAAAAATCCCTCAAGATCCCTAAATCGCCTCAATATCCCAAAAAATTCCACAAAAATCCCACAAAACCTCCACAAGTTTCCACAAAATCTAAGAAAAATTCCTCAAAAGTCTTCAAGTCTCCTCAAAACCACACAAAGTCCTTGAAAAGGCCCACCAAATTCCAGTAAATCCCACAGATTCTCCACAAATTCCCACAAAATCTAAAACAAATTCCTCAAAATTCTTCAAGTCTCCTCAGAATCCCACACAATTCCAGAAAAAACACACAAAATTCCAGAGAAGTCCCACAAAACTCCCTAAATCATTTCAAAACCCTACCAATTCACAGGAATGTCCCACAAAATCTCCACCAATTCCCAGAACATCCCACAAAAATCTCACAAAAATCCCTAAATCTTCTGAAAACTCGACCAAATTCCAGAAACGCCCCATAAAATCAGCACAGTTTCCCACAAAATTCAAGAAAAAACACCACACAATTCCCTAAACCTTTTCAAAATACCACAAAATTCTTGAAAAGCCCCACCAAATTCCAGAAACATCCCACAAAATGTCCTCAATACCCAACAAAATCCCAGAAAAATCACACAAAATTCCCTAAATCTTCTCAAAACACGGCCAAAATCCACAAAAATCCCACCGAATCTCCACAAATTCCCACAGAATACATGAAAATACCCCTGAAAATTCCTCAGTTCTCTACAGAATCTCACCAAATTCCAGAAAAGTCCCTCAAAGTTCCACAAACATCCCACAAAATCTCCTCAATATCCCACAAAATTCAAGAAAAATCACACAAAATTCCCTAAATCTTCTCAAAACACGACAAAATTCTAGAAAAATATCCCACCAAATCTCCACAAATTCCCACAAAATACATGAAAATACCCCTGATAATTCGTCAGTTCTCTACAGAATCTCACCAAATTCCAGAAAAGTCCCTCAAAGTTCCACAAGTTTCCACAAAATCTCCTCAATATCCCACAAAATTCAAGAAAAATCACACAAAATTCCCTAAATCTTCTCAAAACACGACCAAATTCTAGAAAAATATCCCACCAAATCTCCACAAATTCCCACAAAATACATGAAAAATCCCTCAAGATCCCTAAATCGCCTCAATATCCCAAAAAATTCCACAAAAATCCCACAAAACCTCCACAAGTTTCCACAAAATCTAAGAAAAATTCCTCAAAATTCTACAAGTCTCCTCAAAACCACACAATTCCAGAAAAACCCCACAAAATTCCAGAGAAGTCCCACAAAACTCCCTAAATCATTTCAAAACCCTACCAATTCACAGGAATGTCCCACAAAATCTCCACCAATTCCCAGAAAATCCCAAAAAAATCTCACAAAAATCCCTAAATCTTCTGAAAACTCGACCAAATTCCAGAAACGCCCCATAAAATCAGCACAGTTTCCCACACAATTCAAGAAAAAACACCACAAAATTCCCTAAATCTTTTCAAAATACCACAAAATTCTTGAAAAGCCCCACCAAATTCCAGAAACATCCCACAAAATGTCCTCAATATCCAACAAAATCCCAGAAAAGTCCCACAAAATTCCCTAAATCTTCTCAAAACTCTACCAAATTCCAGAAAAATCCCACAGAATCTCCACAAATTCCCACAGAATACATGACAAATCCCTGATAATTCGTCAATTCTCTACAGAATCTCACCAAATTCCTAAAAAGTCCCTCAAAGTTCCACAAACATCCCACAAAATCTCCCCGGAATCCAATAAAATTCCAGGAAAAATCCCACAAAATTCCCTAAATCTTCTAAAAACATGGCCAAAATCCACAAAAATCCCACCGAATCTCCACAAATTCCCACAGAATACATGAAAATACCCCTGATAATTCGTCAGTTCTCTACAGAATCTCACCAAATTCCAGAAAAGTCCCTCAAAGTTCCACAAACATCCCACAAAATCTCCTCAATATCCCACAAAATTCAAGAAAAATCACACAAAATTCCCTAAATCTTCTCAAAACACGACCAAATTCTAGAAAAATATCCCACCAAATCTCCACAAATTCCCACAAAATACATGAAAAATCCCTCAAGATCCCTAAATCGCCTCAATATCCCAAAAAATTCCACAAAAATCCCACAAAACCTCCACAAGTTTCCACAAAATCTAAGAAAAATTCCTCAAAAGTCTTCAAGTCTCCTCAAAACCACACAAAGTCCTTGAAAAGGCCCACCAAATTCCAGTAAATCCCACAGATTCTCCACAAATTCCCACAAAATCTAAAACAAATTCCTCAAAATTCTTCAAGTCTCCTCAAAACCACACAATTTCAGAAAAACCCCACAAAATTCCAGAGAAGTCCCACAAAACTCCCTAAATCATTTCAAAACCCTACCAATTCACAGGAATGTCCCACAAAATCTCCACCAATTCCCAGAACATCCCACAAAAATCTCACAAAAATCCCTAAATCTTCTGAAAACTCGACCAAATTCCAGAAACGCCCCATAAAATCAGCACAGTTTCCCACAAAATTCAAGAAAAAACACCACACAATTCCCTAAACCTTTTCAAAATACCACAAAATTCTTGAAAAGCCCCACCAAATTCCAGAAACATCCCACAAAATGTCCTCAATATCCAACAAAATCCCAGAAAAGTCCCACAAAATTCCCTAAATCTTCTCAAAACTCTACCAAATTCCAGAAAAATCCCACAGAATCTCCACAAATTCCCACAGAATACATGACAAATCCCTGATAATTCGTCAATTCTCTACAGAATCTCACCAAATTCCAGAAAAGTCCCTCAAAGTTCCACAAACATCCCACAAAATCTCCTCAATATCCCACAAAATTCAAGAAAAATCCCACAAAATTCCCTAAATCTTCTCAAAACACGACCAAATTCTAGAAAAATATCCCACCAAATCTCCACAAATTCCCACAAAATACATGAAAAATCCCTCAAGATCCCTAAATCGCCTCAATATCCCAAAAAATTCCACAAAAATCCCACAAAACCTCCACAAGTTTCCACAAAATCTAAGAAAAATTCCTCAAAAGTCTTCAAGTCTCCTCAAAACCACACAAAGTCCTTGAAAAGGCCCACCAAATTCCAGTAAATCCCACAGATTCTCCACAAATTCCCACAAAATCTAAAACAAATTCCTCAAAATTCTTCAAGTCTCCTCAGAATCCCACACAATTCCAGAAAAAACACACAAAATTCCAGAGAAGTCCCACAAAACTCCCTAAATCATTTCAAAACCCTACCAATTCACAGGAATGTCCCACAAAATCTCCACCAATTCCCAGAACATCCCACAAAAATCTCACAAAAATCCCTAAATCTTCTGAAAACTCGACCAAATTCCAGAAACGCCCCATAAAATCAGCACAGTTTCCCACAAAATTCAAGAAAAAACACCACACAATTCCCTAAACCTTTTCAAAATACCACAAAATTCTTGAAAAGCCCCACCAAATTCCAGAAACATCCCACAAAATGTCCTCAATACCCAACAAAATCCCAGAAAAATCACACAAAATTCCCTAAATCTTCTCAAAACACGGCCAAAATCCACAAAAATCCCACCGAATCTCCACAAATTCCCACAGAATACATGAAAATACCCCTGAAAATTCCTCAGTTCTCTACAGAATCTCACCAAATTCCAGAAAAGTCCCTCAAAGTTCCACAAACATCCCACAAAATCTCCTCAATATCCCACAAAATTCAAGAAAAATCACACAAAATTCCCTAAATCTTCTCAAAACACGACCAAATTCTAGAAAAATATCCCACCAAATCTCCACAAATTCCCACAAAATACATGAAAATACCCCTGATAATTCGTCAGTTCTCTACAGAATCTCACCAAATTCCAGAAAAGTCCCTCAAAGTTCCACAAGTTTCCACAAAATCTCCTCAATATCCCACAAAATTCAAGAAAAATCACACAAAATTCCCTAAATCTTCTCAAAACACGACCAAATTCTAGAAAAATATCCCACCAAATCTCCACAAATTCCCACAAAATACATGAAAAATCCCTCAAGATCCCTAAATCGCCTCAATATCCCAAAAAATTCCACAAAAATCCCACAAAACCTCCACAAGTTTCCACAAAATCTAAGAAAAATTCCTCAAAATTCTACAAGTCTCCTCAAAACCACACAATTCCAGAAAAACCCCACAAAATTCCAGAGAAGTCCCACAAAACTCCCTAAATCATTTCAAAACCCTACCAATTCACAGGAATGTCCCACAAAATCTCCACCAATTCCCAGAAAATCCCAAAAAAATCTCACAAAAATCCCTAAATCTTCTGAAAACTCGACCAAATTCCAGAAACGCCCCATAAAATCAGCACAGTTTCCCACAAAATTCAAGAAAAAAACCCACAAAATTCCCAAAATCTTTTCAAAATACCACAAAATTCTTGAAAAGCCCCACCAAATTCCAGAAACATCCCACAAAATGTCCTCAATATCCAACAAAATCCCAGAAAAGTCCCACAAAATTCCCTAAATCTTCTCAAAACTGTACCAAATTCCAGAAAAATCCCACAGAATCTCCACAAATTCCCACAGAATACATGACAAATCCCTGATAATTCGTCAATTCTCTACAGAATCTCACCAAATTCCTAAAAAGTCCCTCAAAGTTCCACAAACATCCCACAAAATCTCCCCGGAATCCAATAAAATTCCAGGAAAAATCCCACAAAATTCCCTAAATCTTCTAAAAACATGGCCAAAATCCACAAAAATCCCACCGAATCGCCACAAATTCCCACAGAATACATGAAAATACCCCTGATAATTCGTCAGTTCTCTACAGAATCTCACCAAATTCCAGAAAAGTCCCTCAAAGTTCCACAAACATCCCACAAAATCTCCTCAATATCCCACAAAATTCAAGAAAAATCACACAAAATTCCCTAAATCTTCTCAAAACACGACCAAATTCTAGAAAAATATCCCACCAAATCTCCACAAATTCCCACAGAATACATGAAAAATCCCTGATAATTTGTCAGTTCTCTACAGAATCTCACCAAATTCCAGAAAAGTCCCTCAAAGTTCCACAAACATCCCACAAAATCTCCTCAATATCCCACAAAATTCAAGAAAAATCCCACAAAATTCCCTAAATCTTCTCAAAACACGACCAAATTCTAGAAAAATATCCCACCAAATCTCCACAAATTCCCACAAAATACATGAAAAATCCCTCAAGATCCCTAAATCGCCTCAATATCCCAAAAAATTCCACAAAAATCCCACAAAACCTCCACAAGTTTCCACAAAATCTAAGAAAAATTCCTCAAAAGTCTTCAAGTCTCCTCAAAACCACACAAAGTCCTTGAAAAGGCCCACCAAATTCCAGTAAATCCCACAGATTCTCCACAAATTCCCACAAAATCTAAAACAAATTCCTCAAAATTCTTCAAGTCTCCTCAGAATCCCACACAATTCCAGAAAAAACACACAAAATTCCAGAGAAGTCCCACAAAACTCCCTAAATCATTTCAAAACCCTACCAATTCACAGGAATGTCCCACAAAATCTCCACCAATTCCCAGAACATCCCACAAAAATCTCACAAAAATCCCTAAATCTTCTGAAAACTCGACCAAATTCCAGAAACGCCCCATAAAATCAGCACAGTTTCCCACAAAATTCAAGAAAAAACACCACACAATTCCCTAAACCTTTTCAAAATACCACAAAATTCTTGAAAAGCCCCACCAAATTCCAGAAACATCCCACAAAATGTCCTCAATACCCAACAAAATCCCAGAAAAATCACACAAAATTCCCTAAATCTTCTCAAAACACGGCCAAAATCCACAAAAATCCCACCGAATCTCCACAAATTCCCACAGAATACATGAAAATACCCCTGAAAATTCCTCAGTTCTCTACAGAATCTCACCAAATTCCAGAAAAGTCCCTCAAAGTTCCACAAACATCCCACAAAATCTCCTCAATATCCCACAAAATTCAAGAAAAATCCCACAAAATTCCCTAAATCTTCTCAAAACACGACCAAATTCTAGAAAAATATCCCACCAAATCTCCACAAATTCCCACAAAATACATGAAAAATCCCTCAAGATCCCTAAATCGCCTCAATATCCCAAAAAATTCCACAAAAATCCCACAAAACCTCCACAAGTTTCCACAAAATCTAAGAAAAATTCCTCAAAAGTCTTCAAGTCTCCTCAAAACCACACAAAGTCCTTGAAAAGGCCCACCAAATTCCAGTAAATCCCACAGATTCTCCACAAATTCCCACAAAATCTAAAACAAATTCCTCAAAATTCTTCAAGTCTCCTCAGAATCCCACACAATTCCAGAAAAAACACACAAAATTCCAGAGAAGTCCCACAAAACTCCCTAAATCATTTCAAAACCCTACCAATTCACAGGAATGTCCCACAAAATCTCCACCAATTCCCAGAACATCCCACAAAAATCTCACAAAAATCCCTAAATCTTCTGAAAACTCGACCAAATTCCAGAAACGCCCCATAAAATCAGCACAGTTTCCCACAAAATTCAAGAAAAAACACCACACAATTCCCTAAACCTTTTCAAAATACCACAAAATTCTTGAAAAGCCCCACCAAATTCCAGAAACATCCCACAAAATGTCCTCAATACCCAACAAAATCCCAGAAAAATCACACAAAATTCCCTAAATCTTCTCAAAACACGGCCAAAATCCACAAAAATCCCACCGAATCTCCACAAATTCCCACAGAATACATGAAAATACCCCTGAAAATTCCTCAGTTCTCTACAGAATCTCACCAAATTCCAGAAAAGTCCCTCAAAGTTCCACAAACATCCCACAAAATCTCCTCAATATCCCACAAAATTCAAGAAAAATCACACAAAATTCCCTAAATCTTCTCAAAACACGACAAAATTCTAGAAAAATATCCCACCAAATCTCCACAAATTCCCACAAAATACATGAAAATACCCCTGATAATTCGTCAGTTCTCTACAGAATCTCACCAAATTCCAGAAAAGTCCCTCAAAGTTCCACAAGTTTCCACAAAATCTCCTCAATATCCCACAAAATTCAAGAAAAATCACACAAAATTCCCTAAATCTTCTCAAAACACGACCAAATTCTAGAAAAATATCCCACCAAATCTCCACAAATTCCCACAAAATACATGAAAAATCCCTCAAGATCCCTAAATCGCCTCAATATCCCAAAAAATTCCACAAAAATCCCACAAAACCTCCACAAGTTTCCACAAAATCTAAGAAAAATTCCTCAAAATTCTACAAGTCTCCTCAAAACCACACAATTCCAGAAAAACCCCACAAAATTCCAGAGAAGTCCCACAAAACTCCCTAAATCATTTCAAAACCCTACCAATTCACAGGAATGTCCCACAAAATCTCCACCAATTCCCAGAAAATCCCAAAAAAATCTCACAAAAATCCCTAAATCTTCTGAAAACTCGACCAAATTCCAGAAACGCCCCATAAAATCAGCACAGTTTCCCACAAAATTCAAGAAAAAACACCACAAAATTCCCTAAATCTTTTCAAAATACCACAAAATTCTTGAAAAGCCCCACCAAATTCCAGAAACATCCCACAAAATGTCCTCAATATCCAACAAAATCCCAGAAAAGTCCCACAAAATTCCCTAAATCTTCTCAAAACTCTACCAAATTCCAGAAAAATCCCACAGAATCTCCACAAATTCCCACAGAATACATGACAAATCCCTGATAATTCGTCAATTCTCTACAGAATCTCACCAAATTCCTAAAAAGTCCCTCAAAGTTCCACAAACATCCCACAAAATCTCCCCGGAATCCAATAAAATTCCAGGAAAAATCCCACAAAATTCCCTAAATCTTCTAAAAACATGGCCAAAATCCACAAAAATCCCACCGAATCTCCACAAATTCCCACAGAATACATGAAAATACCCCTGATAATTCGTCAGTTCTCTACAGAATCTCACCAAATTCCAGAAAAGTCCCTCAAAGTTCCACAAACATCCCACAAAATCTCCTCAATATCCCACAAAATTCAAGAAAAATCACACAAAATTCCCTAAATCTTCTCAAAACACGACCAAATTCTAGAAAAATATCCCACCAAATCTCCACAAATTCCCACAGAATACATGAAAAATCCCTGATAATTTGTCAGTTCTCTACAGAATCACACCAAATTCCAGAAAAGTCCCTCAAAGTTCCACAAACATGCCACAAAATCTCCTCAATATCCCACAAAATCCCAGAAAAATCACACAAAATTCCCTAAATCTTCTCAAAACACGACTAAATTCTAGAAAAATGTCCCACCAAATCTCCACAAAATCCCACAAAATACATGAAAAATCCCTCAAGATCCCTAAATCGCCTCAATATCCCACAAAATCCCACAAAAATCCCACAAAACCTCCACAAGTTTCCACAAAATCTAAGAAAAATTCCTCAAAAGTCTTCAAGTCTCCTCAAAACCACACAAAGTCCTTGAAAAGGCCCACCAAATTCCAGTAAATCCCACAGATTCTCCACAAATTCCCACAAAATCTAAAACAAATTCCTCAAAATTCTTCAAGTCTCCTCAAAACCACACAATTTCAGAAAAACCCCACAAAATTCCAGAGAAGTCCCACAAAACTCCCTAAATCATTTCAAAACCCTACCAATTCACAGGAATGTCCCACAAAATCTCCACCAATTCCCAGAACATCCCACAAAAATCTCACAAAAATCCCTAAATCTTCTGAAAACTCGACCAAATTCCAGAAACGCCCCATAAAATCAGCACAGTTTCCCACAAAATTCAAGAAAAAACACCACACAATTCCCTAAACCTTTTCAAAATACCACAAAATTCTTGAAAAGCCCCACCAAATTCCAGAAACATCCCACAAAATGTCCTCAATATCCAACAAAATCCCAGAAAAGTCCCACAAAATTCCCTAAATCTTCTCAAAACTCTACCAAATTCCAGAAAAATCCCACAGAATCTCCACAAATTCCCACAGAATACATGACAAATCCCTGATAATTCGTCAATTCTCTACAGAATCTCACCAAATTCCAGAAAAGTCCCTCAAAGTTCCACAAACATCCCACAAAATCTCCTCAATATCCCACAAAATTCAAGAAAAATCCCACAAAATTCCCTAAATCTTCTCAAAACACGACCAAATTCTAGAAAAATATCCCACCAAATCTCCACAAATTCCCACAAAATACATGAAAAATCCCTCAAGATCCCTAAATCGCCTCAATATCCCAAAAAATTCCACAAAAATCCCACAAAACCTCCACAAGTTTCCACAAAATCTAAGAAAAATTCCTCAAAAGTCTTCAAGTCTCCTCAAAACCACACAAAGTCCTTGAAAAGGCCCACCAAATTCCAGTAAATCCCACAGATTCTCCACAAATTCCCACAAAATCTAAAACAAATTCCTCAAAATTCTTCAAGTCTCCTCAGAATCCCACACAATTCCAGAAAAAACACACAAAATTCCAGAGAAGTCCCACAAAACTCCCTAAATCATTTCAAAACCCTACCAATTCACAGGAATGTCCCACAAAATCTCCACCAATTCCCAGAACATCCCACAAAAATCTCACAAAAATCCCTAAATCTTCTGAAAACTCGACCAAATTCCAGAAACGCCCCATAAAATCAGCACAGTTTCCCACAAAATTCAAGAAAAAACACCACACAATTCCCTAAACCTTTTCAAAATACCACAAAATTCTTGAAAAGCCCCACCAAATTCCAGAAACATCCCACAAAATGTCCTCAATACCCAACAAAATCCCAGAAAAATCACACAAAATTCCCTAAATCTTCTCAAAACACGGCCAAAATCCACAAAAATCCCACCGAATCTCCACAAATTCCCACAGAATACATGAAAATACCCCTGAAAATTCCTCAGTTCTCTACAGAATCTCACCAAATTCCAGAAAAGTCCCTCAAAGTTCCACAAACATCCCACAAAATCTCCTCAATATCCCACAAAATTCAAGAAAAATCACACAAAATTCCCTAAATCTTCTCAAAACACGACCAAATTCTAGAAAAATATCCCACCAAATCTCCACAAATTCCCACAAAATACATGAAAATACCCCTGATAATTCGTCAGTTCTCTACAGAATCTCACCAAATTCCAGAAAAGTCCCTCAAAGTTCCACAAGTTTCCACAAAATCTCCTCAATATCCCACAAAATTCAAGAAAAATCACACAAAATTCCCTAAATCTTCTCAAAACACGACCAAATTCTAGAAAAATATCCCACCAAATCTCCACAAATTCCCACAAAATACATGAAAAATCCCTCAAGATCCCTAAATCGCCTCAATATCCCAAAAAATTCCACAAAAATCCCACAAAACCTCCACAAGTTTCCACAAAATCTAAGAAAAATTCCTCAAAATTCTACAAGTCTCCTCAAAACCACACAATTCCAGAAAAACCCCACAAAATTCCAGAGAAGTCCCACAAAACTCCCTAAATCATTTCAAAACCCTACCAATTCACAGGAATGTCCCACAAAATCTCCACCAATTCCCAGAAAATCCCAAAAAAATCTCACAAAAATCCCTAAATCTTCTGAAAACTCGACCAAATTCCAGAAACGCCCCATAAAATCAGCACAGTTTCCCACAAAATTCAAGAAAAAAACCCACAAAATTCCCAAAATCTTTTCAAAATACCACAAAATTCTTGAAAAGCCCCACCAAATTCCAGAAACATCCCACAAAATGTCCTCAATATCCAACAAAATCCCAGAAAAGTCCCACAAAATTCCCTAAATCTTCTCAAAACTGTACCAAATTCCAGAAAAATCCCACAGAATCTCCACAAATTCCCACAGAATACATGACAAATCCCTGATAATTCGTCAATTCTCTACAGAATCTCACCAAATTCCTAAAAAGTCCCTCAAAGTTCCACAAACATCCCACAAAATCTCCACGGAATCCAATAAAATTCCAGGAAAAATCCCACAAAATTCCCTAAATCTTCTAAAAACATGGCCAAAATCCACAAAAATCCCACCGAATCGCCACAAATTCCCACAGAATACATGAAAATACCCCTGATAATTCGTCAGTTCTCTACAGAATCTCACCAAATTCCAGAAAAGTCCCTCAAAGTTCCACAAACATCCCACAAAATCTCCTCAATATCCCACAAAATTCAAGAAAAATCACACAAAATTCCCTAAATCTTCTCAAAACACGACCAAATTCTAGAAAAATATCCCACCAAATCTCCACAAATTCCCACAGAATACATGAAAAATCCCTGATAATTTGTCAGTTCTCTACAGAATCTCACCAAATTCCAGAAAAGTCCCTCAAAGTTCCACAAACATCCCACAAAATCTCCTCAATATCCCACAAAATTCAAGAAAAATCCCACAAAATTCCCTAAATCTTCTCAAAACACGACCAAATTCTAGAAAAATATCCCACCAAATCTCCACAAATTCCCACAAAATACATGAAAAATCCCTCAAGATCCCTAAATCGCCTCAATATCCCAAAAAATTCCACAAAAATCCCACAAAACCTCCACAAGTTTCCACAAAATCTAAGAAAAATTCCTCAAAAGTCTTCAAGTCTCCTCAAAACCACACAAAGTCCTTGAAAAGGCCCACCAAATTCCAGTAAATCCCACAGATTCTCCACAAATTCCCACAAAATCTAAAACAAATTCCTCAAAATTCTTCAAGTCTCCTCAGAATCCCACACAATTCCAGAAAAAACACACAAAATTCCAGAGAAGTCCCACAAAACTCCCTAAATCATTTCAAAACCCTACCAATTCACAGGAATGTCCCACAAAATCTCCACCAATTCCCAGAACATCCCACAAAAATCTCACAAAAATCCCTAAATCTTCTGAAAACTCGACCAAATTCCAGAAACGCCCCATAAAATCAGCACAGTTTCCCACAAAATTCAAGAAAAAACACCACACAATTCCCTAAACCTTTTCAAAATACCACAAAATTCTTGAAAAGCCCCACCAAATTCCAGAAACATCCCACAAAATGTCCTCAATACCCAACAAAATCCCAGAAAAATCACACAAAATTCCCTAAATCTTCTCAAAACACGGCCAAAATCCACAAAAATCCCACCGAATCTCCACAAATTCCCACAGAATACATGAAAATACCCCTGAAAATTCCTCAGTTCTCTACAGAATCTCACCAAATTCCAGAAAAGTCCCTCAAAGTTCCACAAACATCCCACAAAATCTCCTCAATATCCCACAAAATTCAAGAAAAATCACACAAAATTCCCTAAATCTTCTCAAAACACGACAAAATTCTAGAAAAATATCCCACCAAATCTCCACAAATTCCCACAAAATACATGAAAATACCCCTGATAATTCGTCAGTTCTCTACAGAATCTCACCAAATTCCAGAAAAGTCCCTCAAAGTTCCACAAGTTTCCACAAAATCTCCTCAATATCCCACAAAATTCAAGAAAAATCACACAAAATTCCCTAAATCTTCTCAAAACACGACCAAATTCTAGAAAAATATCCCACCAAATCTCCACAAATTCCCACAAAATACATGAAAAATCCCTCAAGATCCCTAAATCGCCTCAATATCCCAAAAAATTCCACAAAAATCCCACAAAACCTCCACAAGTTTCCACAAAATCTAAGAAAAATTCCTCAAAATTCTACAAGTCTCCTCAAAACCACACAATTCCAGAAAAACCCCACAAAATTCCAGAGAAGTCCCACAAAACTCCCTAAATCATTTCAAAACCCTACCAATTCACAGGAATGTCCCACAAAATCTCCACCAATTCCCAGAAAATCCCAAAAAAATCTCACAAAAATCCCTAAATCTTCTGAAAACTCGACCAAATTCCAGAAACGCCCCATAAAATCAGCACAGTTTCCCACAAAATTCAAGAAAAAACACCACAAAATTCCCTAAATCTTTTCAAAATACCACAAAATTCTTGAAAAGCCCCACCAAATTCCAGAAACATCCCACAAAATGTCCTCAATATCCAACAAAATCCCAGAAAAGTCCCACAAAATTCCCTAAATCTTCTCAAAACTCTACCAAATTCCAGAAAAATCCCACAGAATCTCCACAAATTCCCACAGAATACATGACAAATCCCTGATAATTCGTCAATTCTCTACAGAATCTCACCAAATTCCAGAAAAGTCCCTCAAAGTTCCACAAACATCCCACAAAATCTCCCCGGAATCCAATAAAATTCCAGGAAAAATCCCACAAAATTCCCTAAATCTTCTAAAAACATGGCCAAAATCCACAAAAATCCCACCGAATCTCCACAAATTCCCACAGAATACATGAAAATACCCCTGATAATTCGTCAGTTCTCTACAGAATCTCACCAAATTCCAGAAAAGTCCCTCAAAGTTCCACAAACATCCCACAAAATCTCCTCAATATCCCACAAAATTCAAGAAAAATCACACAAAATTCCCTAAATCTTCTCAAAACACGACCAAATTCTAGAAAAATATCCCACCAAATCTCCACAAATTCCCACAGAATACATGAAAAATCCCTGATAATTTGTCAGTTCTCTACAGAATCACACCAAATTCCAGAAAAGTCCCTCAAAGTTCCACAAACATGCCACAAAATCTCCTCAATATCCCACAAAATCCCAGAAAAATCACACAAAATTCCCTAAATCTTCTCAAAACACGACTAAATTCTAGAAAAATGTCCCACCAAATCTCCACAAAATCCCACAAAATACATGAAAAATCCCTCAAGATCCCTAAATCGCCTCAATATCCCACAAAATCCCACAAAAATCCCACAAAACCTCCACAAGTTTCCACAAAATCTAAGAAAAATTCCTCAAAAGTCTTCAAGTCTCCTCAAAACCACACAAAGTCCTTGAAAAGGCCCACCAAATTCCAGTAAATCCCACAGATTCTCCACAAATTCCCACAAAATCTAAAACAAATTCCTCAAAATTCTTCAAGTCTCCTCAAAACCACACAATTTCAGAAAAACCCCACAAAATTCCAGAGAAGTCCCACAAAACTCCCTAAATCATTTCAAAACCCTACCAATTCACAGGAATGTCCCACAAAATCTCCACCAATTCCCAGAACATCCCACAAAAATCTCACAAAAATCCCTAAATCTTCTGAAAACTCGACCAAATTCCAGAAACGCCCCATAAAATCAGCACAGTTTCCCACAAAATTCAAGAAAAAACACCACACAATTCCCTAAACCTTTTCAAAATACCACAAAATTCTTGAAAAGCCCCACCAAATTCCCGAAACATCCCACAAAATGTCCTCAATATCCAACAAAATCCCAGAAAAATCACACAAAATTCCCTAAATCTTCTCAAAACACGGCCAAAATCCACAAAAATCCCACCAAATCTCCACAAATTCCCACAGAATACATGAAAAATCCCTGATAATTCGTCAGTTCTCTACAGAATCTCACCAAATTCCAGAAAAGTCCCTCAAAGTTCCACAAACATCACACAAAATCTCCTCAATATCCCACAAAATTCAAGAAAAAACACCACAAAATTCCCTAAATCTTCTCAAAACACAACCAAATTCTAGAAAAATATCCCACCAAATCTCCACAAATTCCCACAAAATACATGAAAGATCCCTCAAGATCCCTAAATCGCCTCAATATCCCAAAAAATTCCACAAAAATCCCACAAAACCTCCACAAGTTTCCACAAAATCTAAGAAAAATTCCTCAAAATTCTACAAGTCTCCTCAAAACCACACAATTCCAGAAAAACCCCACAAAATTCCAGAGAAGTCCCACAAAACTCCCTAAATCATTTCAAAACCCTACCAATTCACAGGAATGTCCCACAAAATCTCCACCAATTCCAGAAAATCCCAAAAAAATCTCACAAAAATCCCTAAATCTTCTGAAAACTCGACCAAATTCCAGAAACGCCCCATAAAATCAGCACAGTTTCCCACAAAATTCAAGAAAAAACACCACAAAATTCCCAAAATCTTTTCAAAATACCACAAAATTCTTGAAAAGCCCCACCAAATTCCAGAAACATCCCACAAAATGTCCTCAATATCCAACAAAATCCCAGAAAAGTCCCACAAAATTCCCTAAATCTTCTCAAAACTGTACCAAATTCCAGAAAAATCCCACAGAATCTCCACAAATTCCCACAGAATACATGACAAATCCCTGATAATTCGTCAATTCTCTACAGAATCTCACCAAATTCCTAAAAAGTCCCTCAAAGTTCCACAAACATCCCACAAAATCTCCCCGGAATCCAATAAAATTCCAGGAAAAATCCCACAAAATTCCCTAAATCTTCTAAAAACATGGCCAAAATCCACAAAAATCCCACCGAATCGCCACAAATTCCCACAGAATACATGAAAATACCCCTGATAATTCATCAGTTCTCTACAGAATCTCACCAAATTCCAGAAAAGTCCCTCAAAGTTCCACAAACATCCCACAAAATCTCCTCAATATCCCACAAAATTCAAGAAAAATCACACAAAATTCCCTAAATCTTCTCAAAACACGACCAAATTCTAGAAAAATATCCCACCAAATCTCCACAAATTCCCACAGAATACATGAAAATACTCCTGATAATTCGTCAGTTCTCTACAGAATCTCACCAAATTCCAGAAAAGTCCCTCAAAGTTCCACAAACATCCCACAAAATCTCCTCAATATCCCACAAAATTCAAGAAAAATCACACAAAATTCCCTAAATCTTCTCAAAACACGACCAAATTCTAGAAAAATGTCCCACCAAATCTCCACAAAATCCCACAAAATACATGAAAAATCCCTCAAGATCCCTAAATCGCCTCAATATCCCACAAAATCCCACAAAAATCCAACAAAACCTCCACAAGTTTCCACAAAATCTAAGAAAAATTCCTCAAAATTCTTCAAGTCTCCTCAAAACCACACAAAGTCCTTGAAAAGGCCCACCAAATTCCAGTAAATCCCACAGATTCTCCACAAATTCCCACAAAATCTAAAACAAATTCCTCAAAATTCTTCAAGTCTCCTCAAAACCACACAATTTCAGAAAAACCCCACAAAATTCCAGAGAAGTCCCACAAAACTCCCTAAATCATTTCAAAACCCTACCAATTCACAGGAATGTCCCACAAAATCTCCACCAATTCCCAGAACATCCCACAAAAATCTCACAAAAATCCCTAAATCTTCTGAAAACTCGACCAAATTCCAGAAACGCCCCATAAAATCAGCACAGTTTCCCACAAAATTCAAGAAAAAACACCACACAATTCCCTAAACCTTTTCAAAATACCACAAAATTCTTGAAAAGCCCCACCAAATTCCCGAAACATCCCACGAAATGTCCTCAATACCCAACAAAATCCCAGAAAAATCACACAAAATTCCCTAAATCTTCTCAAAACACGGCCAAAATCCACAAAAATCCTACCAAATCTCCACAAATTCCCACAGAATACATGAAAAATCCCTGATAATTTGTCAGTTCTCTACAGAATCTCACCAAATTCCAGAAAAGTCCCTCAAAGTTCCACAAACATCCCACAAAATCTCCTCAATGTCCCACAAAATTCAAGAAAAATCACACAAAATTCCCTAAATCTTCTCAAAACACAACCAAATTCTAGAAAAATATCCCACCAAATCTCCACAAATTCCCACAAAATACATGAAAAATCCCTCAAGATCCCTAAATCGCCTCAATATCCCAAAAAATTCCACAAAAATCCCACAAAACCTCCACAAGTTTCCACAAAATCTAAGAAAAATTCCTCAAAAGTCTTCAAGTCTCCTCAAAACCACACAATTCCAGAAAAACCCCACAAAATTCCAGAGAAGTCCCACAAAACTCCCTAAATCATTTCAAAACCCTACCAATTCACAGGAATGTCCCACAAAATCTCCACCAATTCCCAGAAAATCCCACAAAAATCTCACAAAAATCCCTAAATCTTCTGAAAACTCGACCAAATTCCAAAAACGCCCCATAAAATCAGCACAGTTTCCCACAAACTTCAAGAAAAAACACCACAAAATTCCCAAAATCTTTTCAAAATACCACAAAATTCTTGAAAAGCCCCACCAAATTCCAGAAACATCCCACAAAATGTCCTCAATATCCAACAAAATCCCAGAAAAGTCCCACAAAATTCCCTAAATCTTCTCAAAACTGTACCAAATTCCAGAAAAATCCCACAGAATCTCCACAAATTCCCACAGAATACATGACAAATCCCTGATAATTCGTCAATTCTCTACAGAATCTCACCAAATACCAGAAAAGTCCCTCAAAGTTCCACAAACATCCCACAAAATCTCCCCGGAATCCAATAAAATTCCAGGAAAAATCCCACAAAATTCCCTAAATCTTCTAAAAACATGGCCAAAATCCACAAAAATCCCACCGAATCTCCACAAATTCCCACAGAATACATGAAAATACCCCTGATAATTCGTCAGTTCTCTACAGAATCTCACCAAATTCCAGAAAAGTCCCTCAAAGTTCCACAAACATCCCACAAAATCTCCTCAATATCCCACAAAATTCAAGAAAAATCACACAAAATTCCCTAAATCTTCTCAAAACACGACCAAATTCTAGAAAAATATCCCACCAAATCTCCACAAATTCCCACAGAATACATGAAAAATCCCTGATAATTTGTCAGTTCTCTACAGAATCTCACCAAATTCCAGAAAAGTCCCTCAAAGTTCCACAAACATCCCACAAAATCTCCTCAATATCCCACAAAATTCAAGAAAAATCACACAAAATTCCCTAAATCTTCTCAAAACACGACCAAATTCTAGAAAAATATCCCACCAAATCTCCACAAATTCCCACAAAATACATGAAAAATCCCTCAAGATCCCGAAATCGCCTCAATATCCCACAAAATCCCACAAAAATCACACAAAACCTCCACAAGTTTCCACAAAATCTAAGAAAAATTCCTCAAAAGTCTTCAAGTCTCCTCAAAACCACACAAAGTCCTTGAAAAGGCCCACCAAATTCCAGTAAATCCCACAGATTCTCCACAAATTCCCACAAAATCTAAAACAAATTCCTCAAAATTCTTCAAGTCTCCTCAGAATCCCACACAATTCCAGAAAAAACACACAAAATTCCAGAGAAGTCCCACAAAACTCCCTAAATCATTTCAAAACCCTACCAATTCACAGGAATGTCCCACAAAATCTCCACCAATTCCCAGAACATCCCACAAAAATCTCACAAAAATCCCTAAATCTTCTGAAAACTCGACCAAATTCCAGAAACGCCCCATAAAATCAGCACAGTTTCCCACAAAATTCAAGAAAAAACACCACACAATTCCCTAAACCTTTTCAAAATACCACAAAATTCTTGAAAAGCCCCACCAAATTCCAGAAACATCCCACAAAATGTCCTCAATACCCAACAAAATCCCAGAAAAATCACACAAAATTCCCTAAATCTTCTCAAAACACGGCCAAAATCCACAAAAATCCCACCGAATCTCCACAAATTCCCACAGAATACATGAAAATACCCCTGAAAATTCCTCAGTTCTCTACAGAATCTCACCAAATTCCAGAAAAGTCCCTCAAAGTTCCACAAACATCCCACAAAATCTCCTCAATATCCCACAAAATTCAAGAAAAATCACACAAAATTCCCTAAATCTTCTCAAAACACGACCAAATTCTAGAAAAATATCCCACCAAATCTCCACAAATTCCCACAAAATACATGAAAATACCCCTGATAATTCGTCAGTTCTCTACAGAATCTCACCAAATTCCAGAAAAGTCCCTCAAAGTTCCACAAGTTTCCACAAAATCTCCTCAATATCCCACAAAATTCAAGAAAAATCACACAAAATTCCCTAAATCTTCTCAAAACACGACCAAATTCTAGAAAAATATCCCACCAAATCTCCACAAATTCCCACAAAATACATGAAAAATCCCTCAAGATCCCTAAATCGCCTCAATATCCCACAAAATTCCACAAAAATCCCACAAAACCTCCACAAGTTTCCACAAAATCTAAGAAAAATTCCTCAAAATTCTACATGTCTCCTCAAAACCACACAATTCCAGAAAAACCCCACAAAATTCCAGAGAAGTCCCACAAAACTCCCTAAATCATTTCAAAACCCTACCAATTCACAGGAATGTCCCACAAAATCTCCACCAATTCCCAGAAAATCCCAAAAAAATCTCACAAAAATCCCTAAATCTTCTGAAAACTCGACCAAATTCCAGAAACGCCCCATAAAATCAGCACAGTTTCCCACAAAATTCAAGAAAAAAAACCACAAAATTCCCAAAATCTTTTCAAAATACCACAAAATTCTTGAAAAGCCCCACCAAATTCCAGAAACATCCCACAAAATGTCCTCAATATCCAACAAAATCCCAGAAAAGTCCCACAAAATTCCCTAAATCTTCTCAAAACTGTACCAAATTCCAGAAAAATCCCACAGAATCTCCACAAATTCCCACAGAATACATGACAAATCCCTGATAATTCGTCAATTCTCTACAGAATCTCACCAAATTCCTAAAAAGTCCCTCAAAGTTCCACAAACATCCCACAAAATCTCCCCGGAATCCAATAAAATTCCAGGAAAAATCCCACAAAATTCCCTAAATCTTCTAAAAACATGGCCAAAATCCACAAAAATCCCACCGAATCGCCACAAATTCCCACAGAATACATGAAAATACCCCTGATAATTCGTCAGTTCTCTACAGAATCTCACCAAATTCCAGAAAAGTCCCTCAAAGTTCCACAAACATCCCATAAAATCTCCTCAATATCCCACAAAATTCAAGAAAAATCACACAAAATTCCCTAAATCTTCTCAAAACACGACCAAATTCTAGAAAAATATCCCACCAAATCTCCACAAATTCCCACAGAATACATGAAAAATCCCTGATAATTTGTCAGTTCTCTACAGAATCTCACCAAATTCCAGAAAAGTCCCTCAAAGTTCCACAAACATCCCACAAAATCTCCTCAATATCCCACAAAATTCAAGAAAAATCCCACAAAATTCCCTAAATCTTCTCAAAACACGACCAAATTCTAGAAAAATATCCCACCAAATCTCCACAAATTCCCACAAAATACATGAAAAATCCCTCAAGATCCCTAAATCGCCTCAATATCCCAAAAAATTCCACAAAAATCCCACAAAACCTCCACAAGTTTCCACAAAATCTAAGAAAAATTCCTCAAAAGTCTTCAAGTCCCCTCAAAACCACACAAAGTCCTTGAAAAGGCCCACCAAATTCCAGTAAATCCCACAGATTCTCCACAAATTCCCACAAAATCTAAAACAAATTCCTCAAAATTCTTCAAGTCTCCTCAAAACCACACAATTTCAGAAAAACCCCACAAAATTCCAGAGAAGTCCCACAAAACTCCCTAAATCATTTCAAAACCCTACCAATTCACAGGAATGTCCCACAAAATCTCCACCAATTCCCAGAACATCCCACAAAAATCTCACAAAAATCCCTAAATCTTCTGAAAACTCGACCAAATTCCAGAAACGCCCCATAAAATCAGCACAGTTTCCCACAAAATTCAAGAAAAAACACCACACAATTCCCTAAACCTTTTCAAAATACCACAAAATTCTTGAAAAGCCCCACCAAATTCCCGAAACATCCCACGAAATGTCCTCAATACCCAACAAAATCCCAGAAAAATCACACAAAATTCCCTAAATCTTCTCAAAACACGGCCAAAATCCACAAAAATCCCACCAAATATCCACAAATTCCCACAGAATACATGAAAAATCCCTGATAATTTGTCAGTTCTCTACAGAATCTCACCAAATTCCAGAAAAGTCCCTCAAAGTTCCACAAACATCCCACAAAATCTCCTCAATGTCCCACAAAATTCAAGAAAAATCACACAAAATTCCCTAAATCTTCTCAAAACACAACCAAATTCTAGAAAAATATCCCACCAAATCTCCACAAATTCCCACAAAATACATGAAAAATCCCTCAAGATCCCTAAATGGCCTCAATATCCCAAAAAATTCCACAAAAATCCCACAAAACCTCCACAAGTTTCCACAAAATCTAAGAAAAATTCCTCAAAAGTCTTCAAGTCTCCTCAAAACCACACAATTCCAGAAAAACCCCACAAAATTCCAGAGAAGTCCCACAAAACTCCCTAAATCATTTCAAAACCCTACCAATTCACAGGAATGTCCCACAAAATCTCCACCAATTCCCAGAAAATCCCACAAAAATCTCACAAAAATCCCTAAATCTTCTGAAAACTCGACCAAATTCCAGAAACGCCCCATAAAATCAGCACAGTTTCCCACAAAATTCAAGAAAAAACACCACAAAATTCCCTAAATCTTTTCAAAATACCACAAAATTCTTGAAAAGCCCCACCAAATTCCAGAAACATCCCACAAAATGTCCTCAATATCCAACAAAATCCCAGAAAAGTCCCACAAAATTCCCTAAATCTTCTCAAAACTGTACCAAATTCCAGAAAAATCCCACAGAATCTCCACAAATTCCCACAGAATACATGACAAATCCCTGATAATTCGTCAATTCTCTACAGAATCTCACCAAATACCAGAAAAGTCCCTCAAAGTTCCACAAACATCCCACAAAATCTCCCCGGAATCCAATAAAATTCCAGGAAAAATCCCACAAAATTCCCTAAATCTTCTAAAAACATGGCCAAAATCCACAAAAATCCCACCGAATCGCCACAAATTCCCACAGAATACATGAAAATACCCCTGATAATTCGTCAGTTCTCTACAGAATCTCACCAAATTCCAGAAAAGTCCCTCAAAGTTCCACAAACATCCCACAAAATCTCCTCAATATCCCACAAAATTCAAGAAAAATCACACAAAATTCCCTAAATCTTCTCAAAACACGACCAAATTCTAGAAAAATATCCCACCAAATCTCCACAAATTCCCACAGAATACATGAAAAATCCCTGATAATTTGTCAGTTCTCTACAGAATCTCACCAAATTCCAGAAAAGTCCCTCAAAGTTCCACAAACATCCCACAAAATCTCCTCAATATCCCACAAAATTCAAGAAAAATCACACAAAATTCCCTAAATCTTCTCAAAACACGACCAAATTCTAGAAAAATATCCCACCAAATCTCCACAAATTCCCACAAAATACATGAAAAATCCCTCAAGATCCCTAAATCGCCTCAATATCCCAAAAAATTCCACAAAAATCCCACAAAACCTCCACAAGTTTCCACAAAATCTAAGAAAAATTCCTCAAAAGTCTTCAAGTCTCCTCAAAACCACACAAAGTCCTTGAAAAGGCCCACCAAATTCCAGTAAATCCCACAGATTCTCCACAAATTCCCACAAAATCTAAAACAAATTCCTCAAAATTCTTCAAGTCTCCTCAGAATCCCACACAATTTCAGAAAAACCCCACAAAATTCCAGAGAAGTCCCACAAAACTCCCTAAATCATTTCAAAACCCTACCAATTCACAGGAATGTCCCACAAAATCTCCACCAATTCCCAGAACATCCCAAAAAAATCTCACAAAAATCCCTAAATCTTCTGAAAACTCGACCAAATTCCAGAAACGCCCCATAAAATCAGCACAGTTTCCCACAAAATTCAAGAAAAAACACCACACAATTCCCTAAACCTTTTCAAAATACCACAAAATTCTTGAAAAGCCCCACCAAATTCCAGAAACATCCCACAAAATGTCCTCAATACCCAACAAAATCCCAGAAAAATCACACAAAATTCCCTAAATCTTCTCAAAACACGGCCAAAATCCACAAAAATCCCACCGAATCTCCACAAATTCCCACAGAATACATGAAAATACCCCTGAAAATTCCTCAGTTCTCTACAGAATCTCACCAAATTCCAGAAAAGTCCCTCAAAGTTCCACAAACATCCCACAAAATCTCCTCAATATCCCACAAAATTCAAGAAAAATCACACAAAATTCCCTAAATCTTCTCAAAACACGACCAAATTCTAGAAAAATATCCCACCAAATCTCCACAAATTCCCACAAAATACATGAAAATACCCCTGATAATTCGTCAGTTCTCTACAGAATCTCACCAAATTCCAGAAAAGTCCCTCAAAGTTCCACAAGTTTCCACAAAATCTCCTCAATATCCCACAAAATTCAAGAAAAATCACACAAAATTCCCTAAATCTTCTCAAAACACGACCAAATTCTAGAAAAATATCCCACCAAATCTCCACAAATTCCCACAAAATACATGAAAAATCCCTCAAGATCCCTAAATCGCCTCAATATCCCAAAAAATTCCACAAAAATCCCACAAAACCTCCACAAGTTTCCACAAAATCTAAGAAAAATTCCTCAAAATTCTACAAGTCTCCTCAAAACCACACAATTCCAGAAAAACCCCACAAAATTCCAGAGAAGTCCCACAAAACTCCCTAAATCATTTCAAAACCCTACCAATTCACAGGAATGTCCCACAAAATCTCCACCAATTCCCAGAAAATCCCAAAAAAATCTCACAAAAATCCCTAAATCTTCTGAAAACTCGACCAAATTCCAGAAACGCCCCATAAAATCAGCACAGTTTCCCACAAAATTCAAGAAAAAAAACCACAAAATTCCCAAAATCTTTTCAAAATACCACAAAATTCTTGAAAAGCCCCACCAAATTCCAGAAACATCCCACAAAATGTCCTCAATATCCAACAAAATCCCAGAAAAGTCCCACAAAATTCCCTAAATCTTCTCAAAACTCTACCAAATTCCAGAAAAATCCCACAGAATCTCCACAAATTCCCACAGAATACATGACAAATCCCTGATAATTCGTCAATTCTCTACAGAATCTCACCAAATTCCTAAAAAGTCCCTCAAAGTTCCACAAACATCCCACAAAATCTCCCCGGAATCCAATAAAATTCCAGGAAAAATCCCACAAAATTCCCTAAATCTTCTAAAAACATGGCCAAAATCCACAAAAATCCCACCGAATCGCCACAAATTCCCACAGAATACATGAAAATACCCCTGATAATTCGTCAGTTCTCTACAGAATCTCACCAAATTCCAGAAAAGTCCCTCAAAGTTCCACAAACATCCCACAAAATCTCCTCAATATCCCACAAAATTCAAGAAAAATCACACAAAATTCCCTAAATCTTCTCAAAACACGACCAAATTCTAGAAAAATATCCCACCAAATCTCCACAAATTCCCACAGAATACATGAAAAATCCCTGATAATTTGTCAGTTCTCTACAGAATCTCACCAAATTCCAGAAAAGTCCCTCAAAGTTCCACAAACATCCCACAAAATCTCCTCAATATCCCACAAAATTCAAGAAAAATCACACAAAATTCCCTAAATCTTCTCAAAACACGACCAAATTCTAGAAAAATATCCCACCAAATCTCCACAAATTCCCACAAAATACATGAAAAATCCCTCAAGATCCCTAAATCGCCTCAATATCCCAAAAAATTCCACAAAAATCCCACAAAACCTCCACAAGTTTCCACAAAATCTAAGAAAAATTCCTCAAAAGTCTTCAAGTCTCCTCAAAACCACACAAAGTCCTTGAAAAGGCCCACCAAATTCCAGTAAATCCCACAGATTCTCCACAAATTCCCACAAAATCTAAAACAAATTCCTCAAAATTCTTCAAGTCTCCTCAGAATCCCACACAATTTCAGAAAAACCCCACAAAATTCCAGAGAAGTCCCACAAAACTCCCTAAATCATTTCAAAACCCTACCAATTCACAGGAATGTCCCACAAAATCTCCACCAATTCCCAGAACATCCCAAAAAAATCTCACAAAAATCCCTAAATCTTCTGAAAACTCGACCAAATTCCAGAAACGCCCCATAAAATCAGCACAGTTTCCCACAAAATTCAAGAAAAAACACCACACAATTCCCTAAACCTTTTCAAAATACCACAAAATTCTTGAAAAGCCCCACCAAATTCCAGAAACATCCCACAAAATGTCCTCAATACCCAACAAAATCCCAGAAAAATCACACAAAATTCCCTAAATCTTCTCAAAACACGGCCAAAATCCACAAAAATCCCACCGAATCTCCACAAATTCCCACAGAATACATGAAAATACCCCTGAAAATTCCTCAGTTCTCTACAGAATCTCACCAAATTCCAGAAAAGTCCCTCAAAGTTCCACAAACATCCCACAAAATCTCCTCAATATCCCACAAAATTCAAGAAAAATCACACAAAATTCCCTAAATCTTCTCAAAACACGACCAAATTCTAGAAAAATATCCCACCAAATCTCCACAAATTCCCACAAAATACATGAAAATACCCCTGATAATTCGTCAGTTCTCTACAGAATCTCACCAAATTCCAGAAAAGTCCCTCAAAGTTCCACAAGTTTCCACAAAATCTCCTCAATATCCCACAAAATTCAAGAAAAATCACACAAAATTCCCTAAATCTTCTCAAAACACGACCAAATTCTAGAAAAATATCCCACCAAATCTCCACAAATTCCCACAAAATACATGAAAAATCCCTCAAGATCCCTAAATCGCCTCAATATCCCAAAAAATTCCACAAAAATCCCACAAAACCTCCACAAGTTTCCACAAAATCTAAGAAAAATTCCTCAAAATTCTACAAGTCTCCTCAAAACCACACAATTCCAGAAAAACCCCACAAAATTCCAGAGAAGTCCCACAAAACTCCCTAAATCATTTCAAAACCCTACCAATTCACAGGAATGTCCCACAAAATCTCCACCAATTCCCAGAAAATCCCAAAAAAATCTCACAAAAATCCCTAAATCTTCTGAAAACTCGACCAAATTCCAGAAACGCCCCATAAAATCAGCACAGTTTCCCACAAAATTCAAGAAAAAAAACCACAAAATTCCCAAAATCTTTTCAAAATACCACAAAATTCTTGAAAAGCCCCACCAAATTCCAGAAACATCCCACAAAATGTCCTCAATATCCAACAAAATCCCAGAAAAGTCCCACAAAATTCCCTAAATCTTCTCAAAACTCTACCAAATTCCAGAAAAATCCCACAGAATCTCCACAAATTCCCACAGAATACATGAAAAATCCCTGATAATTCGTCAATTCTCTACAGAATCTCACCAAATTCCTAAAAAGTCCCTCAAAGTTCCACAAACATCCCACAAAATCTCCCCGGAATCCAATAAAATTCCAGGAAAAATCCCACAAAATTCCCTAAATCTTCTAAAAACATGGCCAAAATCCACAAAAATCCCACCGAATCGCCACAAATTCCCACAGAATACATGAAAATACCCCTGATAATTCGTCAGTTCTCTACAGAATCTCACCAAATTCCAGAAAAGTCCCTCAAAGTTCCACAAACATCCCACAAAATCTCCTCAATATCCCACAAAATTCAAGAAAAATCACACAAAATTCCCTAAATCTTCTCAAAACACGACCAAATTCTAGAAAAATATCCCACCAAATCTCCACAAATTCCCACAGAATACATGAAAAATCCCTGATAATTTGTCAGTTCTCTACAGAATCTCACCAAATTCCAGAAAAGTCCCTCAAAGTTCCACAAACATCCCACAAAATCTCCTCAATATCCCACAAAATTCAAGAAAAATCCCACAAAATTCCCTAAATCTTCTCAAAACACGACCAAATTCTAGAAAAATATCCCACCAAATCTCCACAAATTCCCACAAAATACATGAAAAATCCCTCAAGATCCCTAAATCGCCTCAATATCCCAAAAAATTCCACAAAAATCCCACAAAACCTCCACAAGTTTCCACAAAATCTAAGAAAAATTCCTCAAAAGTCTTCAAGTCTCCTCAAAACCACACAAAGTCCTTGAAAAGGCCCACCAAATTCCAGTAAATCCCACAGATTCTCCACAAATTCCCACAAAATCTAAAACAAATTCCTCAAAATTCTTCAAGTCTCCTCAGAATCCCACACAATTTCAGAAAAACCCCACAAAATTCCAGAGAAGTCCCACAAAACTCCCTAAATCATTTCAAAACCCTACCAATTCACAGGAATGTCCCACAAAATCTCCACCAATTCCCAGAACATCCCACAAAAATCTCACAAAAATCCCTAAATCTTCTGAAAACTCGACCAAATTCCAGAAACGCCCCATAAAATCAGCACAGTTTCCCACAAAATTCAAGAAAAAACACCACACAATTCCCTAAACCTTTTCAAAATACCACAAAATTCTTGAAAAGCCCCACCAAATTCCAGAAACATCCCACAAAATGTCCTCAATACCCAACAAAATCCCAGAAAAATCACACAAAATTCCCTAAATCTTCTCAAAACACGGCCAAAATCCACAAAAATCCCACCGAATCTCCACAAATTCCCACAGAATACATGAAAATACCCCTGAAAATTCCTCAGTTCTCTACAGAATCTCACCAAATTCCAGAAAAGTCCCTCAAAGTTCCACAAACATCCCACAAAATCTCCTCAATATCCCACAAAATTCAAGAAAAATCACACAAAATTCCCTAAATCTTCTCAAAACACGACCAAATTCTAGAAAAATATCCCACCAAATCTCCACAAATTCCCACAAAATACATGAAAATACCCCTGATAATTCGTCAGTTCTCTACAGAATCTCACCAAATTCCAGAAAAGTCCCTCAAAGTTCCACAAACATCACACAAAATCTCCTCAATATCCCACAAAATTCAAGAAAAATCACACAAAATTCCCTAAATCTTCTCAAAACACGACCAAATTCTAGAAAAATATCCCACCAAATCTCCACAAATTCCCACAAAATACATGAAAAATCCCTCAAGATCCCTAAATCGCCTCAATATCCCAAAAAATTCCACAAAAATCCCACAAAACCTCCACAAGTTTCCACAAAATCTAAGAAAAATTCCTCAAAATTCTACAAGTCTCCTCAAAACCACACAATTCCAGAAAAACCCCACAAAATTCCAGAGAAGTCCCACAAAACTCCCTAAATCATTTCAAAACCCTACCAATTCACAGGAATGTCCCACAAAATCTCCACCAATTCCCAGAAAATCCCAAAAAAATCTCACAAAAATCCCTAAATCTTCTGAAAACTCGACCAAATTCCAGAAACGCCCCATAAAATCAGCACAGTTTCCCACAAAATTCAAGAAAAAAAACCACAAAATTCCCAAAATCTTTTCAAAATACCACAAAATTCTTGAAAAGCCCCACCAAATTCCAGAAACATCCCACAAAATGTCCTCAATATCCAACAAAATCCCAGAAAAGTCCCACAAAATTCCCTAAATCTTCTCAAAACTCTACCAAATTCCAGAAAAATCCCACAGAATCTCCACAAATTCCCACAGAATACATGACAAATCCCTGATAATTCGTCAATTCTCTACAGAATCTCACCAAATACCAGAAAAGTCCCTCAAAGTTCCACAAACATCCCACAAAATCTCCCCGGAATCCAATAAAATTCCAGGAAAAATCCCACAAAATTCCCTAAATCTTCTAAAAACATGGCCAAAATCCACAAAAATCCCACCGAATCGCCACAAATTCCCACAGAATACATGAAAATACCCCTGATAATTCGTCAGTTCTCTACAGAATCTCACCAAATTCCAGAAAAGTCCCTCAAAGTTCCACAAACATCCCACAAAATCTCCTCAATATCCCACAAAATTCAAGAAAAATCACACAAAATTCCCTAAATCTTCTCAAAACACGACCAAATTCTAGAAAAATATCCCACCAAATCTCCACAAATTCCCACAGAATACATGAAAAATCCCTGATAATTTGTCAGTTCTCTACAGAATCTCACCAAATTCCAGAAAAGTCCCTCAAAGTTCCACAAACATCCCACAAAATCTCCTCAATATCCCACAAAATTCAAGAAAAATCACACAAAATTCCCTAAATCTTCTCAAAACACGACCAAATTCTAGAAAAATATCCCACCAAATCTCCACAAATTCCCACAAAATACATGAAAAATCCCTCAAGATCCCTAAATCGCCTCAATATCCCAAAAAATTCCACAAAAATCCCACAAAACCTCCACAAGTTTCCACAAAATCTAAGAAAAATTCCTCAAAAGTCTTCAAGTCTCCTCAAAACCACACAAAGTCCTTGAAAAGGCCCACCAAATTCCAGTAAATCCCACAGATTCTCCACAAATTCCCACAAAATCTAAAACAAATTCCTCAAAATTCTTCAAGTCTCCTCAGAATCCCACACAATTTCAGAAAAACCCCACAAAATTCCAGAGAAGTCCCACAAAACTCCCTAAATCATTTCAAAACCCTACCAATTCACAGGAATGTCCCACAAAATCTCCACCAATTCCCAGAACATCCCACAAAAATCTCACAAAAATCCCTAAATCTTCTGAAAACTCGACCAAATTCCAGAAACGCCCCATAAAATCAGCACAGTTTCCCACAAAATTCAAGAAAAAACACCACACAATTCCCTAAACCTTTTCAAAATACCACAAAATTCTTGAAAAGCCCCACCAAATTCCAGAAACATCCCACAAAATGTCCTCAATACCCAACAAAATCCCAGAAAAATCACACAAAATTCCCTAAATCTTCTCAAAACACGGCCAAAATCCACAAAAATCCCACCGAATCTCCACAAATTCCCACAGAATACATGAAAATACCCCTGAAAATTCCTCAGTTCTCTACAGAATCTCACCAAATTCCAGAAAAGTCCCTCAAAGTTCCACAAACATCCCACAAAATCTCCTCAATATCCCACAAAATTCAAGAAAAATCACACAAAATTCCCTAAATATTCTCAAAACACGACCAAATTCTAGAAAAATATCCCACCAAATCTCCACAAATTCCCACAAAATACATGAAAATACCCCTGATAATTCGTCAGTTCTCTACAGAATCTCACCAAATTCCAGAAAAGTCCCTCAAAGTTCCACAAGTTTCCACAAAATCTCCTCAATATCCCACAAAATTCAAGAAAAATCACACAAAATTCCATAAATCTTCTCAAAACACGACCAAATTCTAGAAAAATATCCCACCAAATCTCCACAAATTCCCACAAAATACATGAAAAATCCCTCAAGATCCCTAAATCGCCTCAATATCCCAAAAAATTCCACAAAAATCCCACAAAACCTCCACAAGTTTCCACAAAATCTAAGAAAAATTCCTCAAAATTCTACAAGTCTCCTCAAAACCACACAATTCCAGAAAAACCCCACAAAATTCCAGAGAAGTCCCACAAAACTCCCTAAATCATTTCAAAACCCTACCAATTCACAGGAATGTCCCACAAAATCTCCACCAATTCCCAGAAAATCCCAAAAAAATCTCACAAAAATCCCTAAATCTTCTGAAAACTCGACCAAATTCCAGAAACGCCCCATAAAATCAGCACAGTTTCCCACAAAATTCAAGAAAAAAAACCACAAAATTCCCAAAATCTTTTCAAAATACCACAAAATTCTTGAAAAGCCCCACCAAATTCCAGAAACATCCCACAAAATGTCCTCAATATCCAACAAAATCCCAGAAAAGTCCCACAAAATTCCCTAAATCTTCTCAAAACTCTACCAAATTCCAGAAAAATCCCACAGAATCTCCACAAATTCCCACAGAATACATGACAAATCCCTGATAATTCGTCAATTCTCTACAGAATCTCACCAAATTCCTAAAAAGTCCCTCAAAGTTCCACAAACATCCCACAAAATCTCCCCGGAATCCAATAAAATTCCAGGAAAAATCCCACAAAATTCCCTAAATCTTCTAAAAACATGGCCAAAATCCACAAAAATCCCACCGAATCGCCACAAATTCCCACAGAATACATGAAAATACCCCTGATAATTCGTCAGTTCTCTACAGAATCTCACCAAATTCCAGAAAAGTCCCTCAAAGTTCCACAAACATCCCACAAAATCTCCTCAATATCCCACAAAATTCAAGAAAAATCACACAAAATTCCCTAAATCTTCTCAAAACACGACCAAATTCTAGAAAAATATCCCACCAAATCTCCACAAATTCCCACAGAATACATGAAAAATCCCTGATAATTTGTCAGTTCTCTACAGAATCTCACCAAATTCCAGAAAAGTCCCTCAAAGTTCCACAAACATCCCACAAAATCTCCTCAATATCCCACAAAATTCAAGAAAAATCACACAAAATTCCCTAAATCTTCTCAAAACACGACCAAATTCTAGAAAAATATCCCACCAAATCTCCACAAATTCCCACAAAATACATGAAAAATCCCTCAAGATCCCTAAATCGCCTCAATATCCCAAAAAATTCCACAAAAATCCCACAAAACCTCCACAAGTTTCCACAAAATCTAAGAAAAATTCCTCAAAAGTCTTCAAGTCTCCTCAAAACCACACAAAGTCCTTGAAAAGGCCCACCAAATTCCAGTAAATCCCACAGATTCTCCACAAATTCCCACAAAATCTAAAACAAATTCCTCAAAATTCTTCAAGTCTCCTCAGAATCCCACACAATTTCAGAAAAACCCCACAAAATTCCAGAGAAGTCCCACAAAACTCCCTAAATCATTTCAAAACCCTACCAATTCACAGGAATGTCCCACAAAATCTCCACCAATTCCCAGAACATCCCAAAAAAATCTCACAAAAATCCCTAAATCTTCTGAAAACTCGACCAAATTCCAGAAACGCCCCATAAAATCAGCACAGTTTCCCACAAAATTCAAGAAAAAACACCACACAATTCCCTAAACCTTTTCAAAATACCACAAAATTCTTGAAAAGCCCCACCAAATTCCAGAAACATCCCACAAAATGTCCTCAATACCCAACAAAATCCCAGAAAAATCACACAAAATTCCCTAAATCTTCTCAAAACACGGCCAAAATCCACAAAAATCCCACCGAATCTCCACAAATTCCCACAGAATACATGAAAATACCCCTGAAAATTCCTCAGTTCTCTACAGAATCTCACCAAATTCCAGAAAAGTCCCTCAAAGTTCCACAAACATCCCACAAAATCTCCTCAATATCCCACAAAATTCAAGAAAAATCACACAAAATTCCCTAAATCTTCTCAAAACACGACCAAATTCTAGAAAAATATCCCACCAAATCTCCACAAATTCCCACAAAATACATGAAAATACCCCTGATAATTCGTCAGTTCTCTACAGAATCTCACCAAATTCCAGAAAAGTCCCTCAAAGTTCCACAAGTTTCCACAAAATCTCCTCAATATCCCACAAAATTCAAGAAAAATCACACAAAATTCCCTAAATCTTCTCAAAACACGACCAAATTCTAGAAAAATATCCCACCAAATCTCCACAAATTCCCACAAAATACATGAAAAATCCCTCAAGATCCCTAAATCGCCTCAATATCCCAAAAAATTCCACAAAAATCCCACAAAACCTCCACAAGTTTCCACAAAATCTAAGAAAAATTCCTCAAAATTCTACAAGTCTCCTCAAAACCACACAATTCCAGAAAAACCCCACAAAATTCCAGAGAAGTCCCACAAAACTCCCTAAATCATTTCAAAACCCTACCAATTCACAGGAATGTCCCACAAAATCTCCACCAATTCCCAGAAAATCCCAAAAAAATCTCACAAAAATCCCTAAATCTTCTGAAAACTCGACCAAATTCCAGAAACGCCCCATAAAATCAGCACAGTTTCCCACAAAATTCAAGAAAAAAAACCACAAAATTCCCAAAATCTTTTCAAAATACCACAAAATTCTTGAAAAGCCCCACCAAATTCCAGAAACATCCCACAAAATGTCCTCAATATCCAACAAAATCCCAGAAAAGTCCCACAAAATTCCCTAAATCTTCTCAAAACTCTACCAAATTCCAGAAAAATCCCACAGAATCTCCACAAATTCCCACAGAATACATGAAAAATCCCTGATAATTCGTCAATTCTCTACAGAATCTCACCAAATTCCTAAAAAGTCCCTCAAAGTTCCACAAACATCCCACAAAATCTCCCCGGAATCCAATAAAATTCCAGGAAAAATCCCACAAAATTCCCTAAATCTTCTAAAAACATGGCCAAAATCCACAAAAATCCCACCGAATCGCCACAAATTCCCACAGAATACATGAAAATACCCCTGATAATTCGTCAGTTCTCTACAGAATCTCACCAAATTCCAGAAAAGTCCCTCAAAGTTCCACAAACATCCCACAAAATCTCCTCAATATCCCACAAAATTCAAGAAAAATCACACAAAATTCCCTAAATCTTCTCAAAACACGACCAAATTCTAGAAAAATATCCCACCAAATCTCCACAAATTCCCACAGAATACATGAAAAATCCCTGATAATTTGTCAGTTCTCTACAGAATCTCACCAAATTCCAGAAAAGTCCCTCAAAGTTCCACAAACATCCCACAAAATCTCCTCAATATCCCACAAAATTCAAGAAAAATCCCACAAAATTCCCTAAATCTTCTCAAAACACGACCAAATTCTAGAAAAATATCCCACCAAATCTCCACAAATTCCCACAAAATACATGAAAAATCCCTCAAGATCCCTAAATCGCCTCAATATCCCAAAAAATTCCACAAAAATCCCACAAAACCTCCACAAGTTTCCACAAAATCTAAGAAAAATTCCTCAAAAGTCTTCAAGTCTCCTCAAAACCACACAAAGTCCTTGAAAAGGCCCACCAAATTCCAGTAAATCCCACAGATTCTCCACAAATTCCCACAAAATCTAAAACAAATTCCTCAAAATTCTTCAAGTCTCCTCAGAATCCCACACAATTTCAGAAAAACCCCACAAAATTCCAGAGAAGTCCCACAAAACTCCCTAAATCATTTCAAAACCCTACCAATTCACAGGAATGTCCCACAAAATCTCCACCAATTCCCAGAACATCCCACAAAAATCTCACAAAAATCCCTAAATCTTCTGAAAACTCGACCAAATTCCAGAAACGCCCCATAAAATCAGCACAGTTTCCCACAAAATTCAAGAAAAAACACCACACAATTCCCTAAACCTTTTCAAAATACCACAAAATTCTTGAAAAGCCCCACCAAATTCCAGAAACATCCCACAAAATGTCCTCAATACCCAACAAAATCCCAGAAAAATCACACAAAATTCCCTAAATCTTCTCAAAACACGGCCAAAATCCACAAAAATCCCACCGAATCTCCACAAATTCCCACAGAATACATGAAAATACCCCTGAAAATTCCTCAGTTCTCTACAGAATCTCACCAAATTCCAGAAAAGTCCCTCAAAGTTCCACAAACATCCCACAAAATCTCCTCAATATCCCACAAAATTCAAGAAAAATCACACAAAATTCCCTAAATATTCTCAAAACACGACCAAATTCTAGAAAAATATCCCACCAAATCTCCACAAATTCCCACAAAATACATGAAAATACCCCTGATAATTCGTCAGTTCTCTACAGAATCTCACCAAATTCCAGAAAAGTCCCTCAAAGTTCCACAAGTTTCCACAAAATCTCCTCAATATCCCACAAAATTCAAGAAAAATCACACAAAATTCCATAAATCTTCTCAAAACACGACCAAATTCTAGAAAAATATCCCACCAAATCTCCACAAATTCCCACAAAATACATGAAAAATCCCTCAAGATCCCTAAATCGCCTCAATATCCCAAAAAATTCCACAAAAATCCCACAAAACCTCCACAAGTTTCCACAAAATCTAAGAAAAATTCCTCAAAATTCTACAAGTCTCCTCAAAACCACACAATTCCAGAAAAACCCCACAAAATTCCAGAGAAGTCCCACAAAACTCCCTAAATCATTTCAAAACCCTACCAATTCACAGGAATGTCCCACAAAATCTCCACCAATTCCCAGAAAATCCCAAAAAAATCTCACAAAAATCCCTAAATCTTCTGAAAACTCGACCAAATTCCAGAAACGCCCCATAAAATCAGCACAGTTTCCCACAAAATTCAAGAAAAAAAACCACAAAATTCCCAAAATCTTTTCAAAATACCACAAAATTCTTGAAAAGCCCCACCAAATTCCAGAAACATCCCACAAAATGTCCTCAATATCCAACAAAATCCCAGAAAAGTCCCACAAAATTCCCTAAATCTTCTCAAAACTCTACCAAATTCCAGAAAAATCCCACAGAATCTCCACAAATTCCCACAGAATACATGACAAATCCCTGATAATTCGTCAATTCTCTACAGAATCTCACCAAATTCCTAAAAAGTCCCTCAAAGTTCCACAAACATCCCACAAAATCTCCCCGGAATCCAATAAAATTCCAGGAAAAATCCCACAAAATTCCCTAAATCTTCTAAAAACATGGCCAAAATCCACAAAAATCCCACCGAATCGCCACAAATTCCCACAGAATACATGAAAATACCCCTGATAATTCGTCAGTTCTCTACAGAATCTCACCAAATTCCAGAAAAGTCCCTCAAAGTTCCACAAACATCCCACAAAATCTCCTCAATATCCCACAAAATTCAAGAAAAATCACACAAAATTCCCTAAATCTTCTCAAAACACGACCAAATTCTAGAAAAATATCCCACCAAATCTCCACAAATTCCCACAGAATACATGAAAAATCCCTGATAATTTGTCAGTTCTCTACAGAATCTCACCAAATTCCAGAAAAGTCCCTCAAAGTTCCACAAACATCCCACAAAATCTCCTCAATATCCCACAAAATTCAAGAAAAATCACACAAAATTCCCTAAATCTTCTCAAAACACGACCAAATTCTAGAAAAATATCCCACCAAATCTCCACAAATTCCCACAAAATACATGAAAAATCCCTCAAGATCCCTAAATCGCCTCAATATCCCAAAAAATTCCACAAAAATCCCACAAAACCTCCACAAGTTTCCACAAAATCTAAGAAAAATTCCTCAAAAGTCTTCAAGTCTCCTCAAAACCACACAAAGTCCTTGAAAAGGCCCACCAAATTCCAGTAAATCCCACAGATTCTCCACAAATTCCCACAAAATCTAAAACAAATTCCTCAAAATTCTTCAAGTCTCCTCAGAATCCCACACAATTTCAGAAAAACCCCACAAAATTCCAGAGAAGTCCCACAAAACTCCCTAAATCATTTCAAAACCCTACCAATTCACAGGAATGTCCCACAAAATCTCCACCAATTCCCAGAACATCCCAAAAAAATCTCACAAAAATCCCTAAATCTTCTGAAAACTCGACCAAATTCCAGAAACGCCCCATAAAATCAGCACAGTTTCCCACAAAATTCAAGAAAAAACACCACACAATTCCCTAAACCTTTTCAAAATACCACAAAATTCTTGAAAAGCCCCACCAAATTCCAGAAACATCCCACAAAATGTCCTCAATACCCAACAAAATCCCAGAAAAATCACACAAAATTCCCTAAATCTTCTCAAAACACGGCCAAAATCCACAAAAATCCCACCGAATCTCCACAAATTCCCACAGAATACATGAAAATACCCCTGAAAATTCCTCAGTTCTCTACAGAATCTCACCAAATTCCAGAAAAGTCCCTCAAAGTTCCACAAACATCCCACAAAATCTCCTCAATATCCCACAAAATTCAAGAAAAATCACACAAAATTCCCTAAATCTTCTCAAAACACGACCAAATTCTAGAAAAATATCCCACCAAATCTCCACAAATTCCCACAAAATACATGAAAATACCCCTGATAATTCGTCAGTTCTCTACAGAATCTCACCAAATTCCAGAAAAGTCCCTCAAAGTTCCACAAGTTTCCACAAAATCTCCTCAATATCCCACAAAATTCAAGAAAAATCACACAAAATTCCCTAAATCTTCTCAAAACACGACCAAATTCTAGAAAAATATCCCACCAAATCTCCACAAATTCCCACAAAATACATGAAAAATCCCTCAAGATCCCTAAATCGCCTCAATATCCCAAAAAATTCCACAAAAATCCCACAAAACCTCCACAAGTTTCCACAAAATCTAAGAAAAATTCCTCAAAATTCTACAAGTCTCCTCAAAACCACACAATTCCAGAAAAACCCCACAAAATTCCAGAGAAGTCCCACAAAACTCCCTAAATCATTTCAAAACCCTACCAATTCACAGGAATGTCCCACAAAATCTCCACCAATTCCCAGAAAATCCCAAAAAAATCTCACAAAAATCCCTAAATCTTCTGAAAACTCGACCAAATTCCAGAAACGCCCCATAAAATCAGCACAGTTTCCCACAAAATTCAAGAAAAAAAACCACAAAATTCCCAAAATCTTTTCAAAATACCACAAAATTCTTGAAAAGCCCCACCAAATTCCAGAAACATCCCACAAAATGTCCTCAATATCCAACAAAATCCCAGAAAAGTCCCACAAAATTCCCTAAATCTTCTCAAAACTCTACCAAATTCCAGAAAAATCCCACAGAATCTCCACAAATTCCCACAGAATACATGAAAAATCCCTGATAATTCGTCAATTCTCTACAGAATCTCACCAAATTCCTAAAAAGTCCCTCAAAGTTCCACAAACATCCCACAAAATCTCCCCGGAATCCAATAAAATTCCAGGAAAAATCCCACAAAATTCCCTAAATCTTCTAAAAACATGGCCAAAATCCACAAAAATCCCACCGAATCGCCACAAATTCCCACAGAATACATGAAAATACCCCTGATAATTCGTCAGTTCTCTACAGAATCTCACCAAATTCCAGAAAAGTCCCTCAAAGTTCCACAAACATCCCACAAAATCTCCTCAATATCCCACAAAATTCAAGAAAAATCACACAAAATTCCCTAAATCTTCTCAAAACACGACCAAATTCTAGAAAAATATCCCACCAAATCTCCACAAATTCCCACAGAATACATGAAAAATCCCTGATAATTTGTCAGTTCTCTACAGAATCTCACCAAATTCCAGAAAAGTCCCTCAAAGTTCCACAAACATCCCACAAAATCTCCTCAATATCCCACAAAATTCAAGAAAAATCCCACAAAATTCCCTAAATCTTCTCAAAACACGACCAAATTCTAGAAAAATATCCCACCAAATCTCCACAAATTCCCACAAAATACATGAAAAATCCCTCAAGATCCCTAAATCGCCTCAATATCCCAAAAAATTCCACAAAAATCCCACAAAACCTCCACAAGTTTCCACAAAATCTAAGAAAAATTCCTCAAAAGTCTTCAAGTCTCCTCAAAACCACACAAAGTCCTTGAAAAGGCCCACCAAATTCCAGTAAATCCCACAGATTCTCCACAAATTCCCACAAAATCTAAAACAAATTCCTCAAAATTCTTCAAGTCTCCTCAGAATCCCACACAATTTCAGAAAAACCCCACAAAATTCCAGAGAAGTCCCACAAAACTCCCTAAATCATTTCAAAACCCTACCAATTCACAGGAATGTCCCACAAAATCTCCACCAATTCCCAGAACATCCCACAAAAATCTCACAAAAATCCCTAAATCTTCTGAAAACTCGACCAAATTCCAGAAACGCCCCATAAAATCAGCACAGTTTCCCACAAAATTCAAGAAAAAACACCACACAATTCCCTAAACCTTTTCAAAATACCACAAAATTCTTGAAAAGCCCCACCAAATTCCAGAAACATCCCACAAAATGTCCTCAATACCCAACAAAATCCCAGAAAAATCACACAAAATTCCCTAAATCTTCTCAAAACACGGCCAAAATCCACAAAAATCCCACCGAATCTCCACAAATTCCCACAGAATACATGAAAATACCCCTGAAAATTCCTCAGTTCTCTACAGAATCTCACCAAATTCCAGAAAAGTCCCTCAAAGTTCCACAAACATCCCACAAAATCTCCTCAATATCCCACAAAATTCAAGAAAAATCACACAAAATTCCCTAAATCTTCTCAAAACACGACCAAATTCTAGAAAAATATCCCACCAAATCTCCACAAATTCCCACAAAATACATGAAAATACCCCTGATAATTCGTCAGTTCTCTACAGAATCTCACCAAATTCCAGAAAAGTCCCTCAAAGTTCCACAAACATCACACAAAATCTCCTCAATATCCCACAAAATTCAAGAAAAATCACACAAAATTCCCTAAATCTTCTCAAAACACGACCAAATTCTAGAAAAATATCCCACCAAATCTCCACAAATTCCCACAAAATACATGAAAAATCCCTCAAGATCCCTAAATCGCCTCAATATCCCAAAAAATTCCACAAAAATCCCACAAAACCTCCACAAGTTTCCACAAAATCTAAGAAAAATTCCTCAAAATTCTACAAGTCTCCTCAAAACCACACAATTCCAGAAAAACCCCACAAAATTCCAGAGAAGTCCCACAAAACTCCCTAAATCATTTCAAAACCCTACCAATTCACAGGAATGTCCCACAAAATCTCCACCAATTCCCAGAAAATCCCAAAAAAATCTCACAAAAATCCCTAAATCTTCTGAAAACTCGACCAAATTCCAGAAACGCCCCATAAAATCAGCACAGTTTCCCACAAAATTCAAGAAAAAAAACCACAAAATTCCCAAAATCTTTTCAAAATACCACAAAATTCTTGAAAAGCCCCACCAAATTCCAGAAACATCCCACAAAATGTCCTCAATATCCAACAAAATCCCAGAAAAGTCCCACAAAATTCCCTAAATCTTCTCAAAACTCTACCAAATTCCAGAAAAATCCCACAGAATCTCCACAAATTCCCACAGAATACATGACAAATCCCTGATAATTCGTCAATTCTCTACAGAATCTCACCAAATACCAGAAAAGTCCCTCAAAGTTCCACAAACATCCCACAAAATCTCCCCGGAATCCAATAAAATTCCAGGAAAAATCCCACAAAATTCCCTAAATCTTCTAAAAACATGGCCAAAATCCACAAAAATCCCACCGAATCGCCACAAATTCCCACAGAATACATGAAAATACCCCTGATAATTCGTCAGTTCTCTACAGAATCTCACCAAATTCCAGAAAAGTCCCTCAAAGTTCCACAAACATCCCACAAAATCTCCTCAATATCCCACAAAATTCAAGAAAAATCACACAAAATTCCCTAAATCTTCTCAAAACACGACCAAATTCTAGAAAAATATCCCACCAAATCTCCACAAATTCCCACAGAATACATGAAAAATCCCTGATAATTTGTCAGTTCTCTACAGAATCTCACCAAATTCCAGAAAAGTCCCTCAAAGTTCCACAAACATCCCACAAAATCTCCTCAATATCCCACAAAATTCAAGAAAAATCACACAAAATTCCCTAAATCTTCTCAAAACACGACCAAATTCTAGAAAAATATCCCACCAAATCTCCACAAATTCCCACAAAATACATGAAAAATCCCTCAAGATCCCTAAATCGCCTCAATATCCCAAAAAATTCCACAAAAATCCCACAAAACCTCCACAAGTTTCCACAAAATCTAAGAAAAATTCCTCAAAAGTCTTCAAGTCTCCTCAAAACCACACAAAGTCCTTGAAAAGGCCCACCAAATTCCAGTAAATCCCACAGATTCTCCACAAATTCCCACAAAATCTAAAACAAATTCCTCAAAATTCTTCAAGTCTCCTCAGAATCCCACACAATTCCAGAAAAAACACACAAAATTCCAGAGAAGTCCCACAAAACTCCCTAAATCATTTCAAAACCCTACCAATTCACAGGAATGTCCCACAAAATCTCCACCAATTCCCAGAACATCCCACAAAAATCTCACAAAAATCCCTAAATCTTCTGAAAACTCGACCAAATTCCAGAAACGCCCCATAAAATCAGCACAGTTTCCCACAAAATTCAAGAAAAAACACCACACAATTCCCTAAACCTTTTCAAAATACCACAAAATTCTTGAAAAGCCCCACCAAATTCCAGAAACATCCCACAAAATGTCCTCAATACCCAACAAAATCCCAGAAAAATCACACAAAATTCCCTAAATCTTCTCAAAACACGGCCAAAATCCACAAAAATCCCACCGAATCTCCACAAATTCCCACAGAATACATGAAAATACCCCTGAAAATTCCTCAGTTCTCTACAGAATCTCACCAAATTCCAGAAAAGTCCCTCAAAGTTCCACAAACATCCCACAAAATCTCCTCAATATCCCACAAAATTCAAGAAAAATCACACAAAATTCCCTAAATCTTCTCAAAACACGACCAAATTCTAGAAAAATATCCCACCAAATCTCCACAAATTCCCACAAAATACATGAAAATACCCCTGATAATTCGTCAGTTCTCTACAGAATCTCACCAAATTCCAGAAAAGTCCCTCAAAGTTCCACAAGTTTCCACAAAATCTCCTCAATATCCCACAAAATTCAAGAAAAATCACACAAAATTCCATAAATCTTCTCAAAACACGACCAAATTCTAGAAAAATATCCCACCAAATCTCCACAAATTCCCACAAAATACATGAAAAATCCCTCAAGATCCCTAAATCGCCTCAATATCCCAAAAAATTCCACAAAAATCCCACAAAACCTCCACAAGTTTCCACAAAATCTAAGAAAAATTCCTCAAAATTCTACAAGTCTCCTCAAAACCACACAATTCCAGAAAAACCCCACAAAATTCCAGAGAAGTCCCACAAAACTCCCTAAATCATTTCAAAACCCTACCAATTCACAGGAATGTCCCACAAAATCTCCACCAATTCCCAGAAAATCCCAAAAAAATCTCACAAAAATCCCTAAATCTTCTGAAAACTCGACCAAATTCCAGAAACGCCCCATAAAATCAGCACAGTTTCCCACAAAATTCAAGAAAAAAAACCACAAAATTCCCAAAATCTTTTCAAAATACCACAAAATTCTTGAAAAGCCCCACCAAATTCCAGAAACATCCCACAAAATGTCCTCAATATCCAACAAAATCCCAGAAAAGTCCCACAAAATTCCCTAAATCTTCTCAAAACTCTACCAAATTCCAGAAAAATCCCACAGAATCTCCACAAATTCCCACAGAATACATGAAAAATCCCTGATAATTCGTCAATTCTCTACAGAATCTCACCAAATTCCTAAAAAGTCCCTCAAAGTTCCACAAACATCCCACAAAATCTCCCCGGAATCCAATAAAATTCCAGGAAAAATCCCACAAAATTCCCTAAATCTTCTAAAAACATGGCCAAAATCCACAAAAATCCCACCGAATCGCCACAAATTCCCACAGAATACATGAAAATACCCCTGATAATTCGTCAGTTCTCTACAGAATCTCACCAAATTCCAGAAAAGTCCCTCAAAGTTCCACAAACATCCCACAAAATCTCCTCAATATCCCACAAAATTCAAGAAAAATCACACAAAATTCCCTAAATCTTCTCAAAACACGACCAAATTCTAGAAAAATATCCCACCAAATCTCCACAAATTCCCACAGAATACATGAAAAATCCCTGATAATTTGTCAGTTCTCTACAGAATCTCACCAAATTCCAGAAAAGTCCCTCAAAGTTCCACAAACATCCCACAAAATCTCCTCAATATCCCACAAAATTCAAGAAAAATCCCACAAAATTCCCTAAATCTTCTCAAAACACGACCAAATTCTAGAAAAATATCCCACCAAATCTCCACAAATTCCCACAAAATACATGAAAAATCCCTCAAGATCCCTAAATCGCCTCAATATCCCAAAAAATTCCACAAAAATCCCACAAAACCTCCACAAGTTTCCACAAAATCTAAGAAAAATTCCTCAAAAGTCTTCAAGTCTCCTCAAAACCACACAAAGTCCTTGAAAAGGCCCACCAAATTCCAGTAAATCCCACAGATTCTCCACAAATTCCCACAAAATCTAAAACAAATTCCTCAAAATTCTTCAAGTCTCCTCAGAATCCCACACAATTCCAGAAAAAACACACAAAATTCCAGAGAAGTCCCACAAAACTCCCTAAATCATTTCAAAACCCTACCAATTCACAGGAATGTCCCACAAAATCTCCACCAATTCCCAGAACATCCCACAAAAATCTCACAAAAATCCCTAAATCTTCTGAAAACTCGACCAAATTCCAGAAACGCCCCATAAAATCAGCACAGTTTCCCACAAAATTCAAGAAAAAACACCACACAATTCCCTAAACCTTTTCAAAATACCACAAAATTCTTGAAAAGCCCCACCAAATTCCAGAAACATCCCACAAAATGTCCTCAATACCCAACAAAATCCCAGAAAAATCACACAAAATTCCCTAAATCTTCTCAAAACACGGCCAAAATCCACAAAAATCCCACCGAATCTCCACAAATTCCCACAGAATACATGAAAATACCCCTGAAAATTCCTCAGTTCTCTACAGAATCTCACCAAATTCCAGAAAAGTCCCTCAAAGTTCCACAAACATCCCACAAAATCTCCTCAATATCCCACAAAATTCAAGAAAAATCACACAAAATTCCCTAAATCTTCTCAAAACACGACAAAATTCTAGAAAAATATCCCACCAAATCTCCACAAATTCCCACAAAATACATGAAAATACCCCTGATAATTCGTCAGTTCTCTACAGAATCTCACCAAATTCCAGAAAAGTCCCTCAAAGTTCCACAAACATCACACAAAATCTCCTCAATATCCCACAAAATTCAAGAAAAATCACACAAAATTCCCTAAATCTTCTCAAAACACGACCAAATTCTAGAAAAATATCCCACCAAATCTCCACAAATTCCCACAAAATACATGAAAAATCCCTCAAGATCCCTAAATCGCCTCAATATCCCAAAAAATTCCACAAAAATCCCACAAAACCTCCACAAGTTTCCACAAAATCTAAGAAAAATTCCTCAAAATTCTACAAGTCTCCTCAAAACCACACAATTCCAGAAAAACCCCACAAAATTCCAGAGAAGTCCCACAAAACTCCCTAAATCATTTCAAAACCCTACCAATTCACAGGAATGTCCCACAAAATCTCCACCAATTCCCAGAAAATCCCAAAAAAATCTCACAAAAATCCCTAAATCTTCTGAAAACTCGACCAAATTCCAGAAACGCCCCATAAAATCAGCACAGTTTCCCACAAAATTCAAGAAAAAAAACCACAAAATTCCCAAAATCTTTTCAAAATACCACAAAATTCTTGAAAAGCCCCACCAAATTCCAGAAACATCCCACAAAATGTCCTCAATATCCAACAAAATCCCAGAAAAGTCCCACAAAATTCCCTAAATCTTCTCAAAACTCTACCAAATTCCAGAAAAATCCCACAGAATCTCCACAAATTCCCACAGAATACATGACAAATCCCTGATAATTCGTCAATTCTCTACAGAATCTCACCAAATACCAGAAAAGTCCCTCAAAGTTCCACAAACATCCCACAAAATCTCCCCGGAATCCAATAAAATTCCAGGAAAAATCCCACAAAATTCCCTAAATCTTCTAAAAACACGGCCAAAATCCACAAAAATCCCACCGAATCTCCACAAATTCCCACAGAATACATGAAAATACCCCTGATAATTCGTCAGTTCTCTACAGAATCTCACCAAATTCCAGAAAAGTCCCTCAAAGTTCCACAAACATCCCACAAAATCTCCTCAATATCCCACAAAATTCAAGAAAAATCACACAAAATTCCCTAAATCTTCTCAAAACACGACCAAATTCTAGAAAAATATCCCACCAAATCTCCACAAATTCCCACAGAATACATGAAAAATCCCTGATAATTTGTCAGTTCTCTACAGAATCTCACCAAATTCCAGAAAAGTCCCTCAAAGTTCCACAAACATCCCACAAAATCTCCTCAATATCCCACAAAATTCAAGAAAAATCACACAAAATTCCCTAAATCTTCTCAAAACACGACCAAATTCTAGAAAAATATCCCACCAAATCTCCACAAATTCCCACAAAATACATGAAAAATCCCTCAAGATCCCGAAATCGCCTCAATATCCCACAAAATCCCACAAAAATCACACAAAACCTCCACAAGTTTCCACAAAATCTAAGAAAAATTCCTCAAAAGTCTTCAAGTCTCCTCAAAACCACACAAAGTCCTTGAAAAGGCCCACCAAATTCCAGTAAATCCCACAGATTCTCCACAAATTCCCACAAAATCTAAAACAAATTCCTCAAAATTCTTCAAGTCTCCTCAGAATCCCACACAATTCCAGAAAAAACACACAAAATTCCAGAGAAGTCCCACAAAACTCCCTAAATCATTTCAAAACCCTACCAATTCACAGGAATGTCCCACAAAATCTCCACCAATTCCCAGAACATCCCACAAAAATCTCACAAAAATCCCTAAATCTTCTGAAAACTCGACCAAATTCCAGAAACGCCCCATAAAATCAGCACAGTTTCCCACAAAATTCAAGAAAAAACACCACACAATTCCCTAAACCTTTTCAAAATACCACAAAATTCTTGAAAAGCCCCACCAAATTCCAGAAACATCCCACAAAATGTCCTCAATACCCAACAAAATCCCAGAAAAATCACACAAAATTCCCTAAATCTTCTCAAAACACGGCCAAAATCCACAAAAATCCCACCGAATCTCCACAAATTCCCACAGAATACATGAAAATACCCCTGAAAATTCCTCAGTTCTCTACAGAATCTCACCAAATTCCAGAAAAGTCCCTCAAAGTTCCACAAACATCCCACAAAATCTCCTCAATATCCCACAAAATTCAAGAAAAATCACACAAAATTCCCTAAATCTTCTCAAAACACGACCAAATTCTAGAAAAATATCCCACCAAATCTCCACAAATTCCCACAAAATACATGAAAATACCCCTGATAATTCGTCAGTTCTCTACAGAATCTCACCAAATTCCAGAAAAGTCTTTCAAAGTTCCACAAGTTTCCACAAAATCTCCTCAATATCCCACAAAATTCAAGAACAATCACACAAAATTCCCTAAATCTTCTCAAAACACGACCAAATTCTAGAAAAATATCCCACCAAATCTCCACAAATTCCCACAAAATACATGAAAAATCCCTCAAGATCCCTAAATCGCCTCAATATCCCAAAAAATTCCACAAAAATCCCACAAAACCTCCACAAGTTTCCACAAAATCTAAGAAAAATTCCTCAAAATTCTACAAGTCTCCTCAAAACCACACAATTCCAGAAAAACCCCACAAAATTCCAGAGAAGTCCCACAAAACTCCCTAAATCATTTCAAAACCCTACCAATTCACAGGAATGTCCCACAAAATCTCCACCAATTCCCAGAAAATCCCAAAAAAATCTCACAAAAATCCCTAAATCTTCTGAAAACTCGACCAAATTCCAGAAACGCCCCATAAAATCAGCACAGTTTCCCACAAAATTCAAGAAAAAAAACCACAAAATTCCCAAAATCTTTTCAAAATACCACAAAATTCTTGAAAAGCCCCACCAAATTCCAGAAACATCCCACAAAATGTCCTCAATATCCAACAAAATCCCAGAAAAGTCCCACAAAATTCCCTAAATCTTCTCAAAACTGTACCAAATTCCAGAAAAATCCCACAGAATCTCCACAAATTCCCACAGAATACATGACAAATCCCTGATAATTCGTCAATTCTCTACAGAATCTCACCAAATTCCTAAAAAGTCTCTCAAAGTTCCACAAACATCCCACAAAATCTCCCAGGAATCCAATAAAATTCCAGGAAAAATCCCACAGAATTCCCTAAATCTTCTAAAAACATGGCCAAAATCCACAAAAATCCCACCGAATCGCCACAAATTCCCACAGAATACATGAAAATACCCCTGATAATTCGTCAGTTCTCTACAGAATCTCACCAAATTCCAGAAAAGTCCCTCAAAGTTCCACAAACATCCCACAAAATCTCCTCAATATCCCACAAAATTCAAGAAAAATCACACAAAATTCCCTAAATCTTCTCAAAACACGACCAAATTCTAGAAAAATATCCCACCAAATCTCCACAAATTCCCACAGAATACATGAAAAATCCCTGATAATTTGTCAGTTCTCTACAGAATCTCACCAAATTCCAGAAAAGTCCCTCAAAGTTCCACAAACATCCCACAAAATCTCCTCAATATCCCACAAAATTCAAGAAAAATCCCACAAAATTCCCTAAATCTTCTCAAAACACGACCAAATTCTAGAAAAATATCCCACCAAATCTCCACAAATTCCCACAAAATACATGAAAAATCCCTCAAGATCCCTAAATCGCCTCAATATCCCAAAAAATTCCACAAAAATCCCACAAAACCTCCACAAGTTTCCACAAAATCTAAGAAAAATTCCTCAAAAGTCTTCAAGTCTCCTCAAAACCACACAAAGTCCTTGAAAAGGCCCACCAAATTCCAGTAAATCCCACAGATTCTCCACAAATTCCCACAAAATCTAAAACAAATTCCTCAAAATTCTTCAAGTCTCCTCAGAATCCCACACAATTCCAGAAAAAACACACAAAATTCCAGAGAAGTCCCACAAAACTCCCTAAATCATTTCAAAACCCTACCAATTCACAGGAATGTCCCACAAAATCTCCACCAATTCCCAGAACATCCCACAAAAATCCCACAAAAATCCCTAAATCTTCTGAAAACTCGACCAAATTCCAGAAACGCCCCATAAAATCAGCACAGTTTCCCACAAAATTCAAGAAAAAACACCACACAATTCCCTAAACCTTTTCAAAATACCACAAAATTCTTGAAAAGCCCCACCAAATTCCAGAAACATCCCACAAAATGTCCTCAATACCCAACAAAATCCCAGAAAAATCACACAAAATTCCCTAAATCTTCTCAAAACACGGCCAAAATCCACAAAAATCCCACCGAATCTCCACAAATTCCCACAGAATACATGAAAATACCCCTGAAAATTCCTCAGTTCTCTACAGAATCTCACCAAATTCCAGAAAAGTCCCTCAAAGTTCCACAAACATCCCACAAAATCTCCTCAATATCCCACAAAATTCAAGAAAAATCACACAAAATTCCCTAAATCTTCTCAAAACACGACCAAATTCTAGAAAAATATCCCACCAAATCTCCACAAATTCCCACAAAATACATGAAAATACCCCTGATAATTCGTCAGTTCTCTACAGAATCTCACCAAATTCCAGAAAAGTCCCTCAAAGTTCCACAAACATCACACAAAATCTCCTCAATATCCCACAAAATTCAAGAAAAATCACACAAAATTCCCTAAATCTTCTCAAAACACGACCAAATTCTAGAAAAATATCCCACCAAATCTCCACAAATTCCCACAAAATACATGAAAAATCCCTCAAGATCCCTAAATCGCCTCAATATCCCAAAAAATTCCACAAAAATCCCACAAAACCTCCACAAGTTTCCACAAAATCTAAGAAAAATTCCTCAAAAGTCTTCAAGTCTCCTCAAAACCACACAAAGTCCTTGAAAAGGCCCACCAAATTCCAGTAAATCCCACAGATTCTCCACAAATTCCCACAAAATCTAAAACAAATTCCTCAAAATTCTTCAAGTCTCCTCAGAATCCCACACAATTCCAGAAAAAACACACAAAATTCCAGAGAAGTCCCACAAAACTCCCTAAATCATTTCAAAACCCTACCAATTCACAGGAATGTCCCACAAAATCTCCACCAATTCCCAGAACATCCCACAAAAATCTCACAAAAATCCCTAAATCTTCTGAAAACTCGACCAAATTCCAGAAACGCCCCATAAAATCAGCACAGTTTCCCACAAAATTCAAGAAAAAACACCACACAATTCCCTAAACCTTTTCAAAATACCACAAAATTCTTGAAAAGCCCCACCAAATTCCAGAAACATCCCACAAAATGTCCTCAATACCCAACAAAATCCCAGAAAAATCACACAAAATTCCCTAAATCTTCTCAAAACACGGCCAAAATCCACAAAAATCCCACCGAATCTCCACAAATTCCCACAGAATACATGAAAATACCCCTGAAAATTCCTCAGTTCTCTACAGAATCTCACCAAATTCCAGAAAAGTCCCTCAAAGTTCCACAAACATCCCACAAAATCTCCTCAATATCCCACAAAATTCAAGAAAAATCACACAAAATTCCCTAAATCTTCTCAAAACACGACCAAATTCTAGAAAAATATCCCACCAAATCTCCACAAATTCCCACAAAATACATGAAAATACCCCTGATAATTCGTCAGTTCTCTACAGAATCTCACCAAATTCCAGAAAAGTCCCTCAAAGTTCCACAAACATCACACAAAATCTCCTCAATATCCCACAAAATTCAAGAAAAATCACACAAAATTCCCTAAATCTTCTCAAAACACGACCAAATTCTAGAAAAATATCCCACCAAATCTCCACAAATTCCCACAAAATACATGAAAAATCCCTCAAGATCCCTAAATCGCCTCAATATCCCAAAAAATTCCACAAAAATCCCACAAAACCTCCACAAGTTTCCACAAAATCTAAGAAAAATTCCTCAAAATTCTACAAGTCTCCTCAAAACCACACAATTCCAGAAAAACCCCACAAAATTCCAGAGAAGTCCCACAAAACTCCCTAAATCATTTCAAAACCCTACCAATTCACAGGAATGTCCCACAAAATCTCCACCAATTCCCAGAAAATCCCAAAAAAATCTCACAAAAATCCCTAAATCTTCTGAAAACTCGACCAAATTCCAGAAACGCCCCATAAAATCAGCACAGTTTCCCACAAAATTCAAGAAAAAAACCCACAAAATTCCCAAAATCTTTTCAAAATACCACAAAATTCTTGAAAAGCCCCACCAAATTCCAGAAACATCCCACAAAATGTCCTCAATATCCAACAAAATCCCAGAAAAGTCCCACAAAATTCCCTAAATCTTCTCAAAACTCTACCAAATTCCAGAAAAATCCCACAGAATCTCCACAAATTCCCACAGAATACATGACAAATCCCTGATAATTCGTCAATTCTCTACAGAATCTCACCAAATTCCTAAAAAGTCCCTCAAAGTTCCACAAACATCCCACAAAATCTCCCCGGAATCCAATAAAATTCCAGGAAAAATCCCACAAAATTCCCTAAATCTTCTAAAAACATGGCCAAAATCCACAAAAATCCCACCGAATCTCCACAAATTCCCACAGAATACATGAAAATACCCCTGATAATTCGTCAGTTCTCTACAGAATCTCACCAAATTCCAGAAAAGTCCCTCAAAGTTCCACAAACATCCCACAAAATCTCCTCAATATCCCACAAAATTCAAGAAAAATCCCACAAAATTCCCTAAATCTTCTCAAAACACGACCAAATTCTAGAAAAATATCCCACCAAATCTCCACAAATTCCCACAGAATACATGAAAAATCCCTGATAATTTGTCAGTTCTCTACAGAATCACACCAAATTCCAGAAAAGTCCCTCAAAGTTCCACAAACATGCCACAAAATCTCCTCAATATCCCACAAAATCCCAGAAAAATCACACAAAATTCCCTAAATCTTCTCAAAACACGACTAAATTCTAGAAAAATGTCCCACCAAATCTCCACAAAATCCCACAAAATACATGAAAAATCCCTCAAGATCCCTAAATCGCCTCAATATCCCACAAAATCCCACAAAAATCCCACAAAACCTCCACAAGTTTCCACAAAATCTAAGAAAAATTCCTCAAAAGTCTTCAAGTCTCCTCAAAACCACACAAAATCCTTGAAAAGGCCCACCAAATTCCAGTAAATCCCACAGATTCTCCACAAATTCCCACAAAATCTAAAACAAATTCCTCAAAATTCTTCAAGTCTCCTCAAAACCACACAATTTCAGAAAAACCCCACAAAATTCCAGAGAAGTCCCACAAAACTCCCTAAATCATTTCAAAACCCTGCCAATTCACAGGAATGTCCCACAAAATCTCCACCAATTCTCAGAACATCCCACAAAAATCTCACAAAAATCCCTAAATCTTCTGAAAACTCGACCAAATTCCAGAAACGACCCATAAAATCAGCACAGTTTCCCACAAAATTCAAGAAAAAACACCACACAATTCCCTAAACCTTTTCAAAATACCACAAAATTCTTGAAAAGCCCCACCAAATTCCCGAAACATCCCACAAAATGTCCTCAATATCCAACAAAATCCCAGAAAAATCACACAAAATTCCCTAAATCTTCTCAAAACACGGCCAAAATCCACAAAAATCCCACCAAATCTCCACAAATTCCCACAGAATACATGAAAAATCCCTGATAATTTGTCAGTTCTCTACAGAATCTCACCAAATTCCAGAAAAGTCCCTCAAAGTTCCACAAACATCACAAAAAATCTCCTCAATATCCCACAAAATTCAAGAAAAATCACACAAAATTCCCTAAATCTTCTCAAAACACGACCAAATTCTAGAAAAATATCCCACCAAATCTCCACAAATTCCCACAAAATACATGAAAATCCCTCAAGATCCCTAAATCGCCTCAATATCCCAAAAAATTCCACAAAAATCCCACAAAACCTCCACAAGTTTCCACAAAATCTAAGAAAAATTCCTCAAAATTCTACAAGTCTCCTCAAAACCACACAATTCCAGAAAAACCCCACAAAATTCCAGAGAAGTCCCACAAAACTCCCTAAATCATTTCAAAACCCTACCAATTCACAGGAATGTCCCACAAAATCTCCACCAATTCCCAGAAAATCCCAAAAAAATCTCACAAAAATCCCTAAATCTTCTGAAAACTCGACCAAATTCCAGAAACGCCCCATAAAATCAGCACAGTTTCCCACAAAATTCAAGAAAAAAAACCACAAAATTCCCAAAATCTTTTCAAAATACCACAAAATTCTTGAAAAGCCCCACCAAATTCCAGAAACATCCCACAAAATGTCCTCAATATCCAACAAAATCCCAGAAAAGTCCCACAAAATTCCCTAAATCTTCTCAAAACTGTACCAAATTCCAGAAAAATCCCACAGAATCTCCACAAATTCCCACAGAATACATGACAAATCCCTGATAATTCGTCAATTCTCTACAGAATCTCACCAAATTCCTAAAAAGTCCCTCAAAGTTCCACAAACATCCCACAAAATCTCCCCGGAATCCAATAAAATTCCAGGAAAAATCCCACATAATTCCCTAAATCTTCTAAAAACATGGCCAAAATCCACAAAAATCCCACCGAATCTCCACAAATTCCCACAGAATACATGAAAATACCCCTGAAAATTCCTCAGTTCTCTACAGAATCTCACCAAATTCCAGAAAAGTCCCTCAAAGTTCCACAAACATCCCACAAAATCTCCTCAATATCCCACAAAATTCAAGAAAAATCACACAAAATTCCCTAAATCTTCTCAAAACACGACCAAATTCTAGAAAAATATCCCACCAAATCTCCACAAATTCCCACAGAATACATGAAAATACTCCTGATAATTCGTCAGTTCTCTACAGAATCTCACCAAATTCCAGAAAAGTCCCTCAAACTTCCACAAACATCCCACAAAATCTCCTCAATATCCCACAAAATTCAAGAAAAATCACACAAAATTCCCTAAATCTTCTCAAAACACGACCAAATTCTAGAAAAATGTCCCACCAAATCTCCACAAAATCCCACAAAATACATGAAAAATCCCTCAAGATCCCTAAATCGCCTCAATATCCCACAAAATCCCACAAAAATCCAACAAAACCTCCACAAGTTTCCACAAAATCTAAGAAAAATTCCTCAAAATTCTTCAAGTCTCCTCAAAACCACACAAAGTCCTTGAAAAGGCCCACCAAATTCCAGTAAATCCCACAGATTCTCCACAAATTCCCACAAAATCTAAAACAAATTCCTCAAAATTCTTCAAGTCTCCTCAAAACCACACAATTTCAGAAAAACCCCACAAAATTCCAGAGAAGTCCCACAAAACTCCCTAAATCATTTCAAAACCCTACCAATTCACAGGAATGTCCCACAAAATCTCCACCAATTCCCAGAACATCCCACAAAAATCTCACAAAAATCCCTAAATCTTCTGAAAACTCGACCAAATTCCAGAAACGCCCCATAAAATCAGCACAGTTTCCCACAAAATTCAAGAAAAAACACCACACAATTCCCTAAACCTTTTCAAAATACCACAAAATTCTTGAAAAGCCCCACCAAATTCCAGAAACATCCCACAAAATGTCCTCAATATCCAACAAAATCCCAGAAAAGTCCCACAAAATTCCCTAAATCTTCTCAAAACTGTACCAAATTCCAGAAAAATCCCACAGAATCTCCACAAATTCCCACAGAATACATGACAAATCCCTGATAATTCGTCAATTCTCTACAGAATCTCACCAAATTCCTAAAAAGTCCCTCAAAGTTCCACAAACATCCCACAAAATCTCCCCGGAATCCAATAAAATTCCAGGAAAAATCCCACAAAATTCCCTAAATCTTCTAAAAACATGGCCAAAATCCACAAAAATCCCACCGAATCTCCACAAATTCCCACAGAATACATGAAAATACCCCTGATAATTCGTCAGTTCTCTACAGAATCTCACCAAATTCCAGAAAAGTCCCTCAAAGTTCCACAAACATCCCACAAAATCTCCTCAATATCCCACAAAATTCAAGAAAAATCACACAAAATTCCTTAAATCTTCTCAAAACACGGCCAAATTCTAGAAAAATATCCCACCAAATCTCCACAAATTCCCACAGAATACATGAAAAATCCCTGATAATTTGTCAGTTCTCTACAGAATCACACCAAATTCCAGAAAAGTCCCTCAAAGTTCCACAAACATGCCACAAAATCTCCTCAATATCCCACAAAATCCCAGAAAAATCACACAAAATTCCCTAAATCTTCTCAAAACACGACTAAATTCTAGAAAAATGTCCCACCAAATCTCCACAAAATCCCACAAAATACATGAAAAATCCCTCAAGATCCCTAAATCGCCTCAATATCCCACAAAATCCCACAAAAATCCCACAAAACCTCCACAAGTTTCCACAAAATCTAAGAAAAATTCCTCAAAAGTCTTCAAGTCTCCTCAAAACCACACAAAATCCTTGAAAAGGCCCACCAAATTCCAGTAAATCCCACAGATTCTCCACAAATTCCCACAAAATCTAAAACAAATTCCTCAAAATTCTTCAAGTCTCCTCAAAACCACACAATTTCAGAAAAACCCCACAAAATTCCAGAGAAGTCCCACAAAACTCCCTAAATCATTTCAAAACCCTGCCAATTCACAGGAATGTCCCACAAAATCTCCACCAATTCTCAGAACATCCCACAAAAATCTCACAAAAATCCCTAAATCTTCTGAAAACTCGACCAAATTCCAGAAACGCCCCATAAAATCAGCACAGTTTCCCACAAAATTCAAGAAAAAACACCACACAATTCCCTAAACCTTTTCAAAATACCACAAAATTCTTGAAAAGCCCCACCAAATTCCCGAAACATCCCACAAAATGTCCTCAATATCCAACAAAATCCCAGAAAAATCACACAAAATTCCCTAAATCTTCTCAAAACACGGCCAAAATCCACAAAAATCCCACCAAATCTCCACAAATTCCCACAGAATACATGAAAAATCCCTGATAATTTGTCAGTTCTCTACAGAATCTCACCAAATTCCAGAAAAGTCCCTCAAAGTTCCACAAACATCACAAAAAATCTCCTCAATATCCAACAAAATTCAAGAAAAATCACACAAAATTCCCTAAATCTTCTCAAAACACGACCAAATTCTAGAAAAATATCCCACCAAATCTCCACAAATTCCCACAAAATACATGAAAATCCCTCAAGATCCCTAAATCGCCTCAATATCCCAAAAAATTCCACAAAAATCCCACAAAACCTCCACAAGTTTCCACAAAATCTAAGAAAAATTCCTCAAAATTCTACAAGTCTCCTCAAAACCACACAATTCCAGAAAAACCCCACAAAATTCCAGAGAAGTCCCACAAAACTCCCTAAATCATTTCAAAACCCTACCAATTCACAGGAATGTCCCACAAAATCTCCACCAATTCCCAGAAAATCCCAAAAAAATCTCACAAAAATCCCTAAATCTTCTGAAAACTCGACCAAATTCCAGAAACGCCCCATAAAATCAGCACAGTTTCCCACAAAATTCAAGAAAAAAAACCACAAAATTCCCAAAATCTTTTCAAAATACCACAAAATTCTTGAAAAGCCCCACCAAATTCCAGAAACATCCCACAAAATGTCCTCAATATCCAACAAAATCCCAGAAAAGTCCCACAAAATTCCCTAAATCTTCTCAAAACTGTACCAAATTCCAGAAAAATCCCACAGAATCTCCACAAATTCCCACAGAATACATGACAAATCCCTGATAATTCGTCAATTCTCTACAGAATCTCACCAAATTCCTAAAAAGTCCCTCAAAGTTCCACAAACATCCCACAAAATCTCCCCGGAATCCAATAAAATTCCAGGAAAAATCCCACATAATTCCCTAAATCTTCTAAAAACATGGCCAAAATCCACAAAAATCCCACCGAATCTCCACAAATTCCCACAGAATACATGAAAATACCCCTGAAAATTCCTCAGTTCTCTACAGAATCTCACCAAATTCCAGAAAAGTCCCTCAAAGTTCCACAAACATCCCACAAAATCTCCTCAATATCCCACAAAATTCAAGAAAAATCACACAAAATTCCCTAAATCTTCTCAAAACACGACCAAATTCTAGAAAAATATCCCACCAAATCTCCACAAATTCCCACAGAATACATGAAAATACTCCTGATAATTCGTCAGTTCTCTACAGAATCTCACCAAATTCCAGAAAAGTCCCTCAAACTTCCACAAACATCCCACAAAATCTCCTCAATATCCCACAAAATTCAAGAAAAATCACACAAAATTCCCTAAATCTTCTCAAAACACGACCAAATTCTAGAAAAATGTCCCACCAAATCTCCACAAAATCCCACAAAATACATGAAAAATCCCTCAAGATCCCTAAATCGCCTCAATATCCCACAAAATCCCACAAAAATCCAACAAAACCTCCACAAGTTTCCACAAAATCTAAGAAAAATTCCTCAAAATTCTTCAAGTCTCCTCAAAACCACACAAAGTCCTTGAAAAGGCCCACCAAATTCCAGTAAATCCCACAGATTCTCCACAAATTCCCACAAAATCTAAAACAAATTCCTCAAAATTCTTCAAGTCTCCTCAAAACCACACAATTTCAGAAAAACCCCACAAAATTCCAGAGAAGTCCCACAAAACTCCCTAAATCATTTCAAAACCCTACCAATTCACAGGAATGTCCCACAAAATCTCCACCAATTCCCAGAACATCCCACAAAAATCTCACAAAAATCCCTAAATCTTCTGAAAACTCGACCAAATTCCAGAAACGCCCCATAAAATCAGCACAGTTTCCCACAAAATTCAAGAAAAAACACCACACAATTCCCTAAACCTTTTCAAAATACCACAAAATTCTTGAAAAGCCCCACCAAATTCCAGAAACATCCCACAAAATGTCCTCAATATCCAACAAAATCCCAGAAAAGTCCCACAAAATTCCCTAAATCTTCTCAAAACTGTACCAAATTCCAGAAAAATCCCACAGAATCTCCACAAATTCCCACAGAATACATGACAAATCCCTGATAATTCGTCAATTCTCTACAGAATCTCACCAAATTCCTAAAAAGTCCCTCAAAGTTCCACAAACATCCCACAAAATCTCCCCGGAATCCAATAAAATTCCAGGAAAAATCCCACAAAATTCCCTAAATCTTCTAAAAACATGGCCAAAATCCACAAAAATCCCACCGAATCTCCACAAATTCCCACAGAATACATGAAAATACCCCTGATAATTCGTCAGTTCTCTACAGAATCTCACCAAATTCCAGAAAAGTCCCTCAAAGTTCCACAAACATCCCACAAAATCTCCTCAATATCCCACAAAATTCAAGAAAAATCACACAAAATTCCTTAAATCTTCTCAAAACACGGCCAAATTCTAGAAAAATATCCCACCAAATCTCCACAAATTCCCACAGAATACATGAAAAATCCCTGATAATTTGTCAGTTCTCTACAGAATCACACCAAATTCCAGAAAAGTCCCTCAAAGTTCCACAAACATGCCACAAAATCTCCTCAATATCCCACAAAATCCCAGAAAAATCACACAAAATTCCCTAAATCTTCTCAAAACACGACTAAATTCTAGAAAAATGTCCCACCAAATCTCCACAAAATCCCACAAAATACATGAAAAATCCCTCAAGATCCCTAAATCGCCTCAATATCCCACAAAATCCCACAAAAATCCCACAAAACCTCCACAAGTTTCCACAAAATCTAAGAAAAATTCCTCAAAAGTCTTCAAGTCTCCTCAAAACCACACAAAGTCCTTGAAAAGGCCCACCAAATTCCAGTAAATCCCACAGATTCTCCACAAATTCCCACAAAATCTAAAACAAATTCCTCAAAATTCTTCAAGTCTCCTCAGAATCCCACACAATTTCAGAAAAACCCCACAAAATTCCAGAGAAGTCCCACAAAACTCCCTAAATCATTTCAAAACCCTACCAATTCACAGGAATGTCCCACAAAATCTCCACCAATTCCCAGAACATCCCACAAAAATCTCACAAAAATCCCTAAATCTTCTGAAAACTCGACCAAATTCCAGAAACGCCCCATAAAATCAGCACAGTTTCCCACAAAATTCAAGAAAAAACACCACACAATTCCCTAAACCTTTTCAAAATACCACAAAATTCTTGAAAAGCCCCACCAAATTCCAGAAACATCCCACAAAATGTCCTCAATACCCAACAAAATCCCAGAAAAATCACACAAAATTCCCTAAATCTTCTCAAAACACGGCCAAAATCCACAAAAATCCCACCGAATCTCCACAAATTCCCACAGAATACATGAAAATACCCCTGAAAATTCCTCAGTTCTCTACAGAATCTCACCAAATTCCAGAAAAGTCCCTCAAAGTTCCACAAACATCCCACAAAATCTCCTCAATATCCCACAAAATTCAAGAAAAATCACACAAAATTCCCTAAATCTTCTCAAAACACGACCAAATTCTAGAAAAATATCCCACCAAATCTCCACAAATTCCCACAAAATACATGAAAATACCCCTGATAATTCGTCAGTTCTCTACAGAATCTCACCAAATTCCAGAAAAGTCCCTCAAAGTTCCACAAGTTTCCACAAAATCTCCTCAATATCCCACAAAATTCAAGAAAAATCACACAAAATTCCCTAAATCTTCTCAAAACACGACCAAATTCTAGAAAAATATCCCACCAAATCTCCACAAATTCCCACAAAATACATGAAAAATCCCTCAAGATCCCTAAATCGCCTCAATATCCCAAAAAATTCCACAAAAATCCCACAAAACCTCCACAAGTTTCCACAAAATCTAAGAAAAATTCCTCAAAATTCTACAAGTCTCCTCAAAACCACACAATTCCAGAAAAACCCCACAAAATTCCAGAGAAGTCCCACAAAACTCCCTAAATCATTTCAAAACCCTACCAATTCACAGGAATGTCCCACAAAATCTCCACCAATTCCCAGAACATCCCACAAAAATCTCACAAAAATCCCTAAATCTTCTGAAAACTCGACCAAATTCCAGAAACGCCCCATAAAATCAGCACAGTTTCCCACAAAATTCAAGAAAAAAACCCACAAAATTCCCAAAATCTTTTCAAAATACCACAAAATTCTTGAAAAGCCCCACCAAATTCCAGAAACATCCCACAAAATGTCCTCAATATCCAACAAAATCCCAGAAAAGTCCCACAAAATTCCCTAAATCTTCTCAAAACTGTACCAAATTCCAGAAAAATCCCACAGAATCTCCACAAATTCCCACAGAATACATGACAAATCCCTGATAATTCGTCAATTCTCTACAGAATCTCACCAAATTCCTAAAAAGTCCCTCAAAGTTCCACAAACATCCCACAAAATCTCCCCGGAATCCAATAAAATTCCAGGAAAAATCCCACAAAATTCCCTAAATCTTCTAAAAACATGGCCAAAATCCACAAAAATCCCACCGAATCGCCACAAATTCCCACAGAATACATGAAAATACCCCTGATAATTCGTCAGTTCTCTACAGAATCTCACCAAATTCCAGAAAAGTCCCTCAAAGTTCCACAAACATCCCACAAAATCTCCTCAATATCCCACAAAATTCAAGAAAAATCACACAAAATTCCCTAAATCTTCTCAAAACACGACCAAATTCTAGAAAAATATCCCACCAAATCTCCACAAATTCCCACAGAATACATGAAAAATCCCTGATAATTTGTCAGTTCTCTACAGAATCTCACCAAATTCCAGAAAAGTCCCTCAAAGTTCCACAAACATCCCACAAAATCTCCTCAATATCCCACAAAATTCAAGAAAAATCACACAAAATTCCCTAAATCTTCTCAAAACACGACCAAATTCTAGAAAAATATCCCACCAAATCTCCACAAATTCCCACAAAATACATGAAAAATCCCTCAAGATCCCTAAATCGCCTCAATATCCCAAAAAATTCCACAAAAATCCCACAAAACCTCCACAAGTTTCCACAAAATCTAAGAAAAATTCCTCAAAAGTCTTCAAGTCTCCTCAAAACCACACAAAGTCCTTGAAAAGGCCCACCAAATTCCAGTAAATCCCACAGATTCTCCACAAATTCCCACAAAATCTAAAACAAATTCCTCAAAATTCTTCAAGTCTCCTCAGAATCCCACACAATTCCAGAAAAAACACACAAAATTCCAGAGAAGTCCCACAAAACTCCCTAAATCATTTCAAAACCCTACCAATTCACAGGAATGTCCCACAAAATCTCCACCAATTCCCAGAACATCCCACAAAAATCTCACAAAAATCCCTAAATCTTCTGAAAACTCGACCAAATTCCAGAAACGCCCCATAAAATCAGCACAGTTTCCCACAAAATTCAAGAAAAAACACCACACAATTCCCTAAACCTTTTCAAAATACCACAAAATTCTTGAAAAGCCCCACCAAATTCCAGAAACATCCCACAAAATGTCCTCAATACCCAACAAAATCCCAGAAAAATCACACAAAATTCCCTAAATCTTCTCAAAACACGGCCAAAATCCACAAAAATCCCACCGAATCTCCACAAATTCCCACAGAATACATGAAAATACCCCTGAAAATTCCTCAGTTCTCTACAGAATCTCACCAAATTCCAGAAAAGTCCCTCAAAGTTCCACAAACATCCCACAAAATCTCCTCAATATCCCACAAAATTCAAGAAAAATCACACAAAATTCCCTAAATCTTCTCAAAACACGACCAAATTCTAGAAAAATATCCCACCAAATCTCCACAAATTCCCACAGAATACATGAAAAATCCCTGATAATTTGTCAGTTCTCTACAGAATCTCACCAAATTCCAGAAAAGTCCCTCAAAGTTCCACAAACATCCCACAAAATCTCCTCAATATCCCACAAAATTCAAGAAAAATCCCACAAAATTCCCTAAATCTTCTCAAAACACGACCAAATTCTAGAAAAATATCCCACCAAATCTCCACAAATTCCCACAAAATACATGAAAAATCCCTCAAGATCCCTAAATCGCCTCAATATCCCAAAAAATTCCACAAAAATCCCACAAAACCTCCACAAGTTTCCACAAAATCTAAGAAAAATTCCTCAAAAGTCTTCAAGTCTCCTCAAAACCACACAAAGTCCTTGAAAAGGCCCACCAAATTCCAGTAAATCCCACAGATTCTCCACAAATTCCCACAAAATCTAAAACAAATTCCTCAAAATTCTTCAAGTCTCCTCAGAATCCCACACAATTCCAGAAAAAACACACAAAATTCCAGAGAAGTCCCACAAAACTCCCTAAATCATTTCAAAACCCTACCAATTCACAGGAATGTCCCACAAAATCTCCACCAATTCCCAGAACATCCCACAAAAATCTCACAAAAATCCCTAAATCTTCTGAAAACTCGACCAAATTCCAGAAACGCCCCATAAAATCAGCACAGTTTCCCACAAAATTCAAGAAAAAACACCACACAATTCCCTAAACCTTTTCAAAATACCACAAAATTCTTGAAAAGCCCCACCAAATTCCAGAAACATCCCACAAAATGTCCTCAATACCCAACAAAATCCCAGAAAAATCACACAAAATTCCCTAAATCTTCTCAAAACACGGCCAAAATCCACAAAAATCCCACCGAATCTCCACAAATTCCCACAGAATACATGAAAATACCCCTGAAAATTCCTCAGTTCTCTACAGAATCTCACCAAATTCCAGAAAAGTCCCTCAAAGTTCCACAAACATCCCACAAAATCTCCTCAATATCCCACAAAATTCAAGAAAAATCACACAAAATTCCCTAAATCTTCTCAAAACACGACCAAATTCTAGAAAAATATCCCACCAAATCTCCACAAATTCCCACAAAATACATGAAAAATCCCTCAAGATCCCTAAATCGCCTCAATATCCCACAAAATTCCACAAAAATCCCACAAAACCTCCACAAGTTTCCACAAAATCTAAGAAAAATTCCTCAAAATTCTACAAGTCTCCTCAAAACCACACAATTCCAGAAAAACCCCACAAAATTCCAGAGAAGTCCCACAAAACTCCCTAAATCATTTCAAAACCCTACCAATTCACAGGAATGTCCCACAAAATCTCAACCAAATCCCAGAAAATCCCAAAAAAATCTCACAAAAATCCCTAAATCTTCTGAAAACTCGACCAAATTCCAGAAACGCCCCATAAAATCAGCACAGTTTCCCACAAAATTCAAGAAAAAACACCACAAAATTCCCTAAATCTTTTCAAAATACCACAAAATTCTTGAAAAGCCCCACCAAATTCCAGAAACATCCCACAAAATGTCCTCAATATCCAACAAAATCCCAGAAAAGTCACACAAAATTCCCTAAATCTTCTCAAAACTGTACCAAATTCCAGAAAAATCCCACAGAATCTCCACAAATTCCCACAGAATACATGACAAATCCCTGATAATTCGTCAATTCTCTACAGAATCTCACCAAATTCCTAAAAAGTCCCTCAAAGTTCCACAAACATCCCACAAAATCTCCCCGGAATCCAATAAAATTCCAGGAAAAATCCCACAAAATTCCCTAAATCTTCTAAAAACATGGCCAAAATCCACAAAAATCCCACCGAATCTCCACAAATTCCCACAGAATACATGAAAATACCCCTGATAATTTGTCAGTTCTCTACAGAATCTCACCAAATTCCAGAAAAGTCCCTCAAAGTTCCACAAACATCCCACAAAATCTCCTCAATATCCCACAAAATTCAAGAAAAATCACACAAAATTCCCTAAATCTTCTCAAAACACGACCAAATTCTAGAAAAATATCCCACCAAATCTCCACAAATTCCCACAGAATACATGAAAAATCCCTGATAATTTGTCAGTTCTCTACAGAATCTCACCAAATTCCAGAAAAGTCCCTCAAAGTTCCACAAACATCCCACAAAATCTCCTCAATATCCCACAAAATTCAAGAAAAATCCCACAAAATTCCCTAAATCTTCTCAAAACACGACCAAATTCTAGAAAAATATCCCACCAAATCTCCACAAATTCCCACAAAATACATGAAAAATCCCTCAAGATCCCTAAATCGCCTCAATATCCCAAAAAATTCCACAAAAATCCCACAAAACCTCCACAAGTTTCCACAAAATCTAAGAAAAATTCCTCAAAAGTCTTCAAGTCTCCTCAAAACCACACAAAGTCCTTGAAAAGGCCCACCAAATTCCAGTAAATCCCACAGATTCTCCACAAATTCCCACAAAATCTAAAACAAATTCCTCAAAATTCTTCAAGTCTCCTCAGAATCCCACACAATTCCAGAAAAAACACACAAAATTCCAGAGAAGTCCCACAAAACTCCCTAAATCATTTCAAAACCCTACCAATTCACAGGAATGTCCCACAAAATCTCCACCAATTCCCAGAACATCCCACAAAAATCTCACAAAAATCCCTAAATCTTCTGAAAACTCGACCAAATTCCAGAAACGCCCCATAAAATCAGCACAGTTTCCCACAAAATTCAAGAAAAAACACCACACAATTCCCTAAACCTTTTCAAAATACCACAAAATTCTTGAAAAGCCCCACCAAATTCCAGAAACATCCCACAAAATGTCCTCAATACCCAACAAAATCCCAGAAAAATCACACAAAATTCCCTAAATCTTCTCAAAACACGGCCAAAATCCACAAAAATCCCACCGAATCTCCACAAATTCCCACAGAATACATGAAAATACCCCTGAAAATTCCTCAGTTCTCTACAGAATCTCACCAAATTCCAGAAAAGTCCCTCAAAGTTCCACAAACATGCCACAAAATCTCCTCAATATCCCACAAAATTCAAGAAAAATCACACAAAATTCCCTAAATCTTCTCAAAACACGACCAAATTCTAGAAAAATATCCCACCAAATCTCCACAAATTCCCACAAAATACATGAAAATACCCCTGATAATTCGTCAGTTCTCTACAGAATCTCACCAAATTCCAGAAAAGTCCCTCAAAGTTCCACAAACATCACACAAAATCTCCTCAATATCCCACAAAATTCAAGAAAAATCACACAAAATTCCCTAAATCTTCTCAAAACACGACCAAATTCTAGAAAAATATCCCACCAAATCTCCACAAATTCCCACAAAATACATGAAAAATCCCTCAAGATCCCTAAATCGCCTCAATATCCCAAAAAATTCCACAAAAATCCCACAAAACCTCCACAAGTTTCCACAAAATCTAAGAAAAATTCCTCAAAATTCTTCAAGTCTCCTCAAAACCACACAAAGTCCTTGAAAAGGCCCACCAAATTCCAGTAAATCCCACAGATTCTCCACAAATTCCCACAAAATCTAAAACAAATTCCTCAAAATTCTTCAAGTCTCCTCAGAATCCCACACAATTCCAGAAAAAACACACAAAATTCCAGAGAAGTCCCACAAAACTCCCTAAATCATTTCAAAACCCTACCAATTCACAGGAATGTCCCACAAAATCTCCACCAATTCCCAGAACATCCCACAAAAATCTCACAAAAATCCCTAAATCTTCTGAAAACTCGACCAAATTCCAGAAACGCCCCATAAAATCAGCACAGTTTCCCACAAAATTCAAGAAAAAACACCACACAATTCCCTAAACCTTTTCAAAATACCACAAAATTCTTGAAAAGCCCCACCAAATTCCAGAAACATCCCACAAAATGTCCTCAATACCCAACAAAATCCCAGAAAAATCACACAAAATTCCCTAAATCTTCTCAAAACACGGCCAAAATCCACAAAAATCCCACCGAATCTCCACAAATTCCCACAGAATACATGAAAATACCCCTGAAAATTCCTCAGTTCTCTACAGAATCTCACCAAATTCCAGAAAAGTCCCTCAAAGTTCCACAAACATCCCACAAAATCTCCTCAATATCCCACAAAATTCAAGAAAAATCACACAAAATTCCCTAAATCTTCTCAAAACACGACCAAATTCTAGAAAAATATCCCACCAAATCTCCACAAATTCCCACAAAATACATGAAAATACCCCTGATAATTCGTCAGTTCTCTACAGAATCTCACCAAATTCCAGAAAAGTCCCTCAAAGTTCCACAAGTTTCCACAAAATCTCCTCAATATCCCACAAAATTCAAGAAAAATCACACAAAATTCCCTAAATCTTCTCAAAACACGACCAAATTCTAGAAAAATATCCCACCAAATCTCCACAAATTCCCACAAAATACATGAAAAATCCCTCAAGATCCCTAAATCGCCTCAATATCCCAAAAAATTCCACAAAAATCCCACAAAACCTCCACAAGTTTCCACAAAATCTAAGAAAAATTCCTCAAAATTCTACAAGTCTCCTCAAAACCACACAATTCCAGAAAAACCCCACAAAATTCCAGAGAAGTCCCACAAAACTCCCTAAATCATTTCAAAACCCTACCAATTCACAGGAATGTCCCACAAAATCTCCACCAATTCCCAGAAAATCCCAAAAAAATCTCACAAAAATCCCTAAATCTTCTGAAAACTCGACCAAATTCCAGAAACGCCCCATAAAATCAGCACAGTTTCCCACAAAATTCAAGAAAAAAAACCACAAAATTCCCAAAATCTTTTCAAAATACCACAAAATTCTTGAAAAGCCCCACCAAATTCCAGAAACATCCCACAAAATGTCCTCAATATCCAACAAAATCCCAGAAAAGTCCCACAAAATTCCCTAAATCTTCTCAAAACTGTACCAAATTCCAGAAAAATCCCACAGAATCTCCACAAATTCCCACAGAATACATGACAAATCCCTGATAATTCGTCAATTCTCTACAGAATCTCACCAAATTCCTAAAAAGTCCCTCAAAGTTCCACAAACATCCCACAAAATCTCCCCGGAATCCAATAAAATTCCAGGAAAAATCCCACAAAATTCCCTAAATCTTCTAAAAACATGGCCAAAATCCACAAAAATCCCACCGAATCGCCACAAATTCCCACAGAATACATGAAAATACCCCTGATAATTCGTCAGTTCTCTACAGAATCTCACCAAATTCCAGAAAAGTCCCTCAAAGTTCCACAAACATCCCACAAAATCTCCTCAATATCCCACAAAATTCAAGAAAAATCACACAAAATTCCCTAAATCTTCTCAAAACACGACCAAATTCTAGAAAAATATCCCACCAAATCTCCACAAATTCCCACAGAATACATGAAAAATCCCTGATAATTTGTCAGTTCTCTACAGAATCTCACCAAATTCCAGAAAAGTCCCTCAAAGTTCCACAAACATCCCACAAAATCTCCTCAATATCCCACAAAATTCAAGAAAAATCCCACAAAATTCCCTAAATCTTCTCAAAACACGACCAAATTCTAGAAAAATATCCCACCAAATCTCCACAAATTCCCACAAAATACATGAAAAATCCCTCAAGATCCCTAAATCGCCTCAATATCCCAAAAAATTCCACAAAAATCCCACAAAACCTCCACAAGTTTCCACAAAATCTAAGAAAAATTCCTCAAAAGTCTTCAAGTCTCCTCAAAACCACACAAAGTCCTTGAAAAGGCCCACCAAATTCCAGTAAATCCCACAGATTCTCCACAAATTCCCACAAAATCTAAAACAAATTCCTCAAAATTCTTCAAGTCTCCTCAGAATCCCACACAATTCCAGAAAAAACACACAAAATTCCAGAGAAGTCCCACAAAACTCCCTAAATCATTTCAAAACCCTACCAATTCACAGGAATGTCCCACAAAATCTCCACCAATTCCCAGAACATCCCACAAAAATCTCACAAAAATCCCTAAATCTTCTGAAAACTCGACCAAATTCCAGAAACGCCCCATAAAATCAGCACAGTTTCCCACAAAATTCAAGAAAAAACACCACACAATTCCCTAAACCTTTTCAAAATACCACAAAATTCTTGAAAAGCCCCACCAAATTCCAGAAACATCCCACAAAATGTCCTCAATACCCAACAAAATCCCAGAAAAATCACACAAAATTCCCTAAATCTTCTCAAAACACGGCCAAAATCCACAAAAATCCCACCGAATCTCCACAAATTCCCACAGAATACATGAAAATACCCCTGAAAATTCCTCAGTTCTCTACAGAATCTCACCAAATTCCAGAAAAGTCCCTCAAAGTTCCACAAACATCCCACAAAATCTCCTCAATATCCCACAAAATTCAAGAAAAATCACACAAAATTCCCTAAATCTTCTCAAAACACGACCAAATTCTAGAAAAATATCCCACCAAATCTCCACAAATTCCCACAAAATACATGAAAATACCCCTGAAAATTCCTCAGTTCTCTACAGAATCTCACCAAATTCCAGAAAAGTCCCTCAAAGTTCCACAAACATCCCACAAAATCTCCTCAATATCCCACAAAATTCAAGAAAAATCACACAAAATTCCCTAAATCTTCTCAAAACACGACCAAATTCTAGAAAAATATCCCACCAAATCTCCACAAATTCCCACAAAATACATGAAAAATCCCTCAAGATCCCTAAATCGCCTCAATATCCCAAAAAATTCCACAAAAATCCCACAAAACCTCCACAAGTTTCCACAAAATCTAAGAAAAATTCCTCAAAATTCTACAAGTCTCCTCAAAACCACACAATTCCAGAAAAACCCCACAAAATTCCAGAGAAGTCCCACAAAACTCCCTAAATCATTTCAAAACCCTACCAATTCACAGGAATGTCCCACAAAATCTCCACCAATTCCCAGAAAATCCCAAAAAAATCTCACAAAAATCCCTAAATCTTCTGAAAACTCGACCAAATTCCAGAAACGCCCCATAAAATCAGCACAGTTTCCCACAAAATTCAAGAAAAAAAACCACAAAATTCCCAAAATCTTTTCAAAATACCACAAAATTCTTGAAAAGCCCCACCAAATTCCAGAAACATCCCACAAAATGTCCTCAATATCCAACAAAATCCCAGAAAAGTCCCACAAAATTCCCTAAATCTTCTCAAAACTCTACCAAATTCCAGAAAAATCCCACAGAATCTCCACAAATTCCCACAGAATACATGAAAAATCCCTGATAATTCGTCAATTCTCTACAGAATCTCACCAAATTCCTAAAAAGTCCCTCAAAGTTCCACAAACATCCCACAAAATCTCCCCGGAATCCAATAAAATTCCAGGAAAAATCCCACAAAATTCCCTAAATCTTCTCAAAACACGACCAAATTCTAGAAAAATATCCCACCAAATCTCCACAAATTCCCACAAAATACATGAAAAATCCCTCAAGATCCCTAAATCGCCTCAATATCCCAAAAAATTCCACAAAAATCCCACAAAACCTCCACAAGTTTCCACAAAATCTAAGAAAAATTCCTCAAAAGTCTTCAAGTCTCCTCAAAACCACACAAAGTCCTTGAAAAGGCCCACCAAATTCCAGTAAATCCCACAGATTCTCCACAAATTCCCACAAAATCTAAAACAAATTCCTCAAAATTCTTCAAGTCTCCTCAGAATCCCACACAATTCCAGAAAAAACACACAAAATTCCAGAGAAGTCCCACAAAACTCCCTAAATCATTTCAAAACCCTACCAATTCACAGGAATGTCCCACAAAATCTCCACCAATTCCCAGAACATCCCACAAAAATCCCACAAAAATCCCTAAATCTTCTGAAAACTCGACCAAATTCCAGAAACGCCCCATAAAATCAGCACAGTTTCCCACAAAATTCAAGAAAAAACACCACACAATTCCCTAAACCTTTTCAAAATACCACAAAATTCTTGAAAAGCCCCACCAAATTCCAGAAACATCCCACAAAATGTCCTCAATACCCAACAAAATCCCAGAAAAATCACACAAAATTCCCTAAATCTTCTCAAAACACGGCCAAAATCCACAAAAATCCCACCGAATCTCCACAAATTCCCACAGAATACATGAAAATACCCCTGAAAATTCCTCAGTTCTCTACAGAATCTCACCAAATTCCAGAAAAGTCCCTCAAAGTTCCACAAACATCACACAAAATCTCCTCAATATCCCACAAAATTCAAGAAAAATCACACAAAATTCCCTAAATCTTCTCAAAACACGACCAAATTCTAGAAAAATATCCCACCAAATCTCCACAAATTCCCACAAAATACATGAAAATACCCCTGATAATTCGTCAGTTCTCTACAGAATCTCACCAAATTCCAGAAAAGTCCCTCAAAGTTCCACAAACATCACACAAAATCTCCTCAATATCCCACAAAATTCAAGAAAAATCACACAAAATTCCCTAAATCTTCTCAAAACACGACCAAATTCTAGAAAAATATCCCACCAAATCTCCACAAATTCCCACAAAATACATGAAAAATCCCTCAAGATCCCTAAATCGCCTCAATATCCCAAAAAATTCCACAAAAATCCCACAAAACCTCCACAAGTTTCCACAAAATCTAAGAAAAATTCCTCAAAATTCTTCAAGTCTCCTCAAAACCACACAAAGTCCTTGAAAAGGCCCACCAAATTCCAGTAAATCCCACAGATTCTCCACAAATTCCCACAAAATCTAAAACAAATTCCTCAAAATTCTTCAAGTCTCCTCAGAATCCCACACAATTCCAGAAAAAACACACAAAATTCCAGAGAAGTCCCACAAAACTCCCTAAATCATTTCAAAACCCTACCAATTCACAGGAATGTCCCACAAAATCTCCACCAATTCCCAGAACATCCCACAAAAATCTCACAAAAATCCCTAAATCTTCTGAAAACTCGACCAAATTCCAGAAACGCCCCATAAAATCAGCACAGTTTCCCACAAAATTCAAGAAAAAACACCACACAATTCCCTAAACCTTTTCAAAATACCACAAAATTCTTGAAAAGCCCCACCAAATTCCAGAAACATCCCACAAAATGTCCTCAATACCCAACAAAATCCCAGAAAAATCACACAAAATTCCCTAAATCTTCTCAAAACACGGCCAAAATCCACAAAAATCCCACCGAATCTCCACAAATTCCCACAGAATACATGAAAATACCCCTGAAAATTCCTCAGTTCTCTACAGAATCTCACCAAATTCCAGAAAAGTCCCTCAAAGTTCCACAAACATCCCACAAAATCTCCTCAATATCCCACAAAATTCAAGAAAAATCACACAAAATTCCCTAAATCTTCTCAAAACACGACCAAATTCTAGAAAAATATCCCACCAAATCTCCACAAATTCCCACAAAATACATGAAAATACCCCTGATAATTCGTCAGTTCTCTACAGAATCTCACCAAATTCCAGAAAAGTCCCTCAAAGTTCCACAAGTTTCCACAAAATCTCCTCAATATCCCACAAAATTCAAGAAAAATCACACAAAATTCCCTAAATCTTCTCAAAACACGACCAAATTCTAGAAAAATATCCCACCAAATCTCCACAAATTCCCACAAAATACATGAAAAATCCCTCAAGATCCCTAAATCGCCTCAATATCCCAAAAAATTCCACAAAAATCCCACAAAACCTCCACAAGTTTCCACAAAATCTAAGAAAAATTCCTCAAAATTCTACAAGTCTCCTCAAAACCACACAATTCCAGAAAAACCCCACAAAATTCCAGAGAAGTCCCACAAAACTCCCTAAATCATTTCAAAACCCTACCAATTCACAGGAATGTCCCACAAAATCTCCACCAATTCCCAGAAAATCCCAAAAAAATCTCACAAAAATCCCTAAATCTTCTGAAAACTCGACCAAATTCCAGAAACGCCCCATAAAATCAGCACAGTTTCCCACAAAATTCAAGAAAAAAAACCACAAAATTCCCAAAATCTTTTCAAAATACCACAAAATTCTTGAAAAGCCCCACCAAATTCCAGAAACATCCCACAAAATGTCCTCAATATCCAACAAAATCCCAGAAAAGTCCCACAAAATTCCCTAAATCTTCTCAAAACTGTACCAAATTCCAGAAAAATCCCACAGAATCTCCACAAATTCCCACAGAATACATGACAAATCCCTGATAATTCGTCAATTCTCTACAGAATCTCACCAAATTCCTAAAAAGTCCCTCAAAGTTCCACAAACATCCCACAAAATCTCCCCGGAATCCAATAAAATTCCAGGAAAAATCCCACAAAATTCCCTAAATCTTCTAAAAACATGGCCAAAATCCACAAAAATCCCACCGAATCGCCACAAATTCCCACAGAATACATGAAAATACCCCTGATAATTCGTCAGTTCTCTACAGAATCTCACCAAATTCCAGAAAAGTCCCTCAAAGTTCCACAAACATCCCACAAAATCTCCTCAATATCCCACAAAATTCAAGAAAAATCACACAAAATTCCCTAAATCTTCTCAAAACACGACCAAATTCTAGAAAAATATCCCACCAAATCTCCACAAATTCCCACAGAATACATGAAAAATCCCTGATAATTTGTCAGTTCTCTACAGAATCTCACCAAATTCCAGAAAAGTCCCTCAAAGTTCCACAAACATCCCACAAAATCTCCTCAATATCCCACAAAATTCAAGAAAAATCCCACAAAATTCCCTAAATCTTCTCAAAACACGACCAAATTCTAGAAAAATATCCCACCAAATCTCCACAAATTCCCACAAAATACATGAAAAATCCCTCAAGATCCCTAAATCGCCTCAATATCCCAAAAAATTCCACAAAAATCCCACAAAACCTCCACAAGTTTCCACAAAATCTAAGAAAAATTCCTCAAAAGTCTTCAAGTCTCCTCAAAACCACACAAAGTCCTTGAAAAGGCCCACCAAATTCCAGTAAATCCCACAGATTCTCCACAAATTCCCACAAAATCTAAAACAAATTCCTCAAAATTCTTCAAGTCTCCTCAGAATCCCACACAATTCCAGAAAAAACACACAAAATTCCAGAGAAGTCCCACAAAACTCCCTAAATCATTTCAAAACCCTACCAATTCACAGGAATGTCCCACAAAATCTCCACCAATTCCCAGAACATCCCACAAAAATCTCACAAAAATCCCTAAATCTTCTGAAAACTCGACCAAATTCCAGAAACGCCCCATAAAATCAGCACAGTTTCCCACAAAATTCAAGAAAAAACACCACACAATTCCCTAAACCTTTTCAAAATACCACAAAATTCTTGAAAAGCCCCACCAAATTCCAGAAACATCCCACAAAATGTCCTCAATACCCAACAAAATCCCAGAAAAATCACACAAAATTCCCTAAATCTTCTCAAAACACGGCCAAAATCCACAAAAATCCCACCGAATCTCCACAAATTCCCACAGAATACATGAAAATACCCCTGAAAATTCCTCAGTTCTCTACAGAATCTCACCAAATTCCAGAAAAGTCCCTCAAAGTTCCACAAACATCCCACAAAATCTCCTCAATATCCCACAAAATTCAAGAAAAATCACACAAAATTCCCTAAATCTTCTCAAAACACGACCAAATTCTAGAAAAATATCCCACCAAATCTCCACAAATTCCCACAAAATACATGAAAATACCCCTGAAAATTCCTCAGTTCTCTACAGAATCTCACCAAATTCCAGAAAAGTCCCTCAAAGTTCCACAAACATCCCACAAAATCTCCTCAATATCCCACAAAATTCAAGAAAAATCACACAAAATTCCCTAAATCTTCTCAAAACACGACCAAATTCTAGAAAAATATCCCACCAAATCTCCACAAATTCCCACAAAATACATGAAAAATCCCTCAAGATCCCTAAATCGCCTCAATATCCCAAAAAATTCCACAAAAATCCCACAAAACCTCCACAAGTTTCCACAAAATCTAAGAAAAATTCCTCAAAATTCTACAAGTCTCCTCAAAACCACACAATTCCAGAAAAACCCCACAAAATTCCAGAGAAGTCCCACAAAACTCCCTAAATCATTTCAAAACCCTACCAATTCACAGGAATGTCCCACAAAATCTCCACCAATTCCCAGAAAATCCCAAAAAAATCTCACAAAAATCCCTAAATCTTCTGAAAACTCGACCAAATTCCAGAAACGCCCCATAAAATCAGCACAGTTTCCCACAAAATTCAAGAAAAAAACCCACAAAATTCCCTAAATCTTTTCAAAATACCACAAAATTCTTGAAAAGCCCCACCAAATTCCAGAAACATCCCACAAAATGTCCTCAATATCCAACAAAATCCCAGAAAAGTCCCACAAAATTCCCTAAATCTTCTCAAAACTCTACCAAATTCCAGAAAAATCCCACAGAATCTCCACAAATTCCCACAGAATACATGACAAATCCCTGATAATTCGTCAATTCTCTACAGAATCTCACCAAATTCCTAAAAAGTCCCTCAAAGTTCCACAAACATCCCACAAAATCTCCCCGGAATCCAATAAAATTCCAGGAAAAATCCCACAAAATTCCCTAAATCTTCTAAAAACATGGCCAAAATCCACAAAAATCCCACCGAATCTCCACAAATTCCCACAGAATACATGAAAATACCCCTGATAATTCGTCAGTTCTCTACAGAATCTCACCAAATTCCAGAAAAGTCCCTCAAAGTTCCACAAACATCCCACAAAATCTCCTCAATATCCCACAAAATTCAAGAAAAATCCCACAAAATTCCCTAAATCTTCTCAAAACACGACCAAATTCTAGAAAAATATCCCACCAAATCTCCACAAATTCCCACAGAATACATGAAAAATCCCTGATAATTTGTCAGTTCTCTACAGAATCACACCAAATTCCAGAAAAGTCCCTCAAAGTTCCACAAACATGCCACAAAATCTCCTCAATATCCCACAAAATCCCAGAAAAATCACACAAAATTCCCTAAATCTTCTCAAAACACGACTAAATTCTAGAAAAATGTCCCACCAAATCTCCACAAAATCCCACAAAATACATGAAAAATCCCTCAAGATCCCTAAATCGCCTCAATATCCCACAAAATCCCACAAAAATCCCACAAAACCTCCACAAGTTTCCACAAAATCTAAGAAAAATTCCTCAAAAGTCTTCAAGTCTCCTCAAAACCACACAAAGTCCTTGAAAAGGCCCACCAAATTCCAGTAAATCCCACAGATTCTCCACAAATTCCCACAAAATCTAAAACAAATTCCTCAAAATTCTTCAAGTCTCCTCAAAACCACACAATTTCAGAAAAACCCCACAAAATTCCAGAGAAGTCCCACAAAACTCCCTAAATCATTTCAAAACCCTACCAATTCACAGGAATGTCCCACAAAATCTCCACCAATTCTCAGAACATCCCACAAAAATCTCACAAAAATCCCTAAATCTTCTGAAAACTCGACCAAATTCCAGAAACGCCCCATAAAATCAGCACAGTTTCCCACAAAATTCAAGAAAAAACACCACACAATTCCCTAAACCTTTTCAAAATACCACAAAATTCTTGAAAAGCCCCACCAAATTCCCGAAACATCCCACAAAATGTCCTCAATATCCAACAAAATCCCAGAAAAATCACACAAAATTCCCTAAATCTTCTCAAAACACGGCCAAAATCCACAAAAATCCCACCAAATCTCCACAAATTCCCACAGAATACATGAAAAATCCCTGATAATTTGTCAGTTCTCTACAGAATCTCACCAAATTCCAGAAAAGTCCCTCAAAGTTCCACAAACATCACAAAAAATCTCCTCAATATCCCACAAAATTCAAGAAAAATCACACAAAATTCCCTAAATCTTCTCAAAACACGACCAAATTCTAGAAAAATATCCCACCAAATCTCCACAAATTCCCACAAAATACATGAAAAATCCCTCAAGATCCCTAAATCGCCTCAATATCCCAAAAAATTCCACAAAAATCCCACAAAACCTCCACAAGTTTCCACAAAATCTAAGAAAAATTCCTCAAAATTCTACAAGTCTCCTCAAAACCACACAATTCCAGAAAAACCCCACAAAATTCCAGAGAAGTCCCACAAAACTCCCTAAATCATTTCAAAACCCTACCAATTCACAGGAATGTCCCACAAAATCTCCACCAATTCCCAGAAAATCCCAAAAAAATCTCACAAAAATCCCTAAATCTTCTGAAAACTCGACCAAATTCCAGAAACGCCCCATAAAATCAGCACAGTTTCCCACAAAATTCAAGAAAAAAAACCACAAAATTCCCAAAATCTTTTCAAAATACCACAAAATTCTTGAAAAGCCCCACCAAATTCCAGAAACATCCCACAAAATGTCCTCAATATCCAACAAAATCCCAGAAAAGTCCCACAAAATTCCCTAAATCTTCTCAAAACTCTACCAAATTCCAGAAAAATCCCACAGAATCTCCACAAATTCCCACAGAATACATGAAAAATCCCTGATAATTCGTCAATTCTCTACAGAATCTCACCAAATTCCTAAAAAGTCCCTCAAAGTTCCACAAACATCCCACAAAATCTCCCCGGAATCCAATAAAATTCCAGGAAAAATCCCACATAATTCCCTAAATCTTCTAAAAACATGGCCAAAATCCACAAAAATCCCACCGAATCTCCACAAATTCCCACAGAATACATGAAAATACCCCTGAAAATTCCTCAGTTCTCTACAGAATCTCACCAAATTCCAGAAAAGTCCCTCAAAGTTCCACAAACATCCCACAAAATCTCCTCAATATCCCACAAAATTCAAGAAAAATCACACAAAATTCCCTAAATCTTCTCAAAACACGACCAAATTCTAGAAAAATATCCCACCAAATCTCCACAAATTCCCACAGAATACATGAAAATACTCCTGATAATTCGTCAGTTCTCTACAGAATCTCACCAAATTCCAGAAAAGTCCCTCAAAGTTCCACAAACATCCCACAAAATCTCCTCAATATCCCACAAAATTCAAGAAAAATCACACAAAATTCCCTAAATCTTCTCAAAACACGACCAAATTCTAGAAAAATGTCCCACCAAATCTCCACAAAATCCCACAAAATACATGAAAAATCCCTCAAGATCCCTAAATCGCCTCAATATCCCACAAAATCCCACAAAAATCCAACAAAACCTCCACAAGTTTCCACAAAATCTAAGAAAAATTCCTCAAAAGTCTTCAAGTCTCCTCAAAACCACACAAAGTCCTTGAAAAGGCCCACCAAATTCCAGTAAATCCCACAGATTCTCCACAAATTCCCACAAAATCTAAAACAAATTCCTCAAAATTCTTCAAGTCTCCTCAAAACCACACAATTTCAGAAAAACCCCACAAAATTCCAGAGAAGTCCCACAAAACTCCCTAAATCATTTCAAAACCCTACCAATTCACAGGAATGTCCCACAAAATCTCCACCAATTCCCAGAACATCCCACAAAAATCTCACAAAAATCCCTAAATCTTCTGAAAACTCGACCAAATTCCAGAAACGCCCCATAAAATCAGCACAGTTTCCCACAAAATTCAAGAAAAAACACCACACAATTCCCTAAACCTTTTCAAAATACCACAAAATTCTTGAAAAGCCCCACCAAATTCCCGAAACATCCCACAAAATGTCCTCAATATCCAACAAAATCCCAGAAAAATCACTCAAAATTCCCTAAATCTTCTCAAAACACGGCCAAAATCCACAAAAATCCCACCAAATCTCCACAAATTCCCACAAAATACATGAAAAATCCCTGATAATTTGTCAGTTCTCTACAGAATCTCACCAAATTCCAGAAAAGTCCCTCAAAGTTCCACAAACATCACAAAAAATCTCCTCAATATCCCACAAAATTCAAGAAAAATCACACAAAATTCCCTAAATCTTCTCAAAACACGACCAAATTCTAGAAAAATATCCCACCAAATCTCCACAAATTCCCACAAAATACATGAAAAATCCCTCAAGATCCCTAAATCGCCTCAATATCCCAAAAAATTCCACAAAAATCCCACAAAACCTCCACAAGTTTCCACAAAATCTAAGAAAAATTCCTCAAAATTCTACAAGTCTCCTCAAAACCACACAATTCCAGAAAAACCCCACAAAATTCCAGAGAAGTCCCACAAAACTCCCTAAATCATTTCAAAACCCTACCAATTCACAGGAATGTCCCACAAAATCTCCACCAATTCCCAGAAAATCCCAAAAAAATCTCACAAAAATCCCTAAATCTTCTGAAAACTCGACCAAATTCCAGAAACGCCCCATAAAATCAGCACAGTTTCCCACAAAATTCAAGAAAAAACACCACAAAATTCCCAAAATCTTTTCAAAATACCACAAAATTCTTGAAAAGCCCCACCAAATTCCAGAAACATCCCACAAAATGTCCTCAATATCCAACAAAATCCCAGAAAAGTCCCACAAAATTCCCTAAATCTTCTCAAAACTGTACCAAATTCCAGAAAAATCCCACAGAATCTCCACAAATTCCCACAGAATACATGACAAATCCCTGATAATTCGTCAATTCTCTACAGAATCTCACCAAATTCCTAAAAAGTCCCTCAAAGTTCCACAAACATCCCACAAAATCTCCCCGGAATCCAATAAAATTCCAGGAAAAATCCCACAAAATTCCCTAAATCTTCTAAAAACATGGCCAAAATCCACAAAAATCCCACCGAATCTCCACAAATTCCCACAGAATACATGAAAATACCCCTGAAAATTCCTCAGTTCTCTACAGAATCTCACCAAATTCCAGAAAAGTCCCTCAAAGTTCCACAAACATCCCACAAAATCTCCTCAATATCCCACAAAATTCAAGAAAAATCACACAAAATTCCCTAAATCTTCTCAAAACACGACCAAATTCTAGAAAAATATCCCACCAAATCTCCACAAATTCCCACAGAATACATGAAAATACTCCTGATAATTCGTCAGTTCTCTACAGAATCTCACCAAATTCCAGAAAAGTCCCTCAAAGTTCCACAAACATCCCACAAAATCTCCTCAATATCCCACAAAATTCAAGAAAAATCACACAAAATTCCCTAAATCTTCTCAAAACACGACCAAATTCTAGAAAAATGTCCCACCAAATCTCCACAAATTCCCACAAAATACATGAAAAATCCCTCAAGATCCCTAAATCGCCTCAATATCCCAAAAAATTCCACAAAAATCCCACAAAACCTCCACAAGTTTCCACAAAATCTAAGAAAAATTCCTCAAAAGTCTTCAAGTCTCCTCAAAACCACACAAAGTCCTTGAAAAGGCCCACCAAATTCCAGTAAATCCCACAGATTCTCCACAAATTCCCACAAAATCTAAAACAAATTCCTCAAAATTCTTCAAGTCTCCTCAGAATCCCACACAATTCCAGAAAAAACACACAAAATTCCAGAGAAGTCCCACAAAACTCCCTAAATCATTTCAAAACCCTACCAATTCACAGGAATGTCCCACAAAATCTCCACCAATTCCCAGAACATCCCACAAAAATCTCACAAAAATCCCTAAATCTTCTGAAAACTCGACCAAATTCCAGAAACGCCCCATAAAATCAGCACAGTTTCCCACAAAATTCAAGAAAAAACACCACACAATTCCCTAAACCTTTTCAAAATACCACAAAATTCTTGAAAAGCCCCACCAAATTCCCGAAACATCCCACAAAATGTCCTCAATACCCAACAAAATCCCAGAAAAATCACACAAAATTCCCTAAATCTTCTCAAAACACGGCCAAAATCCACAAAAATCCCACCGAATCTCCACAAATTCCCACAGAATACATGAAAATACCCCTGAAAATTCCTCAGTTCTCTACAGAATCTCACCAAATTCCAGAAAAGTCCCTCAAAGTTCCACAAACATCCCACAAAATCTCCTCAATATCCCACAAAATTCAAGAAAAATCACACAAAATTCCCTAAATCTTCTCAAAACACGACCAAATTCTAGAAAAATATCCCACCAAATCTCCACAAATTCCCACAAAATACATGAAAATACCCCTGATAATTCGTCAGTTCTCTACAGAATCTCACCAAATTCCAGAAAAGTCCCTCAAAGTTCCACAAGTTTCCACAAAATCTCCTCAATATCCCACAAAATTCAAGAAAAATCACACAAAATTCCCTAAATCTTCTCAAAACACGACCAAATTCTAGAAAAATATCCCACCAAATCTCCACAAATTCCCACAAAATACATGAAAAATCCCTCAAGATCCCTAAATCGCCTCAATATCCCAAAAAATTCCACAAAAATCCCACAAAACCTCCACAAGTTTCCACAAAATCTAAGAAAAATTCCTCAAAATTCTACAAGTCTCCTCAAAACCACACAATTCCAGAAAAACCCCACAAAATTCCAGAGAAGTCCCACAAAACTCCCTAAATCATTTCAAAACCCTACCAATTCACAGGAATGTCCCACAAAATCTCCACCAATTCCCAGAACATCCCAGAAAAGTCCCACAAAATTCCCTAAATCTTCTCAAAACTCTACCAAATTCCAGAAAAATCCCACAGAATCTCCACAAATTCCCACAGAATACATGACAAATCCCTGATAATTCGTCAATTCTCTACAGAATCTCACCAAATTCCTAAAAAGTCCCTCAAAGTTCCACAAACATCCCACAAAATCTCCCCGGAATCCAATAAAATTCCAGGAAAAATCCCACAAAATTCCCTAAATCTTCTAAAAACATGGCCAAAATCCACAAAAATCCCACCGAATCTCCACAAATTCCCACAGAATACATGAAAATACCCCTGATAATTCGTCAGTTCTCTACAGAATCTCACCAAATTCCAGAAAAGTCCCTCAAAGTTCCACAAACATGCCACAAAATCTCCTCAATATCCCACAAAATCCCAGAAAAATCACACAAAATTCCCTAAATCTTCTCAAAACACGACTAAATTCTAGAAAAATGTCCCACCAAATCTCCACAAAATCCCACAAAATACATGAAAAATCCCTCAAGATCCCTAAATCGCCTCAATATCCCACAAAATCCCACAAAAATCCCACAAAACCTCCACAAGTTTCCACAAAATCTAAGAAAAATTCCTCAAAAGTCTTCAAGTCTCCTCAAAACCACACAAAGTCCTTGAAAAGGCCCACCAAATTCCAGTAAATCCCACAGATTCTCCACAAATTCCCACAAAATCTAAAACAAATTCCTCAAAATTCTTCAAGTCTCCTCAAAACCACACAATTTCAGAAAAACCCCACAAAATTCCAGAGAAGTCCCACAAAACTCCCTAAATCATTTCAAAACCCTACCAATTCACAGGAATGTCCCACAAAATCTCCACCAATTCCCAGAACATCCCACAAAAATCTCACAAAAATCCCTAAATCTTCTGAAAACTCGACCAAATTCCAGAAACGCCCCATAAAATCAGCACAGTTTCCCACAAAATTCAAGAAAAAACACCACACAATTCCCTAAACCTTTTCAAAATACCACAAAATTCTTGAAAAGCCCCACCAAATTCCCGAAACATCCCACAAAATGTCCTCAATATCCAACAAAATCCCAGAAAAATCACACAAAATTCCCTAAATCTTCTCAAAACACGGCCAAAATCCACAAAAATCCCACCAAATCTCCACAAATTCCCACAGAATACATGAAAAATCCCTGATAATTTGTCAGTTCTCTACAGAATCTCACCAAATTCCAGAAAAGTCCCTCAAAGTTCCACAAACATCCCACAAAATCTCCTCAATATCCCACAAAATTCAAGAAAAATCACACAAAATTCCCTAAATCTTCTCAAAACACGACCAAATTCTAGAAAAATATCCCACCAAATCTCCACAAATTCCCACAAAATACATGAAAAATCTCTCAAGATCCCTAAATCGCCTCAATATCCCAAAAAATTCCACAAAAATCCCACAAAACCTCCACAAGTTTCCACAAAATCTAAGAAAAATTCCTCAAAATTCTACAAGTCTCCTCAAAACCACACAATTCCAGAAAAACCCCACAAAATTCCAGAGAAGTCCCACAAAACTCCCTAAATCATTTCAAAACCCTACCAATTCACAGGAATGTCCCACAAAATCTCCACCAATTCCCAGAAAATCCCAAAAAAATCTCACAAAAATCCCTAAATCTTCTGAAAACTCGACCAAATTCCAGAAACGCCCCATAAAATCAGCACAGTTTCCCACAAAATTCAAGAAAAAAAACCACAAAATTCCCAAAATCTTTTCAAAATACCACAAAATTCTTGAAAAGCCCCACCAAATTCCAGAAACATCCCACAAAATGTCCTCAATATCCAACAAAATCCCAGAAAAGTCCCACAAAATTCCCTAAATCTTCTCAAAACTGTACCAAATTCCAGAAAAATCCCACAGAATCTCCACAAATTCCCACAGAATACATGACAAATCCCTGATAATTCGTCAATTCTCTACAGAATCTCACCAAATTCCTAAAAAGTCCCTCAAAGTTCCACAAACATCCCACAAAATCTCCCCGGAATCCAATAAAATTCCAGGAAAAATCCCACATAATTCCCTAAATCTTCTAAAAACATGGCCAAAATCCACAAAAATCCCACCGAATCTCCACAAATTCCCACAGAATACATGAAAATACCCCTGAAAATTCCTCAGTTCTCTACAGAATCTCACCAAATTCCAGAAAAGTCCCTCAAAGTTCCACAAACATCCCACAAAATCTCCTCAATATCCCACAAAATTCAAGAAAAATCACACAAAATTCCCTAAATCTTCTCAAAACATGACCAAATTCTAGAAAAATATCCCACCAAATCTCCACAAATTCCCACAGAATACATGAAAATACTCCTGATAATTCGTCAGTTCTCTACAGAATCTCACCAAATTCCAGAAAAGTCCCTCAAAGTTCCACAAACATCCCACAAAATCTCCTCAATATCCCACAAAATTCAAGAAAAATCACACAAAATTCCCTAAATCTTCTCAAAACACGACCAAATTCTAGAAAAATGTCCCACCAAATCTCCACAAATTCCCACAAAATACATGAAAAATCCCTCAAGATCCCTAAATCGCCTCAATATCCCACAAAATCCCACAAAAATCCAACAAAACCTCCACAAGTTTCCACAAAATCTAAGAAAAATTCCTCAAAATTCTTCAAGTCTCCTCAAAACCACACAAAGTCCTTGAAAAGGCCCACCAAATTCCAGTAAATCCCACAGATTCTCCACAAATTCCCACAAAATCTAAAACAAATTCCTCAAAATTCTTCAAGTCTCCTCAAAACCACACAATTTCAGAAAAACCCCACAAAATTCCAGAGAAGTCCCACAAAACTCCCTAAATCATTTCAAAACCCTACCAATTCACAGGAATGTCCCACAAAATCTCCACCAATTCCCAGAACATCCCACAAAAATCTCACAAAAATCCCTAAATCTTCTGAAAACTCGACCAAATTCCAGAAACGCCCCATAAAATCAGCACAGTTTCCCACAAAATTCAAGAAAAAACACCACACAATTCCCTAAACCTTTTCAAAATACCACAAAATTCTTGAAAAGCCCCACCAAATTCCCGAAACATCCCACAAAATGTCCTCAATATCCAACAAAATCCCAGAAAAATCACACAAAATTCCCTAAATCTTCTCAAAACACGGCCAAAATCCACAAAAATCCCACCAAATCTCCACAAATTCCCACAGAATACATGAAAAATCCCTGATAATTTGTCAGTTCTCTACAGAATCTCACCAAATTCCAGAAAAGTCCCTCAAAGTTCCACAAACATCCCACAAAATCTCCTCAATATCCCACAAAATTCAAGAAAAATCACACAAAATTCCCTAAATCTTCTCAAAACACGACCAAATTCTAGAAAAATATCCCACCAAATCTCCACAAATTCCCACAAAATACATGAAAAATCTCTCAAGATCCCTAAATCGCCTCAATATCCCAAAAAATTCCACAAAAATCCCACAAAACCTCCACAAGTTTCCACAAAATCTAAGAAAAATTCCTCAAAATTCTACAAGTCTCCTCAAAACCACACAATTCCAGAAAAACCCCACAAAATTCCAGAGAAGTCCCACAAAACTCCCTAAATCATTTCAAAACCCTACCAATTCACAGGAATGTCCCACAAAATCTCCACCAATTCCCAGAAAATCCAAAAAAAATCTCACAAAAATCCCTAAATCTTCTGAAAACTCGACCAAATTCCAGAAACGCCCCATAAAATCAGCACAGTTTCCCACAAAATTCAAGAAAAAAAACCACAAAATTCCCAAAATCTTTTCAAAATACCACAAAATTCTTGAAAAGCCCCACCAAATTCCAGAAACATCCCACAAAATGTCCTCAATATCCAACAAAATCCCAGAAAAGTCCCACAAAATTCCCTAAATCTTCTCAAAACTGTACCAAATTCCAGAAAAATCCCACAGAATCTCCACAAATTCCCACAGAATACATGACAAATCCCTGATAATTCGTCAATTCTCTACAGAATCTCACCAAATTCCTAAAAAGTCCCTCAAAGTTCCACAAACATCCCACAAAATCTCCCCGGAATCCAATAAAATTCCAGGAAAAATCCCACATAATTCCCTAAATCTTCTAAAAACATGGCCAAAATCCACAAAAATCCCACCGAATCTCCACAAATTCCCACAGAATACATGAAAATACCCCTGAAAATTCCTCAGTTCTCTACAGAATCTCACCAAATTCCAGAAAAGTCCCTCAAAGTTCCACAAACATCCCACAAAATCTCCTCAATATCCCACAAAATTCAAGAAAAATCACACAAAATTCCCTAAATCTTCTCAAAACATGACCAAATTCTAGAAAAATATCCCACCAAATCTCCACAAATTCCCACAGAATACATGAAAATACTCCTGATAATTCGTCAGTTCTCTACAGAATCTCACCAAATTCCAGAAAAGTCCCTCAAAGTTCCACAAACATCCCACAAAATCTCCTCAATATCCCACAAAATTCAAGAAAAATCACACAAAATTCCCTAAATCTTCTCAAAACACGACCAAATTCTAGAAAAATGTCCCACCAAATCTCCACAAATTCCCACAAAATACATGAAAAATCCCTCAAGATCCCTAAATCGCCTCAATATCCCACAAAATCCCACAAAAATCCAACAAAACCTCCACAAGTTTCCACAAAATCTAAGAAAAATTCCTCAAAATTCTTCAAGTCTCCTCAAAACCACACAAAGTCCTTGAAAAGGCCCACCAAATTCCAGTAAATCCCACAGATTCTCCACAAATTCCCACAAAATCTAAAACAAATTCCTCAAAATTCTTCAAGTCTCCTCAAAACCACACAATTTCAGAAAAACCCCACAAAATTCCAGAGAAGTCCCACAAAACTCCCTAAATCATTTCAAAACCCTACCAATTCACAGGAATGTCCCACAAAATCTCCACCAATTCCCAGAACATCCCACAAAAATCTCACAAAAATCCCTAAATCTTCTGAAAACTCGACCAAATTCCAGAAACGCCCCATAAAATCAGCACAGTTTCCCACAAAATTCAAGAAAAAACACCACACAATTCCCTAAACCTTTTCAAAATACCACAAAATTCTTGAAAAGCCCCACCAAATTCCAGAAACATCCCACAAAATGTCCTCAATATCCAACAAAATCCCAGAAAAGTCCCACAAAATTCCCTAAATCTTCTCAAAACTCTACCAAATTCCAGAAAAATCCCACAGAATCTCCACAAATTCCCACAGAATACATGACAAATCCCTGATAATTCGTCAATTCTCTACAGAATCTCACCAAATTCCTAAAAAGTCCCTCAAAGTTCCACAAACATCCCACAAAATCTCCCCGGAATCCAATAAAATTCCAGGAAAAATCCCACAAAATTCCCTAAATCTTCTAAAAACATGGCCAAAATCCACAAAAATCCCACCGAATCTCCACAAATTCCCACAGAATACATGAAAATACCCCTGATAATTCGTCAGTTCTCTACAGAATCTCACCAAATTCCAGAAAAGTCCCTCAAAGTTCCACAAACATCCCACAAAATCTCCTCAATATCCCACAAAATTCAAGAAAAATCACACAAAATTCCTTAAATCTTCTCAAAACACGACCAAATTCTAGAAAAATATCCCACCAAATCTCCACAAATTCCCACAGAATACATGAAAATACTCCTGATAATTCGTCAGTTCTCTACAGAATCTCACCAAATTCCAGAAAAGTCCCTCAAAGTTCCACAAACATCCCACAAAATCTCCTCAATATCCCACAAAATTCAAGAAAAATCACACAAAATTCCCTAAATCTTCTCAAAACACGACCAAATTCTAGAAAAATGTCCCACCAAATCTCCACAAATTCCCACAAAATACATGAAAAATCCCTCAAGATCCCTAAATCGCCTCAATATCCCAAAAAATTCCACAAAAATCCCACAAAACCTCCACAAGTTTCCACAAAATCTAAGAAAAATTCCTCAAAAGTCTTCAAGTCTCCTCAAAACCACACAAAGTCCTTGAAAAGGCCCACCAAATTCCAGTAAATCCCACAGATTCTCCACAAATTCCCACAAAATCTAAAACAAATTCCTCAAAATTCTTCAAGTCTCCTCAGAATCCCACACAATTCCAGAAAAAACACACAAAATTCCAGAGAAGTCCCACAAAACTCCCTAAATCATTTCAAAACCCTACCAATTCACAGGAATGTCCCACAAAATCTCCACCAATTCCCAGAACATCCCACAAAAATCTCACAAAAATCCCTAAATCTTCTGAAAACTCGACCAAATTCCAGAAACGCCCCATAAAATCAGCACAGTTTCCCACAAAATTCAAGAAAAAACACCACACAATTCCCTAAACCTTTTCAAAATACCACAAAATTCTTGAAAAGCCCCACCAAATTCCAGAAACATCCCACAAAATGTCCTCAATACCCAACAAAATCCCAGAAAAATCACACAAAATTCCCTAAATCTTCTCAAAACACGGCCAAAATCCACAAAAATCCCACCGAATCTCCACAAATTCCCACAGAATACATGAAAATACCCCTGAAAATTCCTCAGTTCTCTACAGAATCTCACCAAATTCCAGAAAAGTCCCTCAAAGTTCCACAAACATCCCACAAAATCTCCTCAATATCCCACAAAATTCAAGAAAAATCACACAAAATTCCCTAAATCTTCTCAAAACACGACCAAATTCTAGAAAAATATCCCACCAAATCTCCACAAATTCCCACAAAATACATGAAAATACCCCTGATAATTCGTCAGTTCTCTACAGAATCTCACCAAATTCCAGAAAAGTCCCTCAAAGTTCCACAAACATCCCACAAAATCTCCTCAATATCCCACAAAATCCCAGAAAAATCACACAAAATTCCCTAAATCTTCTCAAAACACGACTAAATTCTAGAAAAATGTCCCACCAAATCTCCACAAAATCCCACAAAATACATGAAAAATCCCTCAAGATCCCTAAATCGCCTCAATATCCCACAAAATCCCACAAAAATCCCACAAAACCTCCACAAGTTTCCACAAAATCTAAGAAAAATTCCTCAAAAGTCTTCAAGTCTCCTCAAAACCACACAAAGTCCTTGAAAAGGCCCACCAAATTCCAGTAAATCCCACAGATTCTCCACAAATTCCCACAAAATCTAAAACAAATTCCTCAAAATTCTTCAAGTCTCCTCAAAACCACACAATTTCAGAAAAACCCCACAAAATTCCAGAGAAGTCCCACAAAACTCCCTAAATCATTTCAAAACCCTACCAATTCACAGGAATGTCCCACAAAATCTCCACCAATTCCCAGAACATCCCACAAAAATCTCACAAAAATCCCTAAATCTTCTGAAAACTCGACCAAATTCCAGAAACGCCCCATAAAATCAGCACAGTTTCCCACAAAATTCAAGAAAAAACACCACACAATTCCCTAAACCTTTTCAAAATACCACAAAATTCTTGAAAAGCCCCACCAAATTCCCGAAACATCCCACAAAATGTCCTCAATATCCAACAAAATCCCAGAAAAATCACACAAAATTCCCTAAATCTTCTCAAAACACGGCCAAAATCCACAAAAATCCCACCAAATCTCCACAAATTCCCACAGAATACATGAAAAATCCCTGATAATTTGTCAGTTCTCTACAGAATCTCACCAAATTCCAGAAAAGTCCCTCAAAGTTCCACAAACATCCCACAAAATCTCCTCAATATCCCACAAAATTCAAGAAAAATCACACAAAATTCCCTAAATCTTCTCAAAACACGACCAAATTCTAGAAAAATATCCCACCAAATCTCCACAAATTCCCACAAAATACATGAAAAATCTCTCAAGATCCCTAAATCGCCTCAATATCCCAAAAAATTCCACAAAAATCCCACAAAACCTCCACAAGTTTCCACAAAATCTAAGAAAAATTCCTCAAAATTCTACAAGTCTCCTCAAAACCACACAATTCCAGAAAAACCCCACAAAATTCCAGAGAAGTCCCACAAAACTCCCTAAATCATTTCAAAACCCTACCAATTCACAGGAATGTCCCACAAAATCTCCACCAATTCCCAGAAAATCCAAAAAAAATCTCACAAAAATCCCTAAATCTTCTGAAAACTCGACCAAATTTCAGAAACGCCCCATAAAATCAGCACAGTTTCCCACAAAATTCAAGAAAAAAAACCACAAAATTCCCAAAATCTTTTCAAAATACCACAAAATTCTTGAAAAGCCCCACCAAATTCCAGAAACATCCCACAAAATGTCCTCAATATCCAACAAAATCCCAGAAAAGTCCCACAAAATTCCCTAAATCTTCTCAAAACTGTACCAAATTCCAGAAAAATCCCACAGAATCTCCACAAATTCCCACAGAATACATGACAAATCCCTGATAATTCGTCAATTCTCTACAGAATCTCACCAAATTCCTAAAAAGTCCCTCAAAGTTCCACAAACATCCCACAAAATCTCCCCGGAATCCAATAAAATTCCAGGAAAAATCCCACATAATTCCCTAAATCTTCTAAAAACATGGCCAAAATCCACAAAAATCCCACCGAATCTCCACAAATTCCCACAGAATACATGAAAATACCCCTGAAAATTCCTCAGTTCTCTACAGAATCTCACCAAATTCCAGAAAAGTCCCTCAAAGTTCCACAAACATCCCACAAAATCTCCTCAATATCCCACAAAATTCAAGAAAAATCACACAAAATTCCCTAAATCTTCTCAAAACATGACCAAATTCTAGAAAAATATCCCACCAAATCTCCACAAATTCCCACAGAATACATGAAAATACTCCTGATAATTCGTCAGTTCTCTACAGAATCTCACCAAATTCCAGAAAAGTCCCTCAAAGTTCCACAAACATCCCACAAAATCTCCTCAATATCCCACAAAATTCAAGAAAAATCACACAAAATTCCCTAAATCTTCTCAAAACACGACCAAATTCTAGAAAAATGTCCCACCAAATCTCCACAAATTCCCACAAAATACATGAAAAATCCCTCAAGATCCCTAAATCGCCTCAATATCCCACAAAATCCCACAAAAATCCAACAAAACCTCCACAAGTTTCCACAAAATCTAAGAAAAATTCCTCAAAATTCTTCAAGTCTCCTCAAAACCACACAAAGTCCTTGAAAAGGCCCACCAAATTCCAGTAAATCCCACAGATTCTCCACAAATTCCCACAAAATCTAAAACAAATTCCTCAAAATTCTTCAAGTCTCCTCAAAACCACACAATTTCAGAAAAACCCCACAAAATTCCAGAGAAGTCCCACAAAACTCCCTAAATCATTTCAAAACCCTACCAATTCACAGGAATGTCCCACAAAATCTCCACCAATTCCCAGAACATCCCACAAAAATCTCACAAAAATCCCTAAATCTTCTGAAAACTCGACCAAATTCCAGAAACGCCCCATAAAATCAGCACAGTTTCCCACAAAATTCAAGAAAAAACACCACACAATTCCCTAAACCTTTTCAAAATACCACAAAATTCTTGAAAAGCCCCACCAAATTCCAGAAACATCCCACAAAATGTCCTCAATATCCAACAAAATCCCAGAAAAGTCCCACAAAATTCCCTAAATCTTCTCAAAACTCTACCAAATTCCAGAAAAATCCCACAGAATCTCCACAAATTCCCACAGAATACATGACAAATCCCTGATAATTCGTCAATTCTCTACAGAATCTCACCAAATTCCTAAAAAGTCCCTCAAAGTTCCACAAACATCCCACAAAATCTCCCCGGAATCCAATAAAATTCCAGGAAAAATCCCACAAAATTCCCTAAATCTTCTAAAAACATGGCCAAAATCCACAAAAATCCCACCGAATCTCCACAAATTCCCACAGAATACATGAAAATACCCCTGATAATTCGTCAGTTCTCTACAGAATCTCACCAAATTCCAGAAAAGTCCCTCAAAGTTCCACAAACATCCCACAAAATCTCCTCAATATCCCACAAAATTCAAGAAAAATCACACAAAATTCCTTAAATCTTCTCAAAACACGACCAAATTCTAGAAAAATATCCCACCAAATCTCCACAAATTCCCACAGAATACATGAAAATACTCCTGATAATTCGTCAGTTCTCTACAGAATCTCACCAAATTCCAGAAAAGTCCCTCAAAGTTCCACAAACATCCCACAAAATCTCCTCAATATCCCACAAAATTCAAGAAAAATCACACAAAATTCCCTAAATCTTCTCAAAACACGACCAAATTCTAGAAAAATGTCCCACCAAATCTCCACAAATTCCCACAAAATACATGAAAAATCCCTCAAGATCCCTAAATCGCCTCAATATCCCAAAAAATTCCACAAAAATCCCACAAAACCTCCACAAGTTTCCACAAAATCTAAGAAAAATTCCTCAAAAGTCTTCAAGTCTCCTCAAAACCACACAAAGTCCTTGAAAAGGCCCACCAAATTCCAGTAAATCCCACAGATTCTCCACAAATTCCCACAAAATCTAAAACAAATTCCTCAAAATTCTTCAAGTCTCCTCAGAATCCCACACAATTCCAGAAAAAACACACAAAATTCCAGAGAAGTCCCACAAAACTCCCTAAATCATTTCAAAACCCTACCAATTCACAGGAATGTCCCACAAAATCTCCACCAATTCCCAGAACATCCCACAAAAATCTCACAAAAATCCCTAAATCTTCTGAAAACTCGACCAAATTCCAGAAACGCCCCATAAAATCAGCACAGTTTCCCACAAAATTCAAGAAAAAACACCACACAATTCCCTAAACCTTTTCAAAATACCACAAAATTCTTGAAAAGCCCCACCAAATTCCAGAAACATCCCACAAAATGTCCTCAATACCCAACAAAATCCCAGAAAAATCACACAAAATTCCCTAAATCTTCTCAAAACACGGCCAAAATCCACAAAAATCCCACCGAATCTCCACAAATTCCCACAGAATACATGAAAATACCCCTGAAAATTCCTCAGTTCTCTACAGAATCTCACCAAATTCCAGAAAAGTCCCTCAAAGTTCCACAAACATCCCACAAAATCTCCTCAATATCCCACAAAATTCAAGAAAAATCACACAAAATTCCCTAAATCTTCTCAAAACACGACCAAATTCTAGAAAAATATCCCACCAAATCTCCACAAATTCCCACAAAATACATGAAAATACCCCTGATAATTCGTCAGTTCTCTACAGAATCTCACCAAATTCCAGAAAAGTCCCTCAAAGTTCCACAAGTTTCCACAAAATCTCCTCAATATCCCACAAAATTCAAGAAAAATCACACAAAATTCCCTAAATCTTCTCAAAACACGACCAAATTCTAGAAAAATATCCCACCAAATCTCCACAAATTCCCACAAAATACATGAAAAATCCCTCAAGATCCCTAAATCGCCTCAATATCCCAAAAAATTCCACAAAAATCCCACAAAACCTCCACAAGTTTCCACAAAATCTAAGAAAAATTCCTCAAAATTCTACAAGTCTCCTCAAAACCACACAATTCCAGAAAAACCCCACAAAATTCCAGAGAAGTCCCACAAAACTCCCTAAATCATTTCAAAACCCTACCAATTCACAGGAATGTCCCACAAAATCTCCACCAATTCCCAGAACATCCCACAAAAATCTCACAAAAATCCCTAAATCTTCTGAAAACTCGACCAAATTCCAGAAACGCCCCATAAAATCAGCACAGTTTCCCACAAAATTCAAGAAAAAAAACCACAAAATTCCCAAAATCTTTTCAAAATACCACAAAATTCTTGAAAAGCCCCACCAAATTCCAGAAACATCCCACAAAATGTCCTCAATATCCAACAAAATCCCAGAAAAGTCCCACAAAATTCCCTAAATCTTCTCAAAACTGTACCAAATTCCAGAAAAATCCCACAGAATCTCCACAAATTCCCACAGAATACATGACAAATCCCTGATAATTCGTCAATTCTCTACAGAATCTCACCAAATTCCTAAAAAGTCCCTCAAAGTTCCACAAACATCCCACAAAATCTCCCCGGAATCCAATAAAATTCCAGGAAAAATCCCACAAAATTCCCTAAATCTTCTAAAAACATGGCCAAAATCCACAAAAATCCCACCGAATCTCCACAAATTCCCACAGAATACATGAAAATACCCCTGATAATTCGTCAGTTCTCTACAGAATCTCACCAAATTCCAGAAAAGTCCCTCAAAGTTCCACAAACATGCCACAAAATCTCCTCAATATCCCACAAAATCCCAGAAAAATCACACAAAATTCCCTAAATCTTCTCAAAACACGACTAAATTCTAGAAAAATGTCCCACCAAATCTCCACAAAATCCCACAAAATACATGAAAAATCCCTCAAGATCCCTAAATCGCCTCAATATCCCACAAAATCCCACAAAAATCCCACAAAACCTCCACAAGTTTCCACAAAATCTAAGAAAAATTCCTCAAAAGTCTTCAAGTCTCCTCAAAACCACACAAAGTCCTTGAAAAGGCCCACCAAATTCCAGTAAATCCCACAGATTCTCCACAAATTCCCACAAAATCTAAAACAAATTCCTCAAAATTCTTCAAGTCTCCTCAAAACCACACAATTTCAGAAAAACCCCACAAAATTCCAGAGAAGTCCCACAAAACTCCCTAAATCATTTCAAAACCCTACCAATTCACAGGAATGTCCCACAAAATCTCCACCAATTCCCAGAACATCCCACAAAAATCTCACAAAAATCCCTAAATCTTCTGAAAACTCGACCAAATTCCAGAAACGCCCCATAAAATCAGCACAGTTTCCCACAAAATTCAAGAAAAAACACCACACAATTCCCTAAACCTTTTCAAAATACCACAAAATTCTTGAAAAGCCCCACCAAATTCCCGAAACATCCCACAAAATGTCCTCAATATCCAACAAAATCCCAGAAAAGTCCCACAAAATTCCCTAAATCTTCTCAAAACTCTACCAAATTCCAGAAAAATCCCACAGAATCTCCACAAATTCCCACAGAATACATGACAAATCCCTGATAATTCGTCAATTCTCTACAGAATCTCACCAAATTCCTAAAAAGTCCCTCAAAGTTCCACAAACATCCCACAAAATCTCCCCGGAATCCAATAAAATTCCAGGAAAAATCCCACAAAATTCCCTAAATCTTCTAAAAACATGGCCAAAATCCACAAAAATCCCACCGAATCTCCACAAATTCCCACAGAATACATGAAAATACCCCTGATAATTCGTCAGTTCTCTACAGAATCTCACCAAATTCCAGAAAAGTCCCTCAAAGTTCCACAAACATGCCACAAAATCTCCTCAATATCCCACAAAATCCCAGAAAAATCACACAAAATTCCCTAAATCTTCTCAAAACACGACTAAATTCTAGAAAAATGTCCCACCAAATCTCCACAAAATCCCACAAAATACATGAAAAATCCCTCAAGATCCCTAAATCGCCTCAATATCCCACAAAATCCCACAAAAATCCCACAAAACCTCCACAAGTTTCCACAAAATCTAAGAAAAATTCCTCAAAAGTCTTCAAGTCTCCTCAAAACCACACAAAGTCCTTGAAAAGGCCCACCAAATTCCAGTAAATCCCACAGATTCTCCACAAATTCCCACAAAATCTAAAACAAATTCCTCAAAATTCTTCAAGTCTCCTCAAAACCACACAATTTCAGAAAAACCCCACAAAATTCCAGAGAAGTCCCACAAAACTCCCTAAATCATTTCAAAACCCTACCAATTCACAGGAATGTCCCACAAAATCTCCACCAATTCCCAGAAAATCCAAAAAAAATCTCACAAAAATCCCTAAATCTTCTGAAAACTCGACCAAATTCCAGAAACGCCCCATAAAATCAGCACGGTTTCCCACAAAATTCAAGAAAAAACACCACAAAATTCCCAAAATCTTTTCAAAATACCACAAAATTCTTGAAAAGCCCCACCAAATTCCAGAAACATCCCACAAAATGTCCTCAATATCCAACAAAATCCCAGAAAAGTCCCACAAAATTCCCTAAATCTTCTCAAAACTGTACCAAATTCCAGAAAAATCCCACAGAATCTCCACAAATTCCCACAGAATACATGACAAATCCCTGATAATTCGTCAATTCTCTACAGAATCTCACCAAATTCCTAAAAAGTCCCTCAAAGTTCCACAAACATCCCACAAAATCTCCCCGGAATCCAATAAAATTCCAGGAAAAATCCCACATAATTCCCTAAATCTTCTAAAAACATGGCCAAAATCCACAAAAATCCCACCGAATCTCCACAAATTCCCACAGAATACATGAAAATACCCCTGAAAATTCCTCAGTTCTCTACAGAATCTCACCAAATTCCAGAAAAGTCCCTCAAAGTTCCACAAACATCCCACAAAATCTCCTCAATATCCCACAAAATTCAAGAAAAATCACACAAAATTCCCTAAATCTTCTCAAAACACGACCAAATTCTAGAAAAATATCCCACCAAATCTCCACAAATTCCCACAGAATACATGAAAATACTCCTGATAATTCGTCAGTTCTCTACAGAATCTCACCAAATTCCAGAAAAGTCCCTCAAAGTTCCACAAACATCCCACAAAATCTCCTCAATATCCCACAAAATTCAAGAAAAATCACACAAAATTCCCTAAATCTTCTCAAAACACGACCAAATTCTAGAAAAATGTCCCACCAAATCTCCACAAAATCCCACAAAATACATGAAAAATCCCTCAAGATCCCTAAATCGCCTCAATATCCCACAAAATCCTACAAAAATCCCACAAAACCTCCACAAGTTTCCACAAAATCTAAGAAAAATTCCTCAAAATTCTTCAAGTCTCCTCAAAACCACACAAAGTCCTTGAAAAGGCCCACCAAATTCCAGTAAATCCCACAGATTCTCCACAAATTCCCACAAAATCTAAAACAAATTCCTCAAAATTCTTCAAGTCTCCTCAAAACCACACAATTTCAGAAAAACCCCACAAAATTCCAGAGAAGTCCCACAAAACTCCCTAAATCATTTCAAAACCCTACCAATTCACAGGAATGTCCCACAAAATCTCCACCAATTCCCAGAACATCCCACAAAAATCTCACAAAAATCCCTAAATCTTCTGAAAACTCGACCAAATTCCAGAAACGCCCCATAAAATCAGCACAGTTTCCCACAAAATTCAAGAAAAAACACCACACAATTCCCTAAACCTTTTCAAAATACCACAAAATTCTTGAAAAGCCCCACCAAATTCCCGAAACATCCCACGAAATGTCCTCAATACCCAACAAAATCCCAGAAAAATCACACAAAATTCCCTAAATCTTCTCAAAACACGGCCAAAATCCACAAAAATCCTACCAAATCTCCACAAATTCCCACAGAATACATGAAAAATCCCTGATAATTTGTCAGTTCTCTACAGAATCTCACCAAATTCCAGAAAAGTCCCTCAAAGTTCCACAAACATCCCACAAAATCTCCTCAATGTCCCACAAAATTCAAGAAAAATCACACAAAATTCCCTAAATCTTCTCAAAACACAACCAAATTCTAGAAAAATATCCCACCAAATCTCCACAAATTCCCACAAAATACATGAAAAATCCCTCAAGATCCCTAAATCGCCTCAATATCCCAAAAAATTCCACAAAAATCCCACAAAACCTCCACAAGTTTCCACAAAATCTATGAAAAATTCCTCAAAAGTCTTCAAGTCTCCTCAAAACCACACAATTCCAGAAAAACCCCACAAAATTCCAGAGAAGTCCCACAAAACTCCCTAAATCATTTCAAAACCCTACCAATTCACAGGAATGTCCCACAAAATCTCCACCAATTCCCAGAAAATCCCACAAAAATCTCACAAAAATCCCTAAATCGTCTGAAAACTCGACCAAATTCCAGAAACGCCCCATAAAATCAGCACAGTTTCCCACAAAATTCAAGAAAAAACACCACAAAATTCCCTAAATCTTTTCAAAATACCACAAAATTCTTGAAAAGCCCCACCAAATTCCAGAAACATCCCACAAAATGTCCTCAATATCCAACAAAATCCCAGAAAAGTCCCACAAAATTCCCTTAATCTTCTCAAAACTGTACCAAATTCCAGAAAAATCCCACAGAATCTCCACAAATTCCAACAGAATACATGACAAATCCCTGATAATTCGTCAATTCTCTACAGAATCTCACCAAATACCAGAAAAGTCCCTCAAAGTTCCACAAACATCCCACAAAATCTCCCCGGAATCCAATAAAATTCCAGGAAAAATCCCACAAAATTCCCTAAATCTTCTAAAAACATGGCCAAAATCCACAAAAATCCCACCGAATCTCCACAAATTCCCACAGAATACATGAAAATACCCCTGATAATTCGTCAGTTCTCTACAGAATCTCACCAAATTCCAGAAAAGTCCCTCAAAGTTCCACAAACATCCCACAAAATCTCCTCAATATCCCACAAAATTCAAGAAAAATCACACAAAATTCCCTAAATCTTCTCAAAACACGACCAAATTCTAGAAAAATATCCCACCAAATCTCCACAAATTCCCACAAAATACATGAAAAATCCCTCAAGATCCCTAAATCGCCTCAATATCCCAAAAAATTCCACAAAAATCACACAAAACCTCCACAAGTTTCCACAAAATCTAAGAAAAATTCCTCAAAATTCTACAAGTCTCCTCAAAACCACACAAAGTCCTTGAAAAGGCCCACCAAATTCCAGTAAATCCCACAGATTCTCCACAAATTCCCACAAAATCTAAAACAAATTCCTCAAAATTCTTCAAGTCTCCTCAGAATCCCACACAATTCCAGAAAAAACACACAAAATTCCAGAGAAGTCCCACAAAACTCCCTAAATCATTTCAAAACCCTACCAATTCACAGGAATGTCCCACAAAATCTCCACCAATTCCCAGAACATCCCACAAAAATCTCACAAAAATCCCTAAATCTTCTGAAAACTCGACCAAATTCCAGAAACGCCCCATAAAATCAGCACAGTTTCCCACAAACTTCAAGAAAAAACACCACACAATTCCCTAAACCTTTTCAAAATACCACAAAATTCTTGAAAAGCCCCACCAAATTCCAGAAACATCCCACAAAATGTCCTCAATACCCAACAAAATCCCAGAAAAATCACACAAAATTCCCTAAATCTTCTCAAAACACGGCCAAAATCCACAAAAATCCCACCGAATCTCCACAAATTCCCACAGAATACATGAAAATACCCCTGAAAATTCCTCAGTTCTCTACAGAATCTCACCAAATTCCAGAAAAGTCCCTCAAAGTTCCACAAACATCCCACAAAATCACCTCAATATCCCACAAAATTCAAGAAAAATCACACAAAATTCCCTAAATCTTCTCAAAACACGACCAAATTCTAGAAAAATATCCCACCGAATCTCCACAAATTCCCACAAAATACATGAAAATACCCCTGATAATTCGTCAGTTCTCTACAGAATCTCACCAAATTCCAGAAAAGTCCCTCAAAGTTCCACAAACATCCCACAAAATCTCCTCAATATCCCACAAAATTCAAGAAAAATCACACAAAATTCCCTAAATCTTCTCAAAACACGACCAAATTCTAGAAAAATGTCCCACCAAATCTCCACAAAATCCCACAAAATACATGAAAAATCCCTCAAGATCCCTAAATCGCCTCAATATCCCACAAAATCCCACAAAAATCCCACAAAACCTCCACAAGTTTCCACAAAATCTAAGAAAAATTCCTCAAAAGTCTTCAAGTCTCCTCAAAACCACACAAAGTCCTTGAAAAGGCCCACCAAATTCCAGTAAATCCCACAGATTCTCCACAAATTCCCACAAAATCTAAAACAAATTCCTCAAAATTCTTCAAGTCTCCTCAAAACCACACAATTTCAGAAAAACCCCACAAAATTCCAGAGAAGTCCCACAAAACTCCCTAAATCATTTCAAAACCCTACCAATTCACAGGAATGTCCCACAAAATCTCCACCAATTCCCAGAACATCCCACAAAAATCTCACAAAAATCCCTAAATCTTCTGAAAACTCGACCAAATTCCAGAAACGCCCCATAAAATCAGCACAGTTTCCCACAAAATTCAAGAAAAAACACCACACAATTCCCTAAACCTTTTCAAAATACCACAAAATTCTTGAAAAGCCCCACCAAATTCCCGAAACATCCCACAAAATGTCCTCAATACCCAACAAAATCCCAGAAAAATCACACAAAATTCCCTAAATCTTCTCAAAACACGGCCAAAATCCACAAAAATCCTACCAAATCTCCACAAATTCCCACAGAATACATGAAAAATCCCTGATAATTTGTCAGTTCTCTACAGAATCTCACCAAATTCCAGAAAAGTCCCTCAAAGTTCCACAAACATCCCACAAAATCTCCTCAATGTCCCACAAAATTCAAGAAAAATCACACAAAATTCCCTAAATCTTCTCAAAACACAACCAAATTCTAGAAAAATATCCCACCAAATCTCCACAAATTCCCACAAAATACATGAAAAATCCCTCAAGATCCCTAAATCGCCTCAATATCCCAAAAAATTCCACAAAAATCCCACAAAACCTCCACAAGTTTCCACAAAATCTATGAAAAATTCCTCAAAAGTCTTCAAGTCTCCTCAAAACCACACAATTCCAGAAAAACCCCACAAAATTCCAGAGAAGTCCCACAAAACTCCCTAAATCATTTCAAAACCCTACCAATTCACAGGAATGTCCCACAAAATCTCCACCAATTCCCAGAAAATCCCACAAAAATCTCACAAAAATCCCTAAATCGTCTGAAAACTCGACCAAATTCCAGAAACGCCCCATAAAATCAGCACAGTTTCCCACAAAATTCAAGAAAAAACACCACAAAATTCCCTAAATCTTTTCAAAATACCACAAAATTCTTGAAAAGCCCCACCAAATTCCAGAAACATCCCACAAAATGTCCTCAATATCCAACAAAATCCCAGAAAAGTCCCACAAAATTCCCTTAATCTTCTCAAAACTGTACCAAATTCCAGAAAAATCCCACAGAATCTCCACAAATTCCAACAGAATACATGACAAATCCCTGATAATTCGTCAATTCTCTACAGAATCTCACCAAATACCAGAAAAGTCCCTCAAAGTTCCACAAACATCCCACAAAATCTCCCCGGAATCCAATAAAATTCCAGGAAAAATCCCACAAAATTCCCTAAATCTTCTAAAAACATGGCCAAAATCCACAAAAATCCCACCGAATCTCCACAAATTCCCACAGAATACATGAAAATACCCCTGATAATTTGTCAGTTCTCTACAGAATCTCACCAAATTCCAGAAAAGTCCCTCAAAGTTCCACAAACATCCCACAAAATCTCCTCAATATCCCACAAAATTCAAGAAAAATCACACAAAATTCCCTAAATCTTCTCAAAACACGACCAAATTCTAGAAAAATATCCCACCAAATCTCCACAAATTCCCACAAAATACATGAAAAATCCCTCAAGATCCCTAAATCGCCTCAATATCCCAAAAAATTCCACAAAAATCCCACAAAACCTCCACAAGTTTCCACAAAATCTAAGAAAAATTCCTCAAAATTCTACAAGTCTCCTCAAAACCACACAAAGTCCTTGAAAAGGCCCACCAAATTCCAGTAAATCCCACAGATTCTCCACAAATTCCCACAAAATCTAAAACAAATTCCTCAAAATTCTTCAAGTCTCCTCAGAATCCCACACAATTCCAGAAAAAACACACAAAATTCCAGAGAAGTCCCACAAAACTCCCTAAATCATTTCAAAACCCTACCAATTCACAGGAATGTCCCACAAAATCTCCACCAATTCCCAGAACATCCCACAAAAATCTCACAAAAATCCCTAAATCTTCTGAAAACTCGACCAAATTCCAGAAACGCCCCATAAAATCAGCACAGTTTCCCACAAACTTCAAGAAAAAACACCACACAATTCCCTAAACCTTTTCAAAATACCACAAAATTCTTGAAAAGCCCCACCAAATTCCAGAAACATCCCACAAAATGTCCTCAATACCCAACAAAATCCCAGAAAAATCACACAAAATTCCCTAAATCTTCTCAAAACACGGCCAAAATCCACAAAAATCCCACCGAATCTCCACAAATTCCCACAGAATACATGAAAATACCCCTGAAAATTCCTCAGTTCTCTACAGAATCTCACCAAATTCCAGAAAAGTCCCTCAAAGTTCCACAAACATCCCACAAAATCACCTCAATATCCCACAAAATTCAAGAAAAATCACACAAAATTCCCTAAATCTTCTCAAAACACGACCAAATTCTAGAAAAATATCCCACCGAATCTCCACAAATTCCCACAAAATACATGAAAATACCCCTGATAATTCGTCAGTTCTCTACAGAATCTCACCAAATTCCAGAAAAGTCCCTCAAAGTTCCACAAACATCCCACAAAATCTCCTCAATATCCCACAAAATTCAAGAAAAATCACACAAAATTCCCTAAATCTTCTCAAAACACGACCAAATTCTAGAAAAATGTCCCACCAAATCTCCACAAAATCCCACAAAATACATGAAAAATCCCTCAAGATCCCTAAATCGCCTCAATATCCCACAAAATCCCACAAAAATCCCACAAAACCTCCACAAGTTTCCACAAAATCTAAGAAAAATTCCTCAAAAGTCTTCAAGTCTCCTCAAAACCACACAAAGTCCTTGAAAAGGCCCACCAAATTCCAGTAAATCCCACAGATTCTCCACAAATTCCCACAAAATCTAAAACAAATTCCTCAAAATTCTTCAAGTCTCCTCAAAACCACACAATTTCAGAAAAACCCCACAAAATTCCAGAGAAGTCCCACAAAACTCCCTAAATCATTTCAAAACCCTACCAATTCACAGGAATGTCCCACAAAATCTCCACCAATTCCCAGAGCATCCCACAAAAATCTCACAAAAATCCCTAAATCTTCTGAAAACTCGACCAAATTCCAGAAACGCCCCATAAAATCAGCACAGTTTCCCACAAAATTCAAGAAAAAACACCACACAATTCCCTAAACCTTTTCAAAATACCACAAAATTCTTGAAAAGCCCCACCAAATTCCCGAAACATCCCACGAAATGTCCTCAATACCCAACAAAATCCCAGAAAAATCACACAAAATTCCCTAAATCTTCTCAAAACACGGCCAAAATCCACAAAAATCCCACCAAATCTCCACAAATTCCCACAGAATACATGAAAAATCCCTGATAATTTGTCAGTTCTCTACAGAATCTCACCAAATTCCAGAAAAGTCCCTCAAAGTTCCACAAACATCCCACAAAATCTCCTCAATGTCCCACAAAATTCAAGAAAAATCACACAAAATTCCCTAAATCTTCTCAAAACACAACCAAATTCTAGAAAAATATCCCACCAAATCTCCACAAATTCCCACAAAATACATGAAAAATCCCTCAAGATCCCTAAATCGCCTCAATATCCCAAAAAATTCCACAAAAATCCCACAAAACCTCCACAAGTTTCCACAAAATCTATGAAAAATTCCTCAAAAGTCTTCAAGTCTCCTCAAAACCACACAATTCCAGAAAAACCCCACAAAATTCCAGAGAAGTCCCACAAAACTCCCTAAATCATTTCAAAACCCTACCAATTCACAGGAATGTCCCACAAAATCTCCACCAATTCCCAGAAAATCCCACAAAAATCTCACAAAAATCCCTAAATCGTCTGAAAACTCGACCAAATTCCAGAAACGCCCCATAAAATCAGCACAGTTTCCCACAAAATTCAAGAAAAAACACCACAAAATTCCCTAAATCTTTTCAAAATACCACAAAATTCTTGAAAAGCCCCACCAAATTCCAGAAACATCCCACAAAATGTCCTCAATATCCAACAAAATCCCAGAAAAGTCCCACAAAATTCCCTAAATCTTCTCAAAACTGTACCAAATTCCAGAAAAATCCCACAGAATCTCCACAAATTCCAACAGAATACATGACAAATCCCTGATAATTCGTCAATTCTCTACAGAATCTCACCAAATACCAGAAAAGTCCCTCAAAGTTCCACAAACATCCCACAAAATCTCCCCGGAATCCAATAAAATTCCAGGAAAAATCCCACAAAATTCCCTAAATCTTCTAAAAACATGGCCAAAATCCACAAAAATCCCACCGAATCTCCACAAATTCCCACAGAATACATGAAAATACCCCTGATAATTCGTCAGTTCTCTACAGAATCTCACCAAATTCCAGAAAAGTCCCTCAAAGTTCCACAAACATCCCACAAAATCTCCTCAATATCCCACAAAATTCAAGAAAAATCACACAAAATTCCCTAAATCTTCTCAAAACACGACCAAATTCTAGAAAAATATCCCACCAAATCTCCACAAATTCCCACAAAATACATGAAAAATCCCTCAAGATCCCTAAATCGCCTCAATATCCCAAAAAATTCCACAAAAATCCCACAAAACCTCCACAAGTTTCCACAAAATCTAAGAAAAATTCCTCAAAATTCTACAAGTCTCCTCAAAACCACACAAAGTCCTTGAAAAGGCCCACCAAATTCCAGTAAATCCCACAGATTCTCCACAAATTCCCACAAAATCTAAAACAAATTCCTCAAAATTCTTCAAGTCTCCTCAGAATCCCACACAATTCCAGAAAAAACACACAAAATTCCAGAGAAGTCCCACAAAACTCCCTAAATCATTTCAAAACCCTACCAATTCACAGGAATGTCCCACAAAATCTCCACCAATTCCCAGAACATCCCACAAAAATCTCACAAAAATCCCTAAATCTTCTGAAAACTCGACCAAATTCCAGAAACGCCCCATAAAATCAGCACAGTTTCCCACAAACTTCAAGAAAAAACACCACACAATTCCCTAAACCTTTTCAAAATACCACAAAATTCTTGAAAAGCCCCACCAAATTCCAGAAACATCCCACGAAATGTCCTCAATACCCAACAAAATCCCAGAAAAATCACACAAAATTCCCTAAATCTTCTCAAAACACGGCCAAAATCCACAAAAATCCTACCAAATCTCCACAAATTCCCACAGAATACATGAAAAATCCCTGATAATTTGTCAGTTCTCTACAGAATCTCACCAAATTCCAGAAAAGTCCCTCAAAGTTCCACAAACATCCCACAAAATCTCCTCAATGTCCCACAAAATTCAAGAAAAATCACACAAAATTCCCTAAATCTTCTCAAAACACAACCAAATTCTAGAAAAATATCCCACCAAATCTCCACAAATTCCCACAAAATACATGAAAAATCCCTCAAGATCCCTAAATCGCCTCAATATCCCAAAAAATTCCACAAAAATCCCACAAAACCTCCACAAGTTTCCACAAAATCTAAGAAAAATTCCTCAAAATTCTACAAGTCTCCTCAAAACCACACAAAGTCCTTGAAAAGGCCCACCAAATTCCAGTAAATCCCACAGATTCTCCACAAATTCCCACAAAATCTAAAACAAATTCCTCAAAATTCTTCAAGTCTCCTCAAAACCACACAATTTCAGAAAAACCCCACAAAATTCCAGAGAAGTCCCACAAAACTCCCTAAATCATTTCAAAACCCTACCAATTCACAGGAATGTCCCACAAAATCTCCACCAATTCCCAGAACATCCCACAAAAATCTCACAAAAATCCCTAAATCTTCTGAAAACTCGACCAAATTCCAGAAACGCCCCATAAAATCAGCACAGTTTCCCACAAAATTCAAGAAAAAACACCACACAATTCCCTAAACCTTTTCAAAATACCACAAAATTCTTGAAAAGCCCCACCAAATTCCCGAAACATCCCACGAAATGTCCTCAATACCCAACAAAATCCCAGAAAAATCACACAAAATTCCCTAAATCTTCTCAAAACACGGCCAAAATCCACAAAAATCCTACCAAATCTCCACAAATTCCCACAGAATACATGAAAAATCCCTGATAATTTGTCAGTTCTCTACAGAATCTCACCAAATTCCAGAAAAGTCCCTCAAAGTTCCACAAACATCCCACAAAATCTCCTCAATGTCCCACAAAATTCAAGAAAAATCACACAAAATTCCCTAAATCTTCTCAAAACACAACCAAATTCTAGAAAAATATCCCACCAAATCTCCACAAATTCCCACAAAATACATGAAAAATCCCTCAAGATCCCTAAATCGCCTCAATATCCCAAAAAATTCCACAAAAATCCCACAAAACCTCCACAAGTTTCCACAAAATCTAAGAAAAATTCCTCAAAAGTCTTCAAGTCTCCTCAAAACCACACAATTCCAGAAAAACCCCACAAAATTCCAGAGAAGTCCCACAAAACTCCCTAAATCATTTCAAAACCCTACCAATTCACAGGAATGTCCCACAAAATCTCCACCAATTCCCAGAAAATCCCACAAAAATCTCACAAAAATCCCTAAATCGTCTGAAAACTCGACCAAATTCCAGAAACGCCCCATAAAATCAGCACAGTTTCCCACAAAATTCAAGAAAAAACACCACAAAATTCCCTAAATCTTTTCAAAATACCACAAAATTCTTGAAAAGCCCCACCAAATTCCAGAAACATCCCACAAAATGTCCTCAATATCCAACAAAATCCCAGAAAAGTCCCACAAAATTCCCTTAACCTTCTCAAAACTGTACCAAATTCCAGAAAAATCCCACAGAATCTCCACAAATTCCAACAGAATACATGACAAATCCCTGATAATTCGTCAATTCTCTACAGAATCTCACCAAATACCAGAAAAGTCCCTCAAAGTTCCACAAACATCCCACAAAATCTCCCCGGAATCCAATAAAATTCCAGGAAAAATCCCACAAAATTCCCTAAATCTTCTCAAAACATGGCCAAAATCCACAAAAATCCCACCGAATCTCCACAAATTCCCACAGAATACATGAAAATACCCCTGATAATTCCTCAGTTCTCTACAGAATCTCACCAAATTCCAGAAAAGTCCCTCAAAGTTCCACAAACATCCCACAAAATCTCCTCAATATCCCACAAAATTCAAGAAAAATCACACAAAATTCCCTAAATCTTCTCAAAACACGACCAAATTCTAGAAAAATGTCCCACCAAATCTCCACAAAATCCCACAAAATACATGAAAAATCCCTCAAGATCCCTAAATCGCCTCAATATCCCACAAAATCCCACAAAAATCCCACAAAACCTCCACAAGTTTCCACAAAATCTAAGAAAAATTCCTCAAAAGTCTTCAAGTCTCCTCAAAACCACACAAAGTCCTTGAAAAGGCCCACCAAATTCCAGTAAATCCCACAGATTCTCCACAAATTCCCACAAAATCTAAAACAAATTCCTCAAAATTCTTCAAGTCTCCTCAAAACCACACAATTTCAGAAAAACCCCACCAAATTCCAGAGAAGTCCCACAAAACTCCCTAAATCATTTCAAAACCCTACCAATTCACAGGAATGTCCCACAAAATCTCCACCAATTCCCAGAACATCCCACAAAAATCTCACAAAAATCCCTAAATCTTCTGAAAACTCGACCAAATTCCAGAAACGCCCCATAAAATCAGCACAGTTTCCCACAAAATTCAAGAAAAAACACCACACAATTCCCTAAACCTTTTCAAAATACCACAAAATTCTTGAAAAGCCCCACCAAATTCCCGAAACATCCCACAAAATGTCCTCAATACCCAACAAAATCCCAGAAAAATCACACAAAATTCCCTAAATCTTCTCAAAACACGGCCAAAATCCACAAAAATCCCACCAAATCTCCACAAATTCCCACAGAATACATGAAAAATCCCTGATAATTTGTCAGTTCTCTACAGAATCTCACCAAATTCCAGAAAAGTCCCTCAAAGTTCCACAAACATCCCACAAAATCTCCTCAATGTCCCACAAAATTCAAGAAAAATCACACAAAATTCCCTAAATCTTCTTAAAACACAACCAAATTCTAGAAAAATATCCCACCAAATCTCCACAAATTCCCACAAAATACATGAAAAATCCCTCAAGATCCCTAAATCGCCTCAATATCCCAAAAAATTCCACAAAAATCCCACAAAACCTCCACAAGTTTCCACAAAATCTAAGAAAAATTCCTCAAAAGTCTTCAAGTCTCCTCAAAACCACACAATTCCAGAAAAACCCCACAAAATTCCAGAGAAGTCCCACAAAACTCCCTAAATCACTTCAAAACCCTACCAATTCACAGGAATGTCCCACAAAATCTCCACCAATTCCCAGAAAATCCAAAAAAAATGTCACAAAAATCCCTAAATCTTCGGAAAACTCGACCAAATTCCAGAAACGCCCCATAAAATCAGCACAGTTTCCCACAAAATTCAAGAAAAAACACCACAAAATTCCCTAAATCTTTTCAAAATACCACAAAATTCTTGAAAAGCCCCACCAAATTCCAGAAACATCCCACAAAATGTCCTCAATATCCAACAAAATCCCAGAAAAGTCCCACAAAATTCCCTAAATCTTCTCAAAACTCTACCAAATTCCAGAAAAATCCCACAGAATCTCCACAAATTCCCACAGAATACATGACAAATCCCTGAAAATTCGCCAATTCTCTACAGAATCTCACCAAATTCCAGAAAAGTCCCTCAAAGTTCCACAAACATCCCACAAAATCTCCCCGGAATCCAATAAAATTCCAGGAAAAATCCCACAAAATTCCCTAAATCTTCTCAAAACATGGCCAAAATCCACAAAAATCCCACCGAATCTCCACAAATTCCCACAGAATACATGAAAATACCCCTGATAATTCGTCAGTTCTCTACAGAATCTCACCAAATTCCAGAAAAGTCCCTCAAAGTTCCACAAACATCCCACAAAATCTCCTCAATATCCCACAAAATTCAAGAAAAATCACACAAAATTCCCTAAATCTTCTCAAAACACGACCAAATTCTAGAAAAATATCCCACCAAATCTCCACAAATTCCCACAGAATACATGAAAAATCCCTGATAATTTGTCAGTTCTCTACAGAATCTCACCAAATTCCAGAAAAGTCCCTCAAAGTTCCACAAACATCCCACAAAATCTCCTCAATATCCCACAAAATTCAAGAAAAATCACACAAAATTCCCTAAATCTTCTCAAAACACGACCAAATTCTAGAAAAATGTCCCACCAAATCTCCACAAAATCCCACAAAATACATGAAAAATCCCTCAAGATCCCTAAATCGCCTCAATATCACACAAAATCCCACAAAAATCCCACAAAACCTCCACAAGTTTCCACAAAATCTAAGAAAAATTCCTCAAAATTCTTCAAGTCTCCTCAAAACCACACAAAGTCCTTGAAAAGGCCCACCAAATTCCAGTAAAATCCCACAGATTCTCCACAAATTCCCACAAAATCTAAAACAAATTCCTCAAAATTCTTCAAGTCTCCTCAGAATCCTACACAATTCCAGAAAAAACACACAAAATTCCAGAGAAGTCCCACAAAACTCCCTAAATCATTTCAAAACCCTACCAATTCACAGGAATGTCCCACAAAATCTCCACCAATTCCCAGAACATCCCACAAAAATCTCACAAAAATCCCTAACACTTCTGAAAACTCAACCAAATTCCAGAAATGCCCCATAAAATCAGCACAGTTTCCCACAAAATTCAAGAAAAAACACCACAAAATTCCCTAAATCTTTTCAAAATACCACAAAATTCTTGAAAAGCCCCACCAAATTCCCGAAACATCCCACAAAATGTCCTCAATACCCAACAAAATCCCAGAAAAGTCACACAAAATTCCCTAAATCTTCTCAAAACACGGCCAAAATCCAAAAAAATCCCACAGAATCTCCACAAATTCCCACAGAATACATGACAAATCCCTGATAATTCGTCAGTTCTCTACAGAATCTCACCAAATTCCAGAAAAGTCCCTCAAAGTTCCAAAAACATCCCACAAAATCTCCCCGGTATCCAATAAAATTCCAGGAAAAATCCCACAAAATTCCCTAAATCTTCTCAAAACATGGCAAAAATCCACAAAAATCCCACCGAATCTCCACAAATTCCCACAGAATACATGAAAATACCCCTGATAATTCGTCAGTTCTCTACAGAATCTCACCAAATTCCAGAAAAGTCCCTCAAAGTTCCACAAACATCCCAGAAAAGCTCCTCAATATCCAACTAAGTCCCAGAAAAATCACACAAAATTCCCTAAAACTTCTCAAAACACGACTAAATTCTAGAAAAATGTCCCACCAAATCTCCACAAAATCCCACAAAATACATGAAAAATCCCTCAAGATCCCTAAATCGCCTCAATATCCCACAAAATCCCACAAAAATCCCACAAAACCTCCACAAGTTTCCACAAAATCTAAGAAAAATTCCTCAAAATTCTTCAAGTCTCCTCAAAACCACACAAAGTCCTTGAAAAGGCCCACCAAATTCCAGTAAAATCCCACAGATTCTCCACAAATTCCCACAAAATCTAAAACAAATTCCTCAAAATTCTTCAAGTCTCCTCAGAATCCCACACAATTCCAGAAAAAACCCACAAAATTCCAGAGAAGTCCCACAAAACTCCCTAAATCATTTCAAAACCCTACCAATTCACAGGAATGTCCCACAAAATCTCCACCAATTCCCAGAACATCCCACAAAAATCTCACAAAAATCCCTAAATCTTCTGAAAACTCGACCAAATTCCAGAAACGCCCCATAAAATCAGCACAGTTTCCCACAAAATTCAAGAAAAAACACCACAAAATTCCCTAAACCTTTTCAAAATACCACAAAATTCTTGAAAAGCCCCACCAAATTCCCGAAACATCCCACAAAATGTCCTCAATACCCAACAAAATCCCAGAAAAATCACACAAAATTCCCTAAATCTTCTCAAAACACGGCCAAAATCCACAAAAATCCCACCAAATCTCCACAAATTCCCACAGAATACATGAAAAATCCCTGATAATTTGTCAGTTCTCTACAGAATCTCACCAAATTCCAGAAAAGTCCCTCAAAGTTCCACAAACATCCCACAAAATCTCCTCAATGTCCCACAAAATTCAAGAAAAATCACACAAAATTCCCTAAATCTTCTCAAAACACGACCAAATTCTAGAAAAATATCCCACCAAATCTCCACAAATTCCCACAAAATACATGAAAAATCCCTCAAGATCCCTAAATCGCCTCAATATCCCAAAAAATTCCACAAAAATCCCACAAAACCTCCACAAGTTTCCACAAAATCTAAGAAAAATTCCTCAAAAGTCTTCAAGTCTCCTCAAAACCACACAATTCCAGAAAAACCCCACAAAATTCCAGAGAAGTCCCACAAAACTCCCTAAATCATTTCAAAACCCTACCAATTCACAGGAATGTCCCACAAAATCTCCACCAATTCCCAGAAAATCCCACAAAAATCTCACAAAAATCCCTAAATCTTCTGAAAACTCGACCAAATTCCAGAAACGCCCCATAAAATCAGCACAGTTTCCCACAAAATTCAAGAAAAAACACCACAAAATTCCCTAAATCTTTTCAAAACACCACAAAATTCTTGAAAAGCCCCACCAAATTCCAGAAACATCCCACAAAATGTCCTCAATATCCAACAAAATCCCAGAAAAGTCCCACAAAATTCCCTAAATCTTCTCAAAACTCTACCAAATTCCAGAAAAATCCCACAGAATCTCCACAAATTCTCACAGAATACATGACAAATCCCTGATAATTCGTCAATTCTCTACAGAATCTCACCAAATTCCAGAAAAGTCCCTCAAAGTTCCACAAACATCCCACAAAATCTCCCCGGAATCCAATAAAATTCCAGGAAAAATCCCCAAAATTCCGTAAATCTTCTAAAAACATGGCCAAAATCCACAAAAATCCCACCGAATCTCCACAAATTCCCACAGAATACATGAAAATACCCCTGATAATTCGTCAGTTCTCTACAGAATCTCACCAAATTCCAGAAAAGTCCCTCAAAGTTCCACAAATATCCCACAAAATCTCCTCAATATCCCACAAAATCTCCTCAATATCCCACAAAATTCAAGAAAAATCACACAAAATTCCCTAAATCTTCTCAAAACACGACCAAATTCTAGAAAAATATCCCACCAAATCTCCACAAATTCCCACAGAATACATGAAAAATCCCTGATAATTTGTCAGTTCTCTACAGAATCTCACCAAATTCCAGAAAAGTCCCTCAAAGTTCCACAAACATCCCACAAAATCTCCTCAATATCCCACAAAATTCAAGAAAAATCACACAAAATTCCCTAAATCTTCTCAAAACACGACCAAATTCTAGAAAAATATCCCACCAAATCTCCACAAATTCCCACAAAATACATGAAAAATCCCTCAAGATCCCTAAATCGCCTCAATATCCCAAAAAATTCCACAAAAATCCCACAAAACCTCCACAAGTTTCCACAAAATCTAAGAAAAATTCCTCAAAAGTCTTCAAGTCTCCTCAAAACCACACAAAGTCCTTGAAAAGGCCCACCAAATTCCAGTAAATCCCACAGATTCTCCACAAATTCCCACAAAATCTAAAACAAATTCCTCAAAATTCTTCAAGTCTCCTCAGAATCCCACACAATTCCAGAAAAAACACACAAAATTCCAGAGAAGTCCCACAAAACTCCCTAAATCATTTCAAAACCCTACCAATTCACAGGAATGTCCCACAAAATCTCCACCAATTCCCAGAACATCCCACAAAAATCTCACAAAAATCCCTAACACTTCTGAAAACTCGACCAAATTCCAGAAACGCCCCATAAAATCAGCACAGTTTCCCACAAAATTCAAGAAAAAACACCACAAAATTCCCTAAATCTTTTCAAAATACCACAAAATTCTTGAAAAGCCCCACCAAATTCGAGAAACATCCCACAAAATGTCCTCAATACCCAACAAAATCCCAGAAAAGTCACACAAAATTCCCTAAGTCTTGTGAAAACACGGCCAAAATCCAAAAAAATCCCACAGAATCTCCACAAATTCCCACAGAATACATGAAAAATCCCTGATAATTCGTCAGTTCTCTACAGAATCTCACCAAATTCCAGAAAAGTCCCTCAAAGTTCCACAAACATCCCAGAAAAGCTCCTCAATATCCAACAAAATCCCAGAAAAATCACACAAAATTCCCTAAATCTTCTCAAAACACGACTAAATTCTAGAAAAATGTCCCACCAAATCTCCACAAAATCCCACAAAATACATGAAAAATCCCTCAAGATCCCTAAATCGCCTCAATATCCCACAAAATCCCACAAAAATCCCACAAAACCTCCACAAGTTTCCACAAAATCTAAGAAAAATTCCTCAAAATTCTTCAAGTCTCCTCAAAACCACACAAAGTCCTTGAAAAGGCCGACCAAATTCCAGTAAAATCCCACAGATTCTCCACAAATTCCCACAAAATCTAAAACAAATTCCTCAAAATTCTTCAAGTCTCCTCAAAACCACACAATTTCAGAAAAACCCCACAAAATTCCAGAGAAGTCCCACAAAACTCCCTAAATCATTTCAAAACCCTACCAATTCACAGGAATGTCCCACAAAATCTCCACCAATTCCCAGAACATCCCACAAAAATCTCACAAAAATCCCTAAATCTTCTGAAAACTCGACCAAATTCCAGAAACGCCCCATAAAATCAGCACAGTTTCCCACAAAATTCAAGAAAAAACACCACACAATTCCCTAAATCTTTTCAAAATACCACAAAATTCTTGAAAAGCCCCACCAAATTCCAGAAACATCCCACAAAATGTCCTCAATACCCAACAAAATCCCAGAAAAATCACACAAAATTCCCTAAATCTTCTCAAAACACGGCCAAAATCCACAAAAATCCCACCAAATCTCCACAAATTCCCACAGAATACATGAAAATACCCCTGAAAATTCCTCAGTTCTCTACAGAATCTCACCAAATTCCAGAAAAGTCCCTCAAAGTTCCACAAACATCCCACAAAATCTCCTCAATATCCCACAAAATTCAAGAAAAATCACACAAAATTCCCTAAATCTTCTCAAAACACGACCAAATTCTAGAAAAATATCCCACCAAATCTCCACAAATTCCCACAAAATACATGAAAATACCCCTGATAATTCGTCAGTTCTCTACAGAATCTCACCAAATTCCAGAAAAGTCCCTCAAAGTTCCACAAGTTCCCACAAAATCTCCTCAATATCCCACAAAATTCAAGAAAAATCACACAAAATTCCCTAAATCTTCTCAAAACACGACCAAATTCTAGAAAAATATCCCACCAAATCTCCACAAATTCCCACAGAATACATGAAAAATCCCTGATAATTTGTCAGTTCTCTACAGAATCACACCAAATTCCAGAAAAGTCCCTCAAAGTTCCACAAACATGCCACAAAATCTCCTCAATATCCCACAAAATCCCAGAAAAATCACACAAAATTCCCTAAATCTTCTCAAAACACGACCAAATTCTAGAAAAATGTCCCACCAAATCTCCACAAAATCCCACAAAATACATGAAAAATCCCTCAAGATCCCTAAATCGCCTCAATATCCCACAAAATCACACAAAAATCCCACAAAACCTCCACAAGTTTCCACAAAATCTAAGAAAAATTCCTCAAAAGTCTTCAAGTCTCCTCAAAACCACACAAAGTCCTTGAAAAGGCCCACCAAATTCCAGTAAATCCCACAGATTCTCCACAAATTCCCACAAAATCTAAAACAAATTCCTCAAAATTCTTCAAGTCTCCTCAAAACCACACAATTTCAGAAAAACCCCACAAAATTCCAGAGAAGTCCCACAAAACTCCCTAAATCATTTCAAAACCCTACCAATTCACAGGAATGTCCCACAAAATCTCCACCAATTCCCAGAACATCCCACAAAAATCTCACAAAAATCCCTAAATCTTCTGAAAACTCGACCAAATTCCAGAAACGCCCCATAAAATCAGCACAGTTTCCCACAAAATTCAAGAAAAAACACCACACAATTCCCTAAACCTTTTCAAAATACCACAAAATTCTTGAAAAGCCCCACCAAATTCCCGAAACATCCCACAAAATGTCCTCAATACCCAACAAAATCCCAGAAAAATCACACAAAATTCCCTAAATCTTCTCAAAACACGGCCAAAATCCACAAAAATCCCACCAAATCTCCACAAATTCCCACAGAATACATGAAAAATCCCTGATAATTTGTCAGTTCTCTACAGAATCTCACCAAATTCCAGAAAAGTCCCTCAAAGTTCCACAAACATCACACAAAATCTCCTCAATATCCCACAAAATTCAAGAAAAATCACACAAAATTCCCTAAATCTTCTCAAAACACGACCAAATTCTAGAAAAATATCCCACCAAATCTCCACAAATTCCCACAAAATACATGAAAAATCCCTCAAGATCCCTAAATCGCCTCAATATCCCACAAAATTCCACAAAAATCCCACAAAACCTCCACAAGTTTCCACAAAATCTAAGAAAAATTCCTCAAAATTCTACAAGTCTCCTCAAAACCACACAATTCCAGAAAAACCCCACAAAATTCCAGAGAAGTCCCACAAAACTCCCTAAATCATTTCAAAACCCTACCAATTCACAGGAATGTCCCACAAAATCTCCACCAATTCCCAGAACATCCCACAAAAATCTCACAAAAATCCCTAAATCTTCTGAAAACTCGACCAAATTCCAGAAACGCCCCATAAAATCAGCACAGTTTCCCACAAAATTCAAGAAAAAACACCACAAAATTCCCAAAATCTTTTCAAAATACCACAAAATTCTTGAAAAGCCCCACCAAATTCCCGAAACATCCCACAAAATGTCCTCAATACCCAACAAAATCCCAGAAAAATCACACAAAATTCCCTAAATCTTCTCAAAACTGTACCAAATTCCAGAAAAATCCCACAGAATCTCCACAAATTCCCACAGAATACATGACAAATCCCTGATAATTCGTCAATTCTCTACAGAATCTCACCAAATTCCTAAAAAGTCCCTCAAAGTTCCACAAACATCCCACAAAATCTCCCCGGAATCCAATAAAATTCCAGGAAAAATCCCACATAATTCCCTAAATCTTCTAAAAACATGGCCAAAATCCACAAAAATCCCACCGAATCTCCACAAATTCCCACAGAATACATGAAAATACCCCTGAAAATTCCTCAGTTCTCTACAGAATCTCACCAAATTCCAGAAAAGTCCCTCAAAGTTCCACAAACATCCCACAAAATCTCCTCAATATCCCACAAAATTCAAGAAAAATCACACAAAATTCCCTAAATCTTCTCAAAACACGACCAAATTCTAGAAAAATATCCCACCAAATCTCCACAAATTCCCACAGAATACATGAAAATACTCCTGATAATTCGTCAGTTCTCTACAGAATCTCACCAAATTCCAGAAAAGTCCCTCAAAGTTCCACAAACATCCCACAAAATCTCCTCAATATCCCACAAAATTCAAGAAAAATCACACAAAATTCCCTAAAACTTCTCAAAACACGACCAAATTCTAGAAAAATGTCCCACCAAATCTCCACAAAATCCCACAAAATACATGAAAAATCCCTCAAGATCCCTAAATCGCCTCAATATCCCACAAAATCCCACAAAAATCCAACAAAACCTCCACAAGTTTCCACAAAATCTAAGAAAAATTCCTCAAAATTCTTCAAGTCTCCTCAAAACCACACAAAGTCCTTGAAAAGGCCCACCAAATTCCAGTAAATCCCACAGATTCTCCACAAATTCCCACAAAATCTAAAACAAATTCCTCAAAATTCTTCAAGTCTCCTCAAAACCACACAATTTCAGAAAAACCCCACAAAATTCCAGAGAAGTCCCACAAAACTCCCTAAATCATTTCAAAACCCTACCAATTCACAGGAATGTCCCACAAAATCTCCACCAATTCCCAGAACATCCCACAAAAATCTCACAAAAATCCCTAAATCTTCTGAAAACTCGACCAAATTCCAGAAACGCCCCATAAAATCAGCACAGTTTCCCACAAAATTCAAGAAAAAACACCACACAATTCCCTAAACCTTTTCAAAATACCACAAAATTCTTGAAAAGCCCCACCAAATTCCCGAAACATCCCACGAAATGTCCTCAATACCCAACAAAATCCCAGAAAAATCACACAAAATTCCCTAAATCTTCTCAAAACACGGCCAAAATCCACAAAAATCCCACCAAATCTCCACAAATTCCCACAGAATACATGAAAAATCCCTGATAATTTCTCAGTTCTCTACAGAATCTCACCAAATTCCAGAAAAGTCCCTCAAAGTTCCACAAACATCCCACAAAATCTCCTCAATGTCCCACAAAATTCAAGAAAAATCACACAAAATTCCCTAAATCTTCTCAAAACACAACCAAATTCTAGAAAAATATCCCACCAAATCTCCACAAATTCCCACAAAATACATGAAAAATCCCTCAAGATCCCTAAATCGCCTCAATATCCCAAAAAATTCCACAAAAATCCCACAAAACCTCCACAAGTTTCCACAAAATCTAAGAAAAATTCCTCAAAAGTCTTCAAGTCTCCTCAAAACCACACAATTCCAGAAAAACCCCACAAAATTCCAGAGAAGTCCCACAAAACTCCCTAAATCATTTCAAAACCCTACCAATTCACAGGAATGTCCCACAAAATCTCCACCAATTCCCAGAACATCCCACAAAAATCTCACAAAAATCCCTAAATCTTCGGAAAACTCGACCAAATTCCAGAAACGCCCCATAAAATCAGCACAGTTTCCCACAAAATTCAAGAAAAAACACCACACAATTCCCTAAACCTTTTCAAAATACCACAAAATTCTTGAAAAGCCCCACCAAATTCCAGAAACATCCCACAAAATGTCCTCAATATCCAACAAAATCCCAGAAAAGTCCCACAAAATTCCCTAAATCTTCTCAAAACTGTACCAAATTCCAGAAAAATCCCACAGAATCTCCACAAATTCCCACAGAATACATGACAAATCCCTGATAATTCGTCAATTCTCTACAGAATCTCACCAAATACCAGAAAAGTCCCTCAAAGTTCCACAAACATCCCACAAAATCTCCCCGGAATCCAATAAAATTCCAGGAAAAATCCCACAAAATTCCCTAAATCTTCTAAAAACATGGCCAAAATCCACAAAAATCCCACCGAATCTCCACAAATTCCCACAGAATACATGAAAATACCCCTGATAATTCGTCAGTTCTCTACAGAATCTCACCAAATTCCAGAAAAGTCCCTCAAAGTTCCACAAACATCCCACAAAATCTCCTCAATATCCCACAAAATTCAAGAAAAATCACACAAAATTCCCTAAATCTTCTCAAAACACGACCAAATTCTAGAAAAATATCCCACCAAATCTCCACAAATTCCCACAAAATACATGAAAAATCCCTCAAGATCCCTAAATCGCCTCAATATCCCAAAAAATTCCACAAAAATCCCACAAAACCTCCACAAGTTTCCACAAAATCTAAGAAAAATTCCTCAAAAGTCTTCAAGTCTCCTCAAAACCACACAAAGTCCTTGAAAAGGCCCACCAAATTCCAGTAAATCCCACAGATTCTCCACAAATTCCCACAAAATCTAAAACAAATTCCTCAAAATTCTTCAAGTCTCCTCAGAATCCCACACAATTCCAGAAAAAACACACAAAATTCCAGAGAAGTCCCACAAAACTCCCTAAATCATTTCAAAACCCTACCAATTCACAGGAATGTCCCACAAAATCTCCACCAATTCCCAGAACATCCCACAAAAATCTCACAAAAATCCCTAACACTTCTGAAAACTCGACCAAATTCCAGAAACGCCCCATAAAATCAGCACAGTTTCCCACAAACTTCAAGAAAAAACACCACACAATTCCCTAAACCTTTTCAAAATACCACAAAATTCTTGAAAAGCCCCACCAAATTCCAGAAACATCCCACAAAATGTCCTCAATACCCAACAAAATCCCAGAAAAATCACACAAAATTCCCTAAATCTTCTCAAAACACGGCCAAAATCCACAAAAATCCCACCGAATCTCCACAAATTCCCACAGAATACATGAAAATACCCCTGAAAATTCCTCAGTTCTCTACAGAATCTCACCAAATTCCAGAAAAGTCCCTCAAAGTTCCACAAACATCCCACAAAATCACCTCAATATCCCACAAAATTCAAGAAAAATCACACAAAATTCCCTAAATCTTCTCAAAACACGACCAAATTCTAGAAAAATATCCCACCGAATCTCCACAAATTCCCACAAAATACATGAAAATACCCCTGATAATTCGTCAGTTCTCTACAGAATCTCACCAAATTCCAGAAAAGTCCCTCAAAGTTCCACAAACATCCCACAAAATCTCCTCAATATCCCACAAAATTCAAGAAAAATCACACAAAATTCCCTAAATCTTCTCAAAACACGACCAAATTCTAGAAAAATGTCCCACCAAATCTCCACAAAATCCCACAAAATACATGAAAAATCCCTCAAGATCCCTAAATCGCCTCAATATCCCACAAAATCCCACAAAAATCCCACAAAACCTCCACAAGTTTCCACAAAATCTAAGAAAAATTCCTCAAAAGTCTTCAAGTCTCCTCAAAACCACACAAAGTCCTTGAAAAGGCCCACCAAATTCCAGTAAATCCCACAGATTCTCCACAAATTCCCACAAAATCTAAAACAAATTCCTCAAAATTCTTCAAGTCTCCTCAAAACCACACAATTTCAGAAAAACCCCACCAAATTCCAGAGAAGTCCCACAAAACTCCCTAAATCATTTCAAAACCCTACCAATTCACAGGAATGTCCCACAAAATCTCCACCAATTCCCAGAACATCCCACAAAAATCTCACAAAAATCCCTAAATCTTCTGAAAACTCGACCAAATTCCAGAAACGCCCCATAAAATCAGCACAGTTTCCCACAAAATTCAAGAAAAAACACCACACAATTCCCTAAACCTTTTCAAAATACCACAAAATTCTTGAAAAGCCCCACCAAATTCCCGAAACATCCCACAAAATGTCCTCAATACCCAACAAAATCCCAGAAAAATCACACAAAATTCCCTAAATCTTCTCAAAACACGGCCAAAATCCAAAAAAATCCCACAGAATCTCCACAAATTCCCACAGAATACATGAAAAATCCCTGATAATTTGTCAGTTCTCTACAGAATCTCACCAAATTCCAGAAAAGTCCCTCAAAGTTCCACAAACATCCCACAAAATCTCCTCAATGTCCCACAAAATTCAAGAAAAATCACACAAAATTCCCTAAATCTTCTTAAAACACAACCAAATTCTAGAAAAATATCCCACCAAATCTCCACAAATTCCCACAAAATACATGAAAAATCCCTCAAGATCCCTAAATCGCCTCAATATCCCAAAAAATTCCACAAAAATCCCACAAAACCTCCACAAGTTTCCACAAAATCTAAGAAAAATTCCTCAAAAGTCTTCAAGTCTCCTCAAAACCACACAATTCCAGAAAAACCCCACAAAATTCCAGAGAAGTCCCACAAAACTCCCTAAATCATTTCAAAACCCTACCAATTCACAGGAATGTCCCACAAAATCTCCACCAATTCCCAGAAAATCCCACAAAAATCTCACAAAAATCCCTAAATCTTCGGAAAACTCGACCAAATTCCAGAAACGCCCCATAAAATCAGCACAGTTTCCCACAAAATTCAAGAAAAAACACCACAAAATTCCCTAAATCTTTTCAAAATACCACAAAATTCTTGAAAAGCCCCACCAAATTCCAGAAACATCCCACAAAATGTCCTCAATATCCAACAAAATCCCAGAAAAGTCCCACAAAATTCCCTAAATCTTCTCAAAACTCTACCAAATTCCAGAAAAATCCCACAGAATCTCCACAAATTCCCACAGAATACATGACAAATCCCTGATAATTCGTCAATTCTCTACAGAATCTCACCAAATACCAGAAAAGTCCCTCAAAGTTCCACAAACATCCCACAAAATCTCCCCGGAATCCAATAAAATTCCAGGAAAAATCCCACAAAATTCCCTAAATCTTCTAAAAACATGGCCAAAATCCACAAAAATCCCACCGAATCTCCACAAATTCCCACAGAATACATGAAAATACCCCTGATAATTCGTCAGTTCTCTACAGAATCTCACCAAATTCCAGAAAAGTCCCTCAAAGTTCCACAAACATCCCACAAAATCTCCTCAATATCCCACAAAATTCAAGAAAAATCACACAAAATTCCCTAAATCTTCTCAAAACACGACCAAATTCTAGAAAAATATCCCACCAAATCTCCACAAATTCCCACAAAATACATGAAAAATCCCTCAAGATCCCTAAATCGCCTCAATATCCCAAAAAATTCCACAAAAATCCCACAAAACCTCCACAAGTTTCCACAAAATCTAAGAAAAATTCCTCAAAATTCTTCAAGTCTCCTCAAAACCACACAAAGTCCTTGAAAAGGCCCACCAAATTCCAGTAAATCCCACAGATTCTCCACAAATTCCCACAAAATCTAAAACAAATTCCTCAAAATTCTTCAAGTCTCCTCAGAATCCCACACAATTCCAGAAAAAACACACAAAATTCCAGAGAAGTCCCACAAAACTCCCTAAATCATTTCAAAACCCTACCAATTCACAGGAATGTCCCACAAAATCTCCACCAATTCCCAGAACATCCCACAAAAATCTCACAAAAATCCCTAAATCTTCTGAAAACTCGACCAAATTCCAGAAACGCCCCATAAAATCAGCACAGTTTCCCACAAACTTCAAGAAAAAACACCACACAATTCCCTAAACCTTTTCAAAATACCACAAAATTCTTGAAAAGCCCCACCAAATTCCCGAAACATCCCACAAAATGTCCTCAATACCCAACAAAATCCCAGAAAAATCACACAAAATTCCCTAAATCTTCTCAAAACACGGCCAAAATCCACAAAAATCCCACCGAATCTCCACAAATTCCCACAGAATACATGAAAATACCCCTGAAAATTCCTCAGTTCTCTACAGAATCTCACCAAATTCCAGAAAAGTCCCTCAAAGTTCCACAAACATCCCACAAAATCACCTCAATATCCCACAAAATTCAAGAAAAATCACACAAAATTCCCTAAATCTTCTCAAAACACGACTAAATTCTAGAAAAATATCCCACCGAATCTCCACAAATTCCCACAAAATACATGAAAATACCCCTGATAATTCGTCAGTTCTCTACAGAATCTCACCAAATTCCAGAAAAGTCCCTCAAAGTTCCACAAACATCCCACAAAATCTCCTCAATATCCCACAAAATTCAAGAAAAATCACACAAAATTCCCTAAATCTTCTCAAAACACGACCAAATTCTAGAAAAATGTCCCACCAAATCTCCACAAAATCCCACAAAATACATGAGAAATCCCTCAAGATCCCTAAATCGCCTCAATATCCCACAAAATCACACAAAAATCCCACAAAACCTCCACAAGTTTCCACAAAATCTAAGAAAAATTCCTCAAAAGTCTTCAAGTCTCCTCAAAACCACACAAAGTCCTTGAAAAGGCCCACCAAATTCCAGTAAATCCCACAGATTCTCCACAAATTCCCACAAAATCTAAAACAAATTCCTCAAAATTCTTCAAGTCTCCTCAAAACCACACAATTTCAGAAAAACCCCACCAAATTCCAGAGAAGTCCCACAAAACTCCCTAAATCATTTCAAAACCCTACCAATTCACAGGAATGTCCCACAAAATCTCCACCAATTCCCAGAACATCCCACAAAAATCTCACAAAAATCCCTAAATCTTCTGAAAACTCGACCAAATTCCAGAAATGCCCCATAAAATCAGCACAGTTTCCCACAAAATTCAAGAAAAAACACCACACAATTCCCTAAACCTTTTCAAAATACCACAAAATTCTTGAAAAGCCCCACCAAATTCCCGAAACATCCCACAAAATGTCCTCAATACCCAACAAAATCCCAGAAAAATCACACAAAATTCCCTAAATCTTCTCAAAACACGGCCAAAATCCACAAAAATCCCACCAAATCTCCACAAATTCCCACAGAATACATGAAAAATCCCTGATAATTTGTCAGTTCTCTACAGAATCTCACCAAATTCCAGAAAAGTCCCTCAAAGTTCCACAAACATCCCACAAAATCTCCTCAATGTCCCACAAAATTCAAGAAAAATCACACAAAATTCCCTAAATCTTCTTAAAACACAACCAAATTCTAGAAAAATATCCCACCAAATCTCCACAAATTCCCACAAAATACATGAAAAATCCCTCAAGATCCCTAAATCGCCTCAATATCCCAAAAAATTCCACAAAAATCCCACAAAACCTCCACAAGTTTCCACAAAATCTAAAACAAATTCCTCAAAAGTCTTCAAGTCTCCTCAAAACCACACAATTCCAGAAAAACCCCACAAAATTCCAGAGAAGTCCCACAAAACTCCCTAAATCATTTCAAAACCCTACCAATTCACAGGAATGTCCCACAAAATCTCCACCAATTCCCAGAAAATCCCACAAAAATCTCACAAAAATCCCTAAATCTTCGGAAAACTCGACCAAATTCCAGAAACGCCCCATAAAATCAGCACAGTTTCCCACAAAATTCAAGAAAAAACACCACAAAATTCCCTAAATCTTTTCAAAATACCACAAAATTCTTGAAAAGCCCCACCAAATTCCAGAAACATCCCACAAAATGTCCTCAATATCCAACAAAATCCCAGAAAAGTCCCACAAAATTCCCTAAATCTTCTCAAAACTCTACCAAATTCCAGAAAAATCCCACAGAATCTCCACAAATTCCCACAGAATACATGACAAATCCCTGATAATTCGTCAATTCTCTACAGAATCTCACCAAATTCCAGAAAAGTCCCTCAAAGTTCCACAAACATCCCACAAAATCTCCCCGGAATCCAATAAAATTCCAGGAAAAATCCCACAAAATTCCCTAAATCTTCTAAAAACATGGCCAAAATCCACAAAAATCCCACCGAATCTCCACAAATTCCCACAGAATACATGAAAATACCCCTGATAATTCGTCAGTTCTCTACAGAATCTCACCAAATTCCAGAAAAGTCCCTCAAAGTTCCACAAACATCCCACAAAATCTCCTCAATATCCCACAAAATTCAAGAAAAATCACACAAAATTCCCTAAATCTTCTCAAAACACGACCAAATTCTAGAAAAATGTCCCACCAAATCTCCACAAAATCCCACAAAATACATGAAAAATCCCTCAAGATCCCTAAATCGCCTCAATATCACACAAAATCCCACAAAAATCCAACAAAACCTCCACAAGTTTCCACAAAATCTAAGAAAAATTCCTCAAAATTCTTCAAGTCTCCTCAAAACCACACAAAGTCCTTGAAAAGGCCCACCAAATTCCAGTAAAATCCCACAGATTCTCCACAAATTCCCACAAAATCTAAAACAAATTCCTCAAAATTCTTCAAGTCTCCTCAAAACCACACAATTTCAGAAAAACCCCACAAAATTCCAGAGAAGTCCCACAAAACTCCCTAAATCATTTCAAAACCCTACCAATTCACAGGAATGTCCCACAAAATCTCCACCAATTCCCAGAACATCCCACAAAAATCTCACAAAAATCCCTAACACTTCTGAAAACTCAACCAAATTCCAGAAATGCCCCATAAAATCAGCACAGTTTCCCACAAAATTCAAGAAAAAACACCACAAAATTCCCTAAATCTTTTCAAAATACCACAAAATTCTTGAAAAGCCCCACCAAATTCCCGAAACATCCCACAAAATGTCCTCAATACCCAACAAAATCCCAGAAAAGTCACACAAAATTCCCTAAATCTTCTCAAAACACGGCCAAAATCCAAAAAAATCCCACAGAATCTCCACAAATTCCCACAGAATACATGACAAATCCCTGATAATTCGTCAGTTCTCTACAGAATCTCACCAAATTCCAGAAAAGTCCCTCAAAGTTCCAAAAACATCCCACAAAATCTCCCCGGTATCCAATAAAATTCCAGGAAAAATCCCACAAAATTCCCTAAATCTTCTCAAAACATGGCAAAAATCCACAAAAATCCCACCGAATCTCCACAAATTCCCACAGAATTCCTGAAAATACCCCTGATAATTCGTCAGTTCTCTACAGAATCTCACCAAATTCCAGAAAAGTCCCTCAAAGTTCCACAAACATCCCACAAAAGCTCCTCAATATCCAACTAAGTCCCAGAAAAATCACACAAAATTCCCTAAAACTTCTCAAAACACGACTAAATTCTAGAAAAATGTCCCACCAAATCTCCACAAAATCCCACAAAATACATGAAAAATCCCTCAAGATCCCTAAATCGCCTCAATATCCCACAAAATCCCACAAAAATCCCACAAAACCTCCACAAGTTTCCACAAAATCTAAGAAAAATTCCTCAAAATTCTTCAAGTCTCCTCAAAACCACACAAAGTCCTTGAAAAGGCCCACCAAATTCCAGTAAAATCCCACAGATTCTCCACAAATTCCCACAAAATCTAAAACAAATTCCTCAAAATTCTTCAAGTCTCCTCAGAATCCCACACAATTCCAGAAAAAACACAAAATTCCAGAGAAGTCCCACAAAACTCCCTAAATCATTTCAAAACCCTACCAATTCACAGGAATGTCCCACAAAATCTCCACCAATTCCCAGAACATCCCACAAAAATCTCACAAAAATCCCTAAATCTTCTGAAAACTCGACCAAATTCCAGAAACGCCCCATAAAATCAGCACAGTTTCCCACAAACTTCAAGAAAAAACACCACACAATTCCCTAAACCTTTTCAAAATACCACAAAATTCTTGAAAAGCCCCACCAAATTCCAGAAACATCCCACAAAATGTCCTCAATACCCAACAAAATCCCAGAAAAATCACACAAAATTCCCTAAATCTTCTCAAAACACGGCCAAAATCCACAAAAATCCCACCGAATCTCCACAAATTCCCACAGAATACATGAAAATACCCCTGAAAATTCCTCAGTTCTCTACAGAATCTCACCAAATTCCAGAAAAGTCCCTCAAAGTTCCACAAACATCCCACAAAATCTCCTCAATATCCCACAAAATTCAAGAAAAATCACACAAAATTCCCTAAATCTTCTCAAAACACGACCAAATTCTAGAAAAATGTCCCACCAAATCTCCACAAAATCCCACAAAATACATGAAAAATCCCTCAAGATCCCTAAATCGCCTCAATATCCCACAAAATCCCACAAAAATCCCACAAAACCTCCACAAGTTTCCACAAAATCTAAGAAAAATTCCTCAAAAGTCTTCAAGTCTCCTCAAAACCACACAAAGTCCTTGAAAAGGCCCACCAAATTCCAGTAAATCCCACAGATTCTCCACAAATTCCCACAAAATCTAAAACAAATTCCTCAAAATTCTTCAAGTCTCCTCAAAACCACACAATTTCAGAAAAACCCCACCAAATTCCAGAGAAGTCCCACAAAACTCCCTAAATCATTTCAAAACCCTACCAATTCACAGGAATGTCCCACAAAATCTCTACCAATTCCCAGAACATCCCACAAAAATCTCACAAAAATCCCTAAATCTTCTGAAAACTCGACCAAATTCCAGAAACGCCCCATAAAATCAGCACAGTTTCCCACAAACTTCAAGAAAAAACACCACACAATTCCCTAAACCTTTTCAAAATACCACAAAATTCTTGAAAAGCCCCACCAAATTCCAGAAACATCCCACAAAATGTCCTCAATACCCAACAAAATCCCAGAAAAATCACACAAAATTCCCTAAATCTTCTCAAAACACGGCCAAAATCCACAAAAATCCCACCGAATCTCCACAAATTCCCACAGAATACATGAAAATACCCCTGATAATTCCTCAGTTCTCTACAGAATCTCACCAAATTCCAGAAAAGTCCCTCAAAGTTCCACAAACATCCCACAAAATCACCTCAATATCCCACAAAATTCAAGAAAAATCACACAAAATTCCCTAAATCTTCTCAAAACACGACCAAATTCTAGAAAAATATCCCACCGAATCTCCACAAATTCCCACAAAATACATGAAAATACCCCTGATAATTCGTCAGTTCTCTACAGAATCTCACCAAATTCCAGAAAAGTCCCTCAAAGTTCCACAAACATCCCACAAAAGCTCCTCAATATCCAACTAAGTCCCAGAAAAATCACACAAAATTCCCTAAAACTTCTCAAAACACGACTAAATTCTAGAAAAATGTCCCACCAAATCTCCACAAAATCCCACAAAATACATGAAAAATCCCTCAAGATCCCTAAATCGCCTCAATATCCCACAAAATCCCACAAAAATCCCACAAAACCTCCACAAGTTTCCACAAAATCTAAGAAAAATTCCTCAAAAGTCTTCAAGTCTCCTCAAAACCACACAAAGTCCTTGAAAAGGCCCACCAAATTCCAGTAAATCCCACAGATTCTCCACAAATTCCCACAAAATCTAAAACAAATTCCTCAAAATTCTTCAAGTCTCCTCAAAACCACACAATTTCAGAAAAACCCCACAAAATTCCAGAGAAGTCCCACAAAACTCCCTAAATCATTTCAAAACCCTACCAATTCACAGGAATGTCCCACAAAATCTCCACCAATTCCCAGAACATCCCACAAAAATCTCCCAAAAATCCCTAAATCTTCTGAAAACTCGACCAAATTCCAGAAACGCCCCATAAAATCAGCACAGTTTCCCACAAAATTCAAGAAAAAACACCACACAATTCCCTAAACCTTTTCAAAATACCACAAAATTCTTGAAAAGCCCCACCAAATTCCCGAAACATCCCACAAAATGTCCTCAATACCCAACAAAATCCCAGAAAAATCACACAAAATTCCCTAAATCTTCTCAAAACACGGCCAAAATCCACAAAAATCCCACCAAATCTCCACAAATTCCCACAGAATACATGAAAAATCCCTGATAATTTGTCAGTTCTCTACAGAATCTCACCAAATTCCAGAAAAGTCCCTCAAAGTTCCACAAACATCACACAAAATCTCCTCAATATCCCACAAAATTCAAGAAAAATCACACAAAATTCCCTAAATCTTCTCAAAACACGACCAAATTCTAGAAAAATATCCCACCAAATCTCCACAAATTCCCACAAAATACATGAAAAATCCCTCAAGATCCCTAAATCGCCTCAATATCCCAAAAAATTCCACAAAAATCCCACAAAACCTCCACAAGTTTCCACAAAATCTAAGAAAAATTCCTCAAAATTCTACAAGTCTCCTCAAAACCACACAATTCCAGAAAAACCCCACAAAATTCCAGAGAAGTCCCACAAAACTCCCTAAATCATTTCAAAACCCTACCAATTCACAGGAATGTCCCACAAAATCTCCACCAATTCCCAGAAAATCCCAAAAAAATCTCACAAAAATCCCTAAATCTTCTGAAAACTCGACCAAATTCCAGAAACGCCCCATAAAATCAGCACAGTTTCCCACAAAATTCAAGAAAAAACACCACAAAATTCCCAAAATCTTTTCAAAATACCACAAAATTCTTGAAAAGCCCCACCAAATTCCAGAAACATCCCACAAAATGTCCTCAATACCCAACAAAATCCCAGAAAAGTCCCACAAAATTCCCTAAATCTTCTCAAAACTGTACCAAATTCCAGAAAAATCCCACAGAATCTCCACAAATTCCCACAGAATACATGACAAATCCCTGATAATTCGTCAATTCTCTACAGAATCTCACCAAATTCCTAAAAAGTCCCTCAAAGTTCCACAAACATCCCACAAAATCTCCCCGGAATCCAATAAAATTCCAGGAAAAATCCCACATAATTCCCTAAATCTTCTAAAAACATGGCCAAAATCCACAAAAATCCCACCGAATCTCCACAAATTCCCACAGAATACATGAAAATACCCCTGATAATTCGTCAGTTCTCTACAGAATCTCACCAAATTCCAGAAAAGTCCCTCAAAGTTCCACAAACATCCCACAAAATCTCCTCAATATCCCACAAAATTCAAGAAAAATCACACAAAATTCCCTAAATCTTCTCAAAACACGACCAAATTCTAGAAAAATATCCCACCAAATCTCCACAAATTCCCACAGAATACATGAAAAATCCCTGATAATTTGTCAGTTCTCTACAGAATCTCACCAAATTCCAGAAAAGTCCCTCAAAGTTCCACAAACATCCCACAAAATCTCCTCAATATCCCACAAAATTCAAGAAAAATCACACAAAATTCCCTAAATCTTCTCAAAACACGACCAAATTCTAGAAAAATATCCCACCAAATCTCCACAAATTCCCACAAAATACATGAAAAATCCCTCAAGATCCCTAAATCGCCTCAATATCCCAAAAAATTCCACAAAAATCCCACAAAACCTCCACAAGTTTCCACAAAATCTAAGAAAAATTCCTCAAAAGTCTTCAAGTCTCCTCAAAACCACACAAAGTCCTTGAAAAGGCCCACCAAATTCCAGTAAATCCCACAGATTCTCCACAAATTCCCACAAAATCTAAAACAAATTCCTCAAAATTCTTCAAGTCTCCTCAGAATCCCACACAATTCCAGAAAAAACACACAAAATTCCAGAGAAGTCCCACAAAACTCCCTAAATCATTTCAAAACCCTACCAATTCACAGGAATGTCCCACAAAATCTCCACCAATTCCCAGAACATCCCACAAAAATCTCACAAAAATCCCTAACACTTCTGAAAACTCAACCAAATTCCAGAAATGCCCCATAAAATCAGCACAGTTTCCCACAAAATTCAAGAAAAAACACCACAAAATTCCCTAAATCTTTTCAAAATACCACAAAATTCTTGAAAAGCCCCACCAAATTCCCGAAACATCCCACAAAATGTCCTCAATACCCAACAAAATCCCAGAAAAGTCACACAAAATTCCCTAAATCTTCTCAAAACACGGCCAAAATCCAAAAAAATCCCACAGAATCTCCACAAATTCCCACAGAATACATGACAAATCCCTGATAATTCGTCAGTTCTCTACAGAATCTCACCAAATTCCAGAAAAGTCCCTCAAAGTTCCAAAAACATCCCACAAAATCTCCCCGGTATCCAATAAAATTCCAGGAAAAATCCCACAAAATTCCCTAAATCTTCTCAAAACATGGCAAAAATCCACAAAAATCCCACCGAATCTCCACAAATTCCCACAGAATTCCTGAAAATACCCCTGATAATTCGTCAGTTCTCTACAGAATCTCACCAAATTCCAGAAAAGTCCCTCAAAGTTCCACAAACATCCCACAAAAGCTCCTCAATATCCAACTAAGTCCCAGAAAAATCACACAAAATTCCCTAAAACTTCTCAAAACACGACTAAATTCTAGAAAAATGTCCCACCAAATCTCCACAAAATCCCACAAAATACATGAAAAATCCCTCAAGATCCCTAAATCGCCTCAATATCCCACAAAATCCCACAAAAATCCCACAAAACCTCCACAAGTTTCCACAAAATCTAAGAAAAATTCCTCAAAATTCTTCAAGTCTCCTCAAAACCACACAAAGTCCTTGAAAAGGCCCACCAAATTCCAGTAAAATCCCACAGATTCTCCACAAATTCCCACAAAATCTAAAACAAATTCCTCAAAATTCTTCAAGTCTCCTCAGAATCCCACACAATTCCAGAAAAAACCCACAAAATTCCAGAGAAGTCCCACAAAACTCCCTAAATCATTTCAAAACCCTACCAATTCACAGGAATGTCCCACAAAATCTCCACCAATTCCCAGAACATCCCACAAAAATCTCACAAAAATCCCTAAATCTTCTGAAAACTCGACCAAATTCCAGAAACGCCCCATAAAATCAGCACAGTTTCCCACAAACTTCAAGAGAAAACACCACACAATTCCCTAAACCTTTTCAAAATACCACAAAATTCTTGAAAAGCCCCACCAAATTCCAGAAACATCCCACAAAATGTCCTCAATACCCAACAAAATCCCAGAAAAATCACACAAAATTCCCTAAATCTTCTCAAAACACGGCCAAAATCCACAAAAATCCCACCGAATCTCCACAAATTCCCACAGAATACATGAAAATACCCCTGAAAATTCCTCAGTTCTCTACAGAATCTCACCAAATTCCAGAAAAGTCCCTCAAAGTTCCACAAACATCCCACAAAATCACCTCAATATCCCACAAAATTCAAGAAAAATCACACAAAATTCCCTAAATCTTCTCAAAACACGACCAAATTCTAGAAAAATATCCCACCGAATCTCCACAAATTCCCACAAAATACATGAAAATACCCCTGATAATTCGTCAGTTCTCTACAGAATCTCACCAAATTCCAGAAAAGTCCCTCAAAGTTCCACAAACATCCCACAAAATCTCCTCAATATCCCACAAAATTCAAGAAAAATCACACAAAATTCCCTAAATCTTCTCAAAACACGACCAAATTCTAGAAAAATGTCCCACCAAATCTCCACAAAATCCCACAAAATACATGAAAAATCCCTCAAGATCCCTAAATCGCCTCAATATCCCACAAAATCCCACAAAAATCCCACAAAACCTCCACAAGTTTCCACAAAATCTAAGAAAAATTCCTCAAAAGTCTTCAAGTCTCCTCAAAACCACACAAAGTCCTTGAAAAGGCCCACCAAATTCCAGTAAATCCCACAGATTCTCCACAAATTCCCACAAAATCTAAAACAAATTCCTCAAAATTCTTCAAGTCTCCTCAAAACCACACAATTTCAGAAAAACCCCACCAAATTCCAGAGAAGTCCCACAAAACTCCCTAAATCATTTCAAAACCCTACCAATTCACAGGAATGTCCCACAAAATCTCTACCAATTCCCAGAACATCCCACAAAAATCTCACAAAAATCCCTAAATCTTCTGAAAACTCGACCAAATTCCAGAAACGCCCCATAAAATCAGCACAGTTTCCCACAAAATTCAAGAAAAAACACCACACAATTCCCTAAACCTTTTCAAAATACCACAAAATTCTTGAAAAGCCCCACCAAATTCCCGAAACATCCCACAAAATGTCCTCAATACCCAACAAAATCCCAGAAAAGTCACACAAAATTCCCTAAATCTTCTCAAAACACGGCCAAAATCCACAAAAATCCCACCAAATCTCCACAAATTCCCACAGAATACATGAAAAATCCCTGATAATTTGTCAGTTCTCTACAGAATCTCACCAAATTCCAGAAAAGTCCCTCAAAGTTCCACAAACATCCCACAAAATCTCCTCAATGTCCCACAAAATTCAAGAAAAATCACACAAAATTCCCTAAATCTTCTTAAAACACAACCAAATTCTAGAAAAATATCCCACCAAATCTCCACAAATTCCCACAAAATACATGAAAAATCCCTCAAGATCCCTAAATCGCCTCAATATCCCAAAAAATTCCACAAAAATCCCACAAAACCTCCACAAGTTTCCACAAAATCTAAGAAAAATTCCTCAAAAGTCTTCAAGTCTCCTCAAAACCACACAATTCCAGAAAAACCCCACAAAATTCCAGAGAAGTCCCACAAAACTCCCTAAATCATTTCAAAACCCTACCAATTCACAGGAATGTCCCACAAAATCTCCACCAATTCCCAGAAAATCCCACAAAAATCTCACAAAAATCCCGAAATCTTCGGAAAACTCGACCAAATTCCAGAAACGCCCCATAAAATCAGCACAGTTTCCCACAAAATTCAAGAAAAAACACCACAAAATTCCCTAAATCTTTTCAAAATACCACAAAATTCTTGAAAAGCCCCACCAAATTCCAGAAACATCCCACAAAATGTCCTCAATATCCAACAAAATCCCAGAAAAGTCCCACAAAATTCCCTAAATCTTCTCAAAACTGTACCAAATTCCAGAAAAATCCCACAGAATCTCCACAAATTCCCACAGAATACATGACAAATCCCTGATAATTCGTCAATTCTCTACAGAATCTCACCAAATTCCAGAAAAGTCCCTCAAAGTTCCACAAACATCCCACAAAATCTCCCCGGAATCCAATAAAATTCCAGGAAAAATCCCACAAAATTCCCTAAATCTTCTAAAAACATGGCCAAAATCCACAAAAATCCCACCGAATCTCCACAAATTCCCACAGAATACATGAAAATACCCCTGATAATTCGTCAGTTCTCTACAGAATCTCACCAAATTCCAGAAAAGTCCCTCAAAGTTCCACAAACATCCCACAAAATCTCCTCAATATCCCACAAAATTCAAGAAAAATCACACAAAATTCCCTAAATCTTCTCAAAACACGACCAAATTCTAGAAAAATATCCCACCAAATCTCCACAAATTCCCACAGAATACATGAAAAATCCCTGATAATTTGTCAGTTCTCTACAGAATCTCACCAAATTCCAGAAAAGTCCCTCAAAGTTCCACAAACATCCCACAAAATCTCCTCAATATCCCACAAAATTCAAGAAAAATCACACAAAATTCCCTAAATCTTCTCAAAACACGACCAAATTCTAGAAAAATATCCCACCAAATCTCCACAAATTCCCACAAAATACATGAAAAATCCCTCAAGATCCCTAAATCGCCTCAATATCCCAAAAAATTCCACAAAAATCCCACAAAACCTCCACAAGTTTCCACAAAATCTAAGAAAAATTCCTCAAAAGTCTTCAAGTCTCCTCAAAACCACACAAAGTCCTTGAAAAGGCCCACCAAATTCCAGTAAATCCCACAGATTCTCCACAAATTCCCACAAAATCTAAAACAAATTCCTCAAAATTCTTCAAGTCTCCTCAGAATCCCACACAATTCCAGAAAAAACACACAAAATTCCAGAGAAGTCCCACAAAACTCCCTAAATCATTTCAAAACCCTACCAATTCACAGGAATGTCCCACAAAATCTCCACCAATTCCCAGAACATCCCACAAAAATCTCACAAAAATCCCTAACACTTCTGAAAACTCGACCAAATTCCAGAAACGCCCCATAAAATCAGCACAGTTTCCCACAAAATTCAAGAAAAAACACCACAAAATTCCCTAAATCTTTTCAAAATACCACAAAATTCTTGAAAAGCCCCACCAAATTCCCGAAACATCCCACAAAATGTCCTCAATACCCAACAAAATCCCAGAAAAGTCACACAAAATTCCCTAAATCTTCTCAAAACACGGCCAAAATCCAAACAAATCCCACAGAATCTCCACAAATTCCCACAGAATACATGACAAATCCCTGATAATTCGTCAGTTCTCTACAGAATCTCACCAAATTCCAGAAAAGTCCCTCAAAGTTCCACAAACATCCCAGAAAAACTCCTCAATATCCAACAAAATCCCAGAAAAATCACACAAAATTCCCTAAAACTTCTCAAAACACGACTAAATTCTAGAAAAATGTCCCACCAAATCTCCACAAAATCCCACAAAATACATGAAAAATCCCTCAAGATCCCTAAATCGCCTCAATATCCCAAAAAATTCCACAAAAATCCCACAAAACCTCCACAAGTTTCCACAAAATCTAAGAAAAATTCCTCAAAATTCTTCAAGTCTCCTCAAAACCACACAAAGTCCTTGAAAAGGCCCACCAAATTCCAGTAAAATCCCACAGATTCTCCACAAATTCCCACAAAATCTAAAACAAATTCCTCAAAATTCTTCAAGTCTCCTCAAAACCACACAATTTCAGAAAAACCCCACAAAATTCCAGAGAAGTCCCACAAAACTCCCTAAATCATTTCAAAACCCTACCAATTCACAGGAATGTCCCACAAAATCTCCACCAATTCCCAGAACATCCCACAAAAATCTCACAAAAATCCCTAAATCTTCTGAAAACTCGACCAAATTCCAGAAACGCCCCATAAAATCAGCACAGTTTCCCACAAAATTCAAGAAAAAACACCACAAAATTCCCTAAATCTTTTCAAAACTCTACCAAAATCCACAAAAATCCCACCACATCACCACAAATTCCCACAGAATACATGAAAAATCCCTGATAATTTGTCAGTTCTCTACAGAATCTCACCAAATTCCAGAAAAGTCCCTCAAAGTTCCACAAACATCCCACAAAATCTCCTCAATGTCCCACAAAATTCAAGAAAAATCACACAAAATTCCCTAAATCTTCTCAAAACACAACCAAATTCTAGAAAAATATCCCACCAAATCTCCACAAATTCCCACAAAATACATGAAAAATCCCTCAAGATCCCTAAATCGCCTCAATATCCCAAAAAATTCCACAAAAATCCCACAAAACCTCCACAAGTTTCCACAAAATCTAAGAAAAATTCCTCAAAAGTCTTCAATTCTCCTCAAAACCACACAATTCCAGAAAAACCCCACAAAATTCCAGAGAAGTCCCACAAAACTCCCTAAATCATTTCAAAACCCTACCAATTCACAGGAATGTCCCACAAAATCTCCACCAGTTCCCAGAAAATCCCACAAAAATCTCACAAAAATCCCTAAATCTTCGGAAAACTCGACCAAATTCCAGAAACGCCCCATAAAATCAGCACAGTTTCCCACAAAATTCAAGAAAAAACACCACAAAATTCCCTAAATCTTTTCAAAATACCACAAAATTCTTGAAAAGCCCCACCAAATTCCAGAAACATCCCACAAAATGTCCTCAATATCCAACAAAATCCCAGAAAAGTCCCACAAAATTCCCTAAATCTTCTCAAAACTGTACCAAATTCCAGAAAAATCCCACAGAATCTCCACAAATTCCCACAGAATACATGACAAATCCCTGATAATTCGTCAATTCTCTACAGAATCTCACCAAATTCCAGAAAAGTCCCTCAAAGTTCCACAAACATCCCACAAAATCTCCCCGGAATCCAATAAAATTCCAGGAAAAATCCCCAAAATTCCCTAAATCTTCTAAAAACATGGCCAAAATCCACAAAAATCCCACCAAATCTCCACAAATTCCCACAGAATACATGAAAATACCCCTGATAATTCGTCAGTTCTCTACAGAATCTCACCAAATTCCAGAAAAGTCCCTCAAAGTTCCACAAACATCCCACAAAATCTCCTCAATATCCCACAAAATTCAAGAAAAATCACACAAAATTCCCTAAATCTTCTCAAAACACGACCAAATTCTAGAAAAATATCCCACCAAATCTCCACAAATTCCCACAGAATACATGAAAAATCCCTGATAATTTGTCAGTTCTCTACAGAATCTCACCAAATTCCAGAAAAGTCCCTCAAAGTTCCACAAACATCCCACAAAATCTCCTCAATATCGCACAAAATTCAAGAAAAATCACACAAAATTCCCTAAATCTTCTCAAAACCCGACCAAATTCTAGAAAAATATCCCACCAAATCTCCACAAATTCCCACAAAATACATGAAAAATCCCTCAAGATCCCTAAATCGCCTCAATATCCCAAAAAATTCCACAAAAATCACACAAAACCTCCACAAGTTTCCACAAAATCTAAGAAAAATTCCTCAAAAGTCTTCAAGTCTCCTCAAAACCACACAAAGTCCTTGAAAAGGCCCACCAAATTCCAGTAAATCCCACAGATTCTCCACAAATTCCCACAAAATCTAAAACAAATTCCTCAAAATTCTTCAAGTCTCCTCAGAATCCCACACAATTCCAGAAAAAACACACAAAATTCCAGAGAAGTCCCACAAAACTCCCTAAATCATTTCAAAACCCTACCAATTCACAGGAATGTCCCACAAAATCTCCACCAATTCCCAGAACATCCCACAAAAATCTCACAAAAATCCCTAACACTTCTGAAAACTCGACCAAATTCCAGAAACGCCCCATAAAATCAGCACAGTTTCCCACAAAATTCAAGAAAAAACACCACACAATTCCCTAAATCTTTTCAAAATACCACAAAATTCTTGAAAAGCCCCACCAAATTCCCGAAACATCCCACAAAATGTCCTCAATACCCAACAAAATCCCAGAAAAGTCACACAAAATTCCCTAAATCTTCTCAAAACACGGCCAAAATCCACAAAAATCCCACCAAATCTCCACAAATTCCCACAGAATACATGAAAAATCCCTGATAATTTGTCAGTTCTCTACAGAATCTCACCAAATTCCAGAAAAGTCCCTCAAAGTTCCACAAACATCCCACAAAATCTCCTCAATGTCCCACAAAATTCAAGAAAAATCACACAAAATTCCCTAAATCTTCTTAAAACACAACCAAATTCTAGAAAAATATCCCACCAAATCTCCACAAATTCCCACAAAATACATGAAAAATCCCTCAAGATCCCTAAATCGCCTCAATATCCCAAAAAATTCCACAAAAATCCCACAAAACCTCCACAAGTTTCCACAAAATCTAAGAAAAATTCCTCAAAAGTCTTCAAGTCTCCTCAAAACCACACAATTCCAGAAAAACCCCACAAAATTCCAGAGAAGTCCCACAAAACTCCCTAAATCATTTCAAAACCCTACCAATTCACAGGAATGTCCCACAAAATCTCCACCAATTCCCAGAAAATCCCACAAAAATCTCACAAAAATCCCGAAATCTTCGGAAAACTCGACCAAATTCCAGAAACGCCCCATAAAATCAGCACAGTTTCCCACAAAATTCAAGAAAAAACACCACAAAATTCCCTAAATCTTTTCAAAATACCACAAAATTCTTGAAAAGCCCCACCAAATTCCAGAAACATCCCACAAAATGTCCTCAATATCCAACAAAATCCCAGAAAAGTCCCACAAAATTCCCTAAATCTTCTCAAAACTCTACCAAATTCCAGAAAAATCCCACAGAATCTCCACAAATTCCCACAGAATACATGACAAATCCCTGATAATTCGTCAATTCTCTACAGAATCTCACCAAATTCCAGAAAAGTCCCTCAAAGTTCCACAAACATCCCACAAAATCTCCCCGGAATCCAATAAAATTCCAGGAAAAATCCCCAAAATTCCCTAAATCTTCTAAAAACATGGCCAAAATCCACAAAAATCCCACCGAATCTCCACAAATTCCCACAGAATACATGAAAATACCCCTGATAATTCGTCAGTTCTCTACAGAATCTCACCAAATTCCAGAAAAGTCCCTCAAAGTTCCACAAACATCCCACAAAATCTCCTCAATATCCCACAAAATTCAAGAAAAATCACACAAAATTCCCTAAATCTTCTCAAAACACGGCCAAAATCCACAAAAATCCCACAGAATCTCCACAAATTCCCACAGAATACATGACAAATCCCTGATAATTTGTCAGTTCTCTACAGAATCTCACCAAATTCCTAAAAAGTCCCTCAAAGTTCCAAAAACATCCCACAAAATCTCCCCAGTATCCAACAAAATTCCAGGAAAAATCTCACAAAATTCCCTAAATCTTCTCAAAACACGACCAAATTCTAGAAAAATATCCCACCAAATCTCCACAAATTCCCACAAAATACATGAAAAATCCCTCAAGATCCCTAAATCGCCTCAATATCCCAAAAAATTCCACAAAAATCACACAAAACCTCCACAAGTTTCCACAAAATCTAAGAAAAATTCCTCAAAAGTCTTCAAGTCTCCTCAAAACCACACAAAGTCCTTGAAAAGGCCCACCAAATTCCAGTAAATCCCACAGATTCTCCACAAATTCCCACAAAATCTAAAACAAATTCCTCAAAATTCTTCAAGTCTCCTCAGAATCCCACACAATTCCAGAAAAAACACACAAAATTCCAGAGAAGTCCCACAAAACTCCCTAAATCATTTCAAAACCCTACCAATTCACAGGAATGTCCCACAAAATCTCCACCAATTCCCAGAACATCCCACAAAAATCTCACAAAAATCCCTAACACTTCTGAAAACTCGACCAAATTCCAGAAACGCCCCATAAAATCAGCACAGTTTCCCACAAAATTCAAGAAAAAACACCACAAAATTCCCTAAATCTTTTCAAAATACCACAAAATTCTTGAAAAGCCCCACCAAATTCCCGAAACATCCCACAAAATGTCCTCAATACCCAACAAAATCCCAGAAAAGTCACACAAAATTCCCTAAATCTTCTCAAAACACGGCCAAAATCCAAACAAATCCCACAGAATCTCCACAAATTCCCACAGAATACATGACAAATCCCTGATAATTCGTCAGTTCTCTACAGAATCTCACCAAATTCCAGAAAAGTCCCTCAAAGTTCCACAAACATCCCAGAAAAGCTCCTCAATATCCAACAAAATCCCAGAAAAATCACACAAAATTCCCTAAAACTTCTCAAAACACGACTAAATTCTAGAAAAATGTCCCACCAAATCTCCACAAAATCCCACAAAATACATGAAAAATCCCTCAAGATCCCTAAATCGCCTCAATATCCCAAAAAATTCCACAAAAATCCCACAAAACCTCCACAAGTTTCCACAAAATCTAAGAAAAATTCCTCAAAATTCTTCAAGTCTCCTCAAAACCACACAAAGTCCTTGAAAAGGCCCACCAAATTCCAGTAAAATCCCACAGATTCTCCACAAATTCCCACAAAATCTAAAACAAATTCCTCAAAATTCTTCAAGTCTCCTCAAAACCACACAATTTCAGAAAAACCCCACAAAATTCCAGAGAAGTCCCACAAAACTCCCTAAATCATTTCAAAACCCTACCAATTCACAGGAATGTCCCACAAAATCTCCACCAATTCCCAGAACATCCCACAAAAATCTCACAAAAATCCCTAAATCTTCTGAAAACTCGACCAAATTCCAGAAACGCCCCATAAAATCAGCACAGTTTCCCACAAAATTCAAGAAAAAACACCACAAAATTCCCTAAATCTTTTCAAAACTCTACCAAAATCCACAAAAATCCCACCACATCTCCACAAATTCCCACAGAATACATGAAAAATCCCTGATAATTTGTCAGTTCTCTACAGAATCTCACCAAATTCCAGAAAAGTCCCTCAAAGTTCCACAAACATCCCACAAAATCTCCTCAATGTCCCACAAAATTCAAGAAAAATCACACAAAATTCCCTAAATCTTCTCAAAACACAACCAAATTCTAGAAAAATATCCCACCAAATCTCCACAAATTCCCACAAAATACATGAAAAATCCCTCAAGATCCCTAAATCGCCTCAATATCCCAAAAAATTCCACAAAAATCCCACAAAACCTCCACAAGTTTCCACAAAATCTAAGAAAAATTCCTCAAAAGTCTTCAATTCTCCTCAAAACCACACAATTCCAGAAAAACCCCACAAAATTCCAGAGAAGTCCCACAAAACTCCCTAAATCATTTCAAAACCCTACCAATTCACAGGAATGTCCCACAAAATCTCCACCAGTTCCCAGAAAATCCCACAAAAATCTCACAAAAATCCCTAAATCTTCGGAAAACTCGACCAAATTCCAGAAACGCCCCATAAAATCAGCACAGTTTCCCACAAAATTCAAGAAAAAACACCACAAAATTCCCTAAATCTTTTCAAAATACCACAAAATTCTTGAAAAGCCCCACCAAATTCCAGAAACATCCCACAAAATGTCCTCAATATCCAACAAAATCCCAGAAAAGTCCCACAAAATTCCCTAAATCTTCTCAAAACTCTACCAAATTCCAGAAAAATCCCACAGAATCTCCACAAATTCCCACAGAATACATGACAAATCCCTGATAATTCGTCAATTCTCTACAGAATCTCACCAAATTCCAGAAAAGTCCCTCAAAGTTCCACAAACATCCCACAAAATCTCCCCGGAATCCAATAAAATTCCAGGAAAAATCCCCAAAATTCCCTAAATCTTCTAAAAACATGGCCAAAATCCACAAAAATCCCACCGAATCTCCACAAATTCCCACAGAATACATGAAAATACCCCTGATAATTCGTCAGTTCTCTACAGAATCTCACCAAATTCCAGAAAAGTCCCTCAAAGTTCCACAAACATCCCACAAAATCTCCTCAATATCCCACAAAATTCAAGAAAAATCACACAAAATTCCCTAAATCTTCTCAAAACACGGCCAAAATCCAAAAAAATCCCACAGAATCTCCACAAATTCCCACAGAATACATGACAAATCCCTGATAATTCGTCAGTTCTCTACAGAATCTCACCAAATTCCTAAAAAGTCCCTCAAAGTTCCAAAAACATCCCACAAAATCTCCCCAGTATCCAACAAAATTCCAGGAAAAATCTCACAAAATTCCCTAAATCTTCTCAAAACACGACCAAATTCTAGAAAAATATCCCACCAAATCTCCACAAATTCCCACAAAATACATGAAAAATCCCTCAAGATCCCTAAATCGCCTCAATATCCCAAAAAATTCCACAAAAATCACACAAAACCTCCACAAGTTTCCACAAAATCTAAGAAAAATTCCTCAAAAGTCTTCAAGTCTCCTCAAAACCACACAAAGTCCTTGAAAAGGCCCACCAAATTCCAGTAAATCCCACAGATTCTCCACAAATTCCCACAAAATCTAAAACAAATTCCTCAAAATTCTTCAAGTCTCCTCAGAATCCCACACAATTCCAGAAAAAACACACAAAATTCCAGAGAAGTCCCACAAAACTCCCTAAATCATTTCAAAACCCTACCAATTCACAGGAATGTCCCACAAAATCTCCACCAATTCCCAGAACATCCCACAAAAATCTCACAAAAATCCCTAACACTTCTGAAAACTCGACCAAATTCCAGAAACGCCCCATAAAATCAGCACAGTTTCCCACAAAATTCAAGAAAAAACACCACAAAATTCCCTAAATCTTTTCAAAATACCACAAAATTCTTGAAAAGCCCCACCAAATTCCCGAAATATCCCACAAAATGTCCTCAATACCCAACAAAATCCCAGAAAAGTCACACAAAATTCCCTAAATCTTCTCAAAACACGGCCAAAATCCAAAAAAATCCCACAGAATCTCCACAAATTCCCACAGAGTACATGAAAAATCCCTGATAATTTGTCAGTTCTCTACAGAATCTCACCAAATTCCAGAAAAGTCCCTCAAAGTTCCACAAACATCCCACAAAATCTCCTCAATATCCCACAAAATTCAAGAAAAATCCCACAAAATTCTTTAAATCTTCTCAAAACACGACCAAATTCTAGAAAAATATCCCACCAAATCTCCACAAATTCCCACAAAATACATGAAAAATCCCCCAAGATCCCTAAATCGCCTCAATATCCCAAAAAATTCCACAAAAATCCCACAAAACCTCCACAAGTTTCCACAAAATCTAAGAAAAATTCCTCAAAAGTCTTCAAGTCTCCTCAAAACCACACAAAGTCCTTGAAAAGGCCCACCAAATTCCAGTAAATCCCACAGATTCTCCACAAATTCCCACAAAATCTAAAACAAATTCCTCAAAATTCTTCAAGTCTCCTCAAAACCACACAATTTCAGAAAAACCCCACAAAATTCCAGAGAAGTCCCACAAAACTCCCTAAATCATTTCAAAACCCTACCAATTCACAGGAATGTCCCACAAAATCTCCACCAATTCCCAGAACATCCCACAAAAATCTCACACAAATCCCTAAATCTTCTGAAAACTCGACCAAATTCCAGAAACGCCCCATAAAATCAGCACAGTTTCCCACAAAATTCAAGAAAAAACACCACACAATTCCCTAAACCTTTTCAAAATACCACAAAATTCTTGAAAAGCCCCACCAAATTCCCGAAACATCCCACAAAATGTCCTCAATACCCAACAAAATCCCAGAAAAATCACACAAAATTCCCTAAATCTTCTCAAAACACGGCCAAAATCCACAAAAATCCCACCAAATCTCCACAAATTCCCACAGAATACATGAAAAATCCCTGATAATTCGTCAGTTCTCTACAGAATCTCACCAAATTCCAGAAAAGTCCCTCAAAGTTCCACAAACATCCCACAAAATCTCCTCAATGTCCCACAAAATTCAAGAAAAATCACACAAAATTCCCTAAATCTTCTCAAAACACGACCAAATTCTAGAAAAATATCCCACCAAATCTCCACAAATTCCCACAAAATACATGAGAAATCCCTCAAGATCCCTAAATCGCCTCAATATCCCACAAAATCACACAAAAATCACACAAAACCTCCACAAGTTTCCACAAAATCTAAGTAAAATTCCTCAAAATTCTTCAAGTCTCCTCAGAATCCCACACAATTCCAGAAAAAACCCACAAAATTCCAGAGAAGTCCCACAAAACTCCCTAAATCATTTCAAAACCCTACCAATTCACAGGAATGTCCCACAAAATCTCCACCAATTCCCAGAACATCCCACAAAAATCTCACAAAAATCCCTAAATCTTCGGAAAACTCGACCAAATTCCAGAAACGCCCCATAAAATCAGCACAGTTTCCCACAAAATTCAAGAAAAAACACCACAAAATTCCCTAAATCTTTTCAAAATACCACAAAATTCTTGAAAAGCCCCACCAAATTCCAGAAACATCCCACAAAATGTCCTCAATATCCAACAAAATCCCAGAAAAGTCCCACAAAATTCCCTAAATCTTCTCAAAACTCTACCAAATTCCAGAAAAATCCCACAGAATCTCCACAAATTCCCACAGAATACATGACAAATCCCTGATAATTCGTCAATTCTCTACAGAATCTCACCAAATTCCAGAAAAGTCCCTCAAAGTTCCACAAACATCCCACAAAATCTCCCCGGAATCCAATAAAATTCCAGGAAAAATCCCCAAAATTCCCTAAATCTTCTAAAAACATGGCCAAAATCCACAAAAATCCCACCGAATCTCCACAAATTCCCACAGAATACATGAAAATACCCCTGATAATTCGTCAGTTCTCTACAGAATCTCACCAAATTCCAGAAAAGTCCCTCAAAGTTCCACAAACATCCCACAAAATCTCCTCAATATCCCACAAAATTCAAGAAAAATCACACAAAATTCCCTAAATCTTCTCAAAACACGGCCAAAATCCAAAAAAATCCCACAGAATCTCCACAAATTCCCACAGAATACATGACAAATCCCTGATAATTCGTCAGTTCTCTACAGAATCTCACCAAATTCCTAAAAAGTCCCTCAAAGTTCCAAAAACATCCCACAAAATCTCCCCAGTATCCAACAAAATTCCAGGAAAAATCTCACAAAATTCCCTAAATCTTCTCAAAACACGACCAAATTCTAGAAAAATATCCCACCAAATCTCCACAAATTCCCACAAAATACATGAAAAATCCCTCAAGATCCCTAAATCGCCTCAATATCCCAAAAAATTCCACAAAAATCACACAAAACCTCCACAAGTTTCCACAAAATCTAAGAAAAATTCCTCAAAAGTCTTCAAGTCTCCTCAAAACCACACAAAGTCCTTGAAAAGGCCCACCAAATTCCAGTAAATCCCACAGATTCTCCACAAATTCCCACAAAATCTAAAACAAATTCCTCAAAATTCTTCAAGTCTCCTCAGAATCCCACACAATTCCAGAAAAAACACACAAAATTCCAGAGAAGTCCCACAAAACTCCCTAAATCATTTCAAAACCCTACCAATTCACAGGAATGTCCCACAAAATCTCCACCAATTCCCAGAACATCCCACAAAAATCTCACAAAAATCCCTAACACTTCTGAAAACTCGACCAAATTCCAGAAACGCCCCATAAAATCAGCACAGTTTCCCACAAAATTCAAGAAAAAACACCACAAAATTCCCTAAATCTTTTCAAAATACCACAAAATTCTTGAAAAGCCCCACCAAATTCCCGAAACATCCCACAAAATGTCCTCAATACCCAACAAAATCCCAGAAAAGTCACACAAAATTCCCTAAATCTTCTCAAAACACGGCCAAAATCCAAAAAAATCCCACAGAATCTCCACAAATTCCCACAGAGTACATGACAAATCCCTGATAATTTGTCAGTTCTCTACAGAATCTCACCAAATTCCAGAAAAGTCCCTCAAAGTTCCACAAACATCCCACAAAATCTCCTCAATATCCCACAAAATTCAAGAAAAATCCCACAAAATTCCCTAAATCTTCTCAAAACACGACCAAATTCTAGAAAAATATCCCACCAAATCTCCACAAATTCCCACAAAATACATGAAAAATCCCTCAAGATCCCTAAATCGCCTCAATATCCCAAAAAATTCCACAAAAATCCCACAAAACCTCCACAAGTTTCCACAAAATCTAAGAAAAATTCCTCAAAAGTCTTCAAGTCTCCTCAAAACCACACAAAGTCCTTGAAAAGGCCCACCAAATTCCAGTAAATCCCACACATTCTCCACAAATTCCCACAAAATCTAAAACAAATTCCTCAAAATTCTTCAAGTCTCCTCAAAACCACACAATTTCAGAAAAACCCCACAAAATTCCAGAGAAGTCCCACAAAACTCCCTAAATCATTTCAAAACCCTACCAATTCACAGGAATGTCCCACAAAATCTCCACCAATTCCCAGAACATCCCACAAAAATCTCACACAAATCCCTAAATCTTCTGAAAACTCGACCAAATTCCAGAAACGCCCCATAAAATCAGCACAGTTTCCCACAAAATTCAAGAAAAAACACCACACAATTCCCTAAACCTTTTCAAAATACCACAAAATTCTTGAAAAGCCCCACCAAATTCCCGAAACATCCCACAAAATGTCCTCAATACCCAACAAAATCCCAGAAAAATCACACAAAATTCCCTAAATCTTCTCAAAACACGGCCAAAATCCACAAAAATCCCACAGAATCTCCACAAATTCCCACAGAATACATGAAAAATCCCTGATAATTCGTCAGTTCTCTACAGAATCTCACCAAATTCCAGAAAAGTCCCTCAAAGTTCCACAAACATCCCACAAAATCTCCTCAATGTCCCACAAAATTCAAGAAAAATCACACAAAATTCCCTAAATCTTCTCAAAACACAACCAAATTCTAGAAAAATATCCCACCAAATCTCCACAAATTCCCACAAAATACATGAAAAATCCCTCAAGATCCCTAAATCGCCTCAATATCCCAAAAAATTCCACAAAAATCCCACAAAACCTCCACAAGTTTCCACAAAATCTAAGAAAAATTCCTCAAAAGTCTTCAAGTCTCCTCAAAACCACACAATTCCAGAAAAACCCCACAAAATTCCAGAGAAGTCCCACAAAACTCCCTAAATCATTTCAAAACCCTACCAATTCACAGGAATGTCCCACAAAATCTCCACCAATTCCCAGAACATCCCACAAAAATCTCACAAAAATCCCTAAATCTTCGGAAAACTCGACCAAATTCCAGAAACGCCCCATAAAATCAGCACAGTTTCCCACAAAATTCAAGAAAAAACACCACAAAATTCCCTAAATCTTTTCAAAGTACCACAAAATTCTTGAAAAGCCCCACCAAATTCCAGAAACATCCCACAAAATGTCCTCAATATCCAACAAAATCCCAGAAAAGTCCCACAAAATTCCCTAAATCTTCTCAAAACTCTACCAAATTCCAGAAAAATCCCACAGAATCTCCACAAATTCCCACAGCATACATGACAAATCCCTGATAATTCGTCAATTCTCTACAGAATCTCACCAAATTCCAGAAAAGTCCCTCAAAGTTCCACAAACATCCCACAAAATCTCCCCGGAATCCAATAAAATTCCAGGAAAAATCCCCAAAATTCCCTAAATCTTCTAAAAACATGGCCAAAATCCACAAAAATCCCACCGAATCTCCACAAATTCCCACAGAATACATGAAAATACCCCTGATAATTCGTCAGTTCTCTACAGAATCTCACCAAATTCCAGAAAAGTCCCTCAAAGTTCCACAAACATCCCACAAAATCTCCTCAATATCCCACAAAATTCAAGAAAAATCACACAAAATTCCCTAAATCTTCTCAAAACACGACCAAATTCTAGAAAAATATCCCACCAAATCTCCACAAATTCCCACAGAATACGTGAAAAATCCCTGATAATTTGTCAGTTCTCTACAGAATCTCACCAAATTCCAGAAAAGTCCCTCAAAGTTCCACAAACATCCCACAAAATCTCCTCAATATCACACAAAATTCAAGAAAAATCACACAAAATTCCCTAAATCTTCTCAAAACACGACCAAATTCTAGAAAAATGTCCCACCAAATCTCCACAAATTCCCACAAAATACATGAAAAATCCCTCAAGATCCCTAAATCGCCTCAATATCCCAAAAAATTCCACAAAAATCCCACAAAACCTCCACAAGTTTCCACAAAATCTAAGAAAAATTCCTCAAAAGTCTTCAAGTCTCCTCAAAACCACACAAAGTCCTTGAAAAGGCCCACCAAATTCCAGTAAATCCCACAGATTCTCCACAAATTCCCACAAAATCTAAAACAAATTCCTCAAAATTCTTCAAGTCTCCTCAGAATCCCACACAATTCCAGAAAAAACCCACAAAATTCCAGAGAAGTCCCACAAAACTCCCTAAATCATTTCAAAACCCTACCAATTCACAGGAATGTCCCACAAAATCTCCACCAATTCCCAGAACATCCCACAAAAATCTCACAAAAATCCCTAAATCTTCTGAAAACTCGACCAAATTCCAGAAACGCCCCATAAAATCAGCACAGTTTCCCACAAAATTCAAGAAAAAACACCACACAATTCCCTAAACCTTTTCAAAATACCACAAAATTCTTGAAAAGCCCCACCAAATTCCCGAAACATCCCACAAAATGTCCTCAATACCCAACAAAATCCCAGAAAAATCACACAAAATTCCCTAAATCTTCTCAAAACACGGCCAAAATCCACAAAAATCCCACAGAATCTCCACAAATTCCCACAGAATACATGAAAAATCCCTGATAATTCGTCAGTTCTCTACAGAATCTCACCAAATTCCAGAAAAGTCCCTCAAAGTTCCACAAACATCCCACAAAATCTCCTCAATGTCCCACAAAATTCAAGAAAAATCACACAAAATTCCCTAAATCTTCTCAAAACACAACCAAATTCTAGAAAAATATCCCACCAAATCTCCACAAATTCCCACAAAATACATGAAAAATCCCTCAAGATCCCTAAAACGCCTCAATATCCCAAAAAATTCCACAAAAATCCCACAAAACCTCCACAAGTTTCCACAAAATCTAAGAAAAATTCCTCAAAATTCTTCAAGTCTCCTCAGAATCCCACACAATTCCAGAAAAAACACACAAAATTCCAGAGAAGTCCCACAAAACTCCCTAAATCATTTCAAAACCCTACCAATTCACAGGAATGTCCCACAAAATCTCCACCAATTCCCAGAACATCCCACAAAAATCTCACAAAAATCCCTAAATCTTCGGAAAACTCGACCAAATTCCAGAAACGCCCCATAAAATCAGCACAGTTTCCCACAAAATTCAAGAAAAAACACCACAAAATTCCCTAAATCTTTTCAAAATACCACAAAATTCTTGAAAAGCCCCACCAAATTCCAGAAACATCCCACAAAATGTCCTCAATATCCAACAAAATCCCAGAAAAGTCCCACAAAATTCCCTAAATCTTCTCAAAACTCTACCAAATTCCAGAAAAATCCCACAGAATCTCCACAAATTCCCACAGAATACATGACAAATCCCTGATAATTCGTCAATTCTCTACAGAATCTCACCAAATTCCAGAAAAGTCCCTCAAAGTTCCACAAACATCCCACAAAATCTCCCCGGAATCCAATAAAATTCCAGGAAAAATCCCCAAAATTCCCTAAATCTTCTAAAAACATGGCCAAAATCCACAAAAATCCCACCGAATCTCCACAAATTCCCACAGAATACATGAAAATACCCCTGATAATTCGTCAGTTCTCTACAGAATCTCACCAAATTCCAGAAAAGTCCCTCAAAGTTCCACAAACATCCCACAAAATCTCCTCAATATCCCACAAAATTCAAGAAAAATCACACAAAATTCCCTAAATCTTCTCAAAACACGACCAAATTCTAGAAAAATATCCCACCAAATCTCCACAAATTCCCACAGAATACATGAAAAATCCCTGATAATTTGTCAGTTCTCTACAGAATCTCACCAAATTCCAGAAAAGTCCCTCAAAGTTCCACAAACATCCCACAAAATCTCCTCAATATCCCACAAAATTCAAGAAAAATCACACAAAATTCCCTAAATCTTCTCAAAACACGACCAAATTCTAGAAAAATATCCCACCAAATCTCCACAAATTCCCACAAAATACATGAAAAATCCCTCAAGATCCCTAAATCGCCTCAATATCCCAAAAAATTCCACAAAAATCCCACAAAACCTCCACAAGTTTCCACAAAATCTAAGAAAAATTCCTCAAAAGTCTTCAAGTCTCCTCAAAACCACACAAAGTCCTTGAAAAGGCCCACCAAATTCCAGTAAATCCCACAGATTCTCCACAAATTCCCACAAAATCTAAAACAAATTCCTCAAAATTCTTCAAGTCTCCTCAGAATCCCACACAATTCCAGAAAAAACCCACAAAATTCCAGAGAAGTCCCACAAAACTCCCTAAATCATTTCAAAACCCTACCAATTCACAGGAATGTCCCACAAAATCTCCACCAATTCCCAGAACATCCCACAAAAATCTCACAAAAATCCCTAAATCTTCGGAAAACTCGACCAAATTCCAGAAACGCCCCATAAAATCAGCACAGTTTCCCACAAAATTCAAGAAAAAACACCACACAATTCCCTAAACCTTTTCAAAATACCACAAAATTCTTGAAAAGCCCCACCAAATTCCCGAAACATCCCACAAAATGTCCTCAATACCCAACAAAATCCCAGAAAAATCACACAAAATTCCCTAAAACTTCTCAAAACACGGCCAAAATCCACAAAAATCCCACAGAATCTCCACAAATTCCCACAGAATACATGAAAAATCCCTGATAATTCGTCAGTTCTCTACAGAATCTCACCAAATTCCAGAAAAGTCCCTCAAAGTTCCACAAACATCCCACAAAATCTCCTCAATGTCCCACAAAATTCAAGAAAAATCACACAAAATTCCCTAAATCTTCTCAAAACACAACCAAATTCTAGAAAAATATCCCACCAAATCTCCACAAATTCCCACAAAATACATGAAAAATCCCTCAAGATCCCTAAAACGCCTCAATATCCCAAAAAATTCCACAAAAATCCCACAAAACCTCCACAAGTTTCCACAAAATCTAAAACAAATTCCTCAAAATTCTTCAAGTCTCCTCAGAATCCCACACAATTCCAGAAAAAACACACAAAATTCCAGAGAAGTCCCACAAAACTCCCTAAATCATTTCAAAACCCTACCAATTCACAGGAATGTCCCACAAAATCTCCACCAATTCCCAGAACATCCCACAAAAATCTCACAAAAATCCCTAAATCTTCGGAAAACTCGACCAAATTCCAGAAACGCCCCATAAAATCAGCACAGTTTCCCACAAAATTCAAGAAAAAACACCACAAAATTCCCTAAATCTTTTCAAAATACCACAAAATTCTTGAAAAGCCCCACCAAATTCCAGAAACATCCCACAAAATGTCCTCAATATCCAACAAAATCCCAGAAAAGTCCCACAAAATTCCCTAAATCTTCTCAAAACTCTACCAAAATCCACAAAAATCCCACCACATCTCCACAAATTCCCACAGAATACATGAAAAATCTCTGATAATTCGTCAGTTCTCTACAGAATCTCACCAAATTCCAGAAAAGTCCCTCAAAGTTCCACAAACATCCCACAAAATCTCCTCAATGTCCCACAAAATTCAAGAAAAATCACACAAAATTCCCTAAATCTTCTCAAAACACAACCAAATTCTAGAAAAATATCCCACCAAATCTCCACAAATTCCCACAAAATACATGAAAAATCCCTCAAGATCCCTAAATCGCCTCAATATCCCAAAAAATTCCACAAAAATCCCACAAAACCTCCACAAGTTTCCACAAAATCTAAGAAAAATTCCTCAAAAGTCTTCAAGTCTCCTCAAAACCACACAAAGTCCTTGAAAAGGCCCACCAAATTCCAGTAAATCCCACAGATTCTCCACAAATTCCCACAAAATCTAAAACAAATTCCTCAAAATTCTTCAAGTCTCCTCAGAATCCCACACAATTCCAGAAAAAACCCACAAAATTCCAGAGAAGTCCCACAAAACTCCCTAAATCATTTCAAAACCCTACCAATTCACAGGAATGTCCCACAAAATCTCCACCAATTCCCAGAACATCCCACAAAAATCTCACAAAAATCCCTAAATCTTCGGAAAACTCGACCAAATTCCAGAAACGCCCCATAAAATCAGCACAGTTTCCCACAAAATTCAAGAAAAAACACCACAAAATTCCCTAAATCTTTTCAAAATACCACAAAATTCTTGAAAAGCCCCACCAAATTCCCGAAACATCCCACAAAATGTCCTCAATACCCAACAAAATCCCAGAAAAGTCACACAAAATTCCCTAAATCTTCTCAAAACACGGCCAAAATCCAAAAAAATCCCACAGAATCTCCACAAATTCCCACAGAATACATGACAAATCCCTGATAATTCGTCAGTTCTCTACAGAATCTCACCAAATTCCTAAAAAGTCCCTCAAAGTTCCACAAACATCCCACAAAATCTCCTCAATGTCCCACAAAATTCAAGAAAAATCACACAAAATTCCCTAAATCTTCTCAAAACACAACCAAATTCTAGAAAAATATCCCACCAAATCTCCACAAATTCCCACAAAATACATGAAAAATCCCTCAAGATCCCTAAATCGCCTCAATATCCCAAAAAATTCCACAAAAATCCCACAAAACCTCCACAAGTTTCCACAAAATCTAAAACAAATTCCTCAAAATTCTTCAAGTCTCCTCAGAATCCCACACAATTCCAGAAAAAACCCACAAAATTCCAGAGAAGTCCCACAAAACTCCCTAAATCATTTCAAAACCCTACCAATTCACAGGAATGTCCCACAAAATCTCCACCAATTCCCAGAACATCCCACAAAAATCTCACAAAAATCCCTAAATCTTCGGAAAACTCGACCAAATTCCAGAAACACCCCATAAAATCAGCACAGTTTCCCACAAAATTCAAGAAAAAACACCACAAAATTCCCTAAATCTTTTCAAAATACCACAAAATTCTTGAAAAGCCCCACCAAATTCCAGAAACATCCCACAAAATGTCCTCAATATCCAACAAAATCCCAGAAAAGTCCCACAAAATTCCCTAAATCTTCTCAAAACTCTACCAAAATCCACAAAAATCCCACCACATCTCCACAAATTCCCACAGAATACATGAAAAATCTCTGATAATTCGTCAGTTCTCTACAGAATCTCACCAAATTCCAGAAAAGTCCCTCAAAGTTCCACAAACATCCCACAAAATCTCCTCAATATCCCACAAAATTCAAGAAAAATCACACAAAATTCCCTAAATCTTCTCAAAACACGACCAAATTCTAGAAAAATATCCCACCAAATCTCCACAAATTCCCACAGAATACATGAAAAATCCCTGATAATTTGTCAGTTCTCTACAGAATCTCACCAAATTCCAGAAAAGTCCCTCAAAGTTCCACAAACATCCCACAAAATCTCCTCAATATCCCACAAAATTCAAGAAAAATCACACAAAATTCCCTAAATCTTCTCAAAACACGACCAAATTCTAGAAAAATATCCCACCAAATCTCCACAAATTCCCACAGAATACATGAAAAATCCCTGATAATTTGTCAGTTCTCTACAGAATCTCACCAAATTCCAGAAAAGTCCCTCAAAGTTCCACAAACATCCCACAAAATCTCCTCAATATCCCACAAAATTCAAGAAAAATCACACAAAATTCCCTAAATCTTCTCAAAACACGACTAAATTCTAGAAAAATGTCCCACCAAATCTCCACAAATTCCCACAAAATACATGAAAAATCCCTCAAGATCCCTAAATCGCCTCAATATCCCAAAAAATTCCACAAAAATCCCACAAAACCTCCACAAGTTTCCACAAAATCTAAGAAAAATTCCTCAAAAGTCTTCAAGTCTCCTCAAAACCACACAAAGTCCTTGAAAAGGCCCACCAAATTCCAGTAAATCCCACAGATTCTCCACAAATTCCCACAAAATCTAAAACAAATTCCTCAAAATTCTTCAAGTCTCCTCAGAATCCCACACAATTCCAGAAAAAACCCACAAAATTCCAGAGAAGTCCCACAAAACTCCCTAAATCATTTCAAAACCCTACCAATTCACAGGAATGTCCCACAAAATCTCCACCAATTCCCAGAACATCCCACAAAAATCTCACAAAAATCCCTAAATCTTCTGAAAACTCGACCAAATTCCAGAAACGCCCCATAAAATCAGCACAGTTTCCCACAAAATTCAAGAAAAAACACCACACAATTCCCTAAATCTTTTCAAAATACCACAAAATTCTTGAAAAGCCCCACCAAATTCCCGAAACATCCCACAAAATGTCCTCAATACCCAACAAAATCCCAGAAAAGTCACACAAAATTCCCTAAATCTTCTCAAAACACGGCCAAAATCCAAAAAAATCTTACAGAATCTCCACAAATTCCCACAGAATACATGACAAATCCCTGATAATTCGTCAGTTCTCTACAGAATCTCACCAAATTCCTAAAAAGTCCCTCAAAGTTCCACAAACATCCCACAAAATGTCCTCAATACCCAACAAAATCCCAGAAAAATCCCACAAAATTCCCTAAATCTTCTCAAAACACGGCCAAAATCCACAAAAATCCCACAGAATCTCCACAAATTCCCACAGAATACATGAAAAATCCCTGATAATTCGTCAGTTCTCTACAGAATCTCACCAAATTCCAGAAAAGTCCCTCAAAGTTCCACAAACATCCCACAAAATCTCCTCAATGTCCCACAAAATTCAAGAAAAATCACACAAAATTCCCTAAATCTTCTCAAAACACAACCAAATTCTAGAAAAATATCCTACCAAATCTCCACAAATTCCCACAAAATACATGAAAAATCCCTCAAGATCCCTAAAACGCCTCAATATCCCAAAAAATTCCACAAAAATCCCACAAAACCTCCACAAGTTTCCACAAAATCTAAGAAAAATCCCTGAAAATTCTTCAAGTCTCCTCAAAACCACACAAAGTCCTTGAAAAGGCCCACCAAATTCCAGTAAAATCCCACAGAATCTCCACAAATTCCCACAAAATCTAAAACAAATTCCTCAAAATTCTTCAAGTCTCCTCAGAATCCCACACAATTCCAGAAAAAACCCACAAAATTCCAGAGAAGTCCCACAAAACTCCCTAAATCATTTCAAAACCCTACCAATTCACAGGAATGTCCCACAAAATCTCCACCAATTCCCAGAACATCCCACAAAAATCTCACAAAAATCCCTAAATCTTCGGAAAACTCGACCAAATTCCAGAAACGCCCCATAAAATCAGCACAGTTTCCCACAAAATTCAAGAAAAAACACCACAAAATTCCCTAAATCTTTTCAAAATACCACAAAATTCTTGAAAAGCCCCACCAAATTCCAGAAACATCCCACAAAATGTCCTCAATATCCAACAAAATCCCAGAAAAGTCCCACAAAATTCCCTAAATCTTCTCAAAACTCTACCAAAATCCACAAAAATCCCACCACATCTCCACAAATTCCCACAGAATACATGAAAAATCTCTGATAATTCGTCAGTTCTCTACAGAATCTCACCAAATTCCAGAAAAGTCCCTCAAAGTTCCACAAACATCCCACAAAATCTCCTCAATATCCCACAAAATTCAAGAAAAATCACACAAAATTCCCTAAATCTTCTCAAAACACGACCAAATTCTAGAAAAATATCCCACCAAATCTCCACAAATTCCCACAGAATACATGAAAAATCCCTGATAATTTGTCAGTTCTCTACAGAATCTCACCAAATTCCAGAAAAGTCCCTCAAAGTTCCACAAACATCCCACAAAATCTCCTCAATATCCCACAAAATTCAAGAAAAATCACACAAAATTCCCTAAATCTTCTCAAAACACGACCAAATTCTAGAAAAATATCCCACCAAATCTCCACAAATTCCCACAGAATACATGAAAAATCCCTGATAATTTGTCAGTTCTCTACAGAATCTCACCAAATTCCAGAAAAGTCCCTCAAAGTTCCACAAACATCCCACAAAATCTCCTCAATATCCCACAAAATTCAAGAAAAATCACACAAAATTCCCTAAATCTTCTCAAAACACGACTAAATTCTAGAAAAATATCCCACCAAATCTCCACAAATTCCCACAAAATACATGAAAAATCCCTCAAGATCCCTAAATCGCCTCAATATCCCAAAAAATTCCACAAAAATCCCACAAAACCTCCACAAGTTTCCACAAAATCTAAGAAAAATTCCTCAAAAGTCTTCAAGTCTCCTCAAAACCACACAAAGTCCTTGAACAGGCCCACCAAATTCCAGTAAATCCCACAGATTCTCCACAAATTCCCACAAAATCTAAAACAAATTCCTCAAAATTCTTCAAGTCTCCTCAGAATCCCACACAATTCCAGAAAAAACACACAAAATTCCAGAGAAGTCCCACAAAACTCCCTAAATCATTTCAAAACCCTACCAATTCACAGGAATGTCCCACAAAATCTCCACCAATTCCAAGAACATCCCACAAAAATCTCACAAAAATCCCTAAATCTTCGGAAAACTCGACCAAATTCCAGAAACGCCCCATAAAATCAGCACAGTTTCCCACAAAATTCAAGAAAAAACACCACAAAATTCCCTAAATCTTTTCAAAATACCACAAAATTCTTGAAAAGCCCCACCAAATTCCCGAAACATCCCACAAAATGTCCTCAATACCCAACAAAATCCCTGAAAAGTCACACAAAATTCCCTAAATCTTCTCAAAACACGGCCAAAATCCAAAAAAATCCCACAGAATCCCCACAAATTCCCACAGAATACATGACAAATCCCTGATAATTCGTCAGTTCTCTACAGAATCTCACCAAATTCCTAAAAAGTCCCTCAAAGTTCCACAAACATCCCACAAAATCTCCCCGGTATCCAATAAAATTCCAGGAAAAATCCCACAAAATTCCCTAAATCTTCTCAAAACATGGCCAAAATCCACAAAAATCCCACCGAATCTCCACAAATTCCCACAGAATACCTGAAAATACCCCTGATAATTCGTCAGTTCTCTACAGAATCTCACCAAATTCCAGAAAAGTCCCTCAAAGTTCCACAAACATCCCAGAAAAGCTCCTCAATATCCAACAAAATCCCAGAAAAATCACACAAAATTCCCTAAAACTTCTCAAAACACGACAAAATTCTAGAAAAATGTCCCATCAAATCTCCACAAAATCCCACAAAATACATGAAAAATCCCTCAAGATCCCTAAATCGCCTCAATATCCCACAAAATCCCACAAAAATCCCACAAAACCTCCACAAGTTTCCACAAAATCTAAGAAAAATTCCTCAAAAGTCTTCAAGTCTCCTCAAAACCACACAAAGTCCTTGAAAAGGCCCACCAAATTCCAGTAAAATCCCACAGATTCTCCACAAATTCCCACAAAATCTAAAACAAATTCCTCAAAATTCTTCAAGTCTCCTGAAAACCACACAATTTCAGAAAAACCCCACAAAATTCCAGAGAAGTCCCACAAAACTCCCTAAATCATTTCAAAACCCTACCAATTCACAGGAATGTCCCACAAAATCTCCACCAATTCCCAGAACATCCCACAAAAATCTCACAAAAATCCCTAAATCTTCGGAAAACTCGACCAAATTCCAGAAACGCCCCATAAAATCAGCACAGTTTCCCACAAAATTCAAGAAAAAACACCACACAATTCCCTAAACCTTTTCAAAATACCACAAAATTCTTGAAAAGCCCCACCAAATTCCCGAAACATCCCACAAAATGTCCTCAATACCCAACAAAATCCCAGAAAAATCACACAAAATTCCCTAAATCTTCTCAAAACACGGCCAAAATCCACAAAAATCCCACAGAATCTCCACAAATTCCCACAGAATACATGAAAAATCCCTGATAATTCGTCAGTTCTCTACAGAATCTCACCAAATTCCAGAAAAGTCCCTCAAAGTTCCACAAACATCCCACAAAATCTCCTCAATGTCCCACAAAATTCAAGAAAAATCACACAAAATTCCCTAAATCTTCTCAAAACACAACCAAATTCTAGAAAAATATCCTACCAAATCTCCACAAATTCCCACAAAATACATGAAAAATCCCTCAAGATCCCTAAAACGCCTCAATATCCCAAAAAATTCCACAAAAATCCCGCAAAACCTCCACAAGTTTCCACAAAATCTAAGAAAAATCCCTGAAAATTCTTCAAGTCTCCTCAAAACCACACAAAGTCCTTGAAAAGGCCCACCAAATTCCAGTAAAATCCCACAGAATCTCCACAAATTCCCACAAAATCTAAAACAAATTCCTCAAAATTCTTCAAGTCTCCTCAGAATCCCACACAATTCCAGAAAAAACCCACAAAATTCCAGAGAAGTCCCACAAAACTCCCTAAATCATTTCAAAACCCTACCAATTCACAGGAATGTCCCACAAAATCTCCACCAATTCCCAGAACATCCCACAAAAATCTCACAAAAATCCCTAAATCTTCTGAAAACTCGACCAAATTCCAGAAACGCCCCATAAAATCAGCACAGTTTCCCACAAAATTCAAGAAAAAACACCACAAAATTCCCTAAATCTTTTCAAAATACCACAAAATTCTTGAAAAGCCCCACCAAATTCCAGAAACATCCCACAAAATGTCCTCAATATCCAACAAAATCCCAGAAAAGTCCCACAAAATTCCCTAAATCTTCTCAAAACTCTACCAAAATCCACAAAAATCCCACCACATCTCCACAAATTCCCACAGAATACATGAAAAATCCCTGATAATTCGTCAGTTCTCTACAGAATCTCACCAAATTCCAGAAAAGTCCCTCAAAGTTCCACAAACATCCTACAAAATCTCCTCAATATCCCACAAAATTCAAGAAAAATCACACAAAAATCCCTAAATCTTCGGAAAACTCGACCAAATTCCAGAAACGCCCCATAAAATCAGCACAGTTTCCCACAAAATTCAAGAAAAAACACCACAAAATTCCCTAAATCTTTTCAAAATACCACAAAATTCTTGAAAAGCCCCACCAAATTCCAGAAACATCCCACAAAATGTCCTCAATATCCAACAAAATCCCAGAAAAGTCCCACAAAATTCCCTAAATCTTCTCAAAACTCTACCAAAATCCAAAAAAATCCCACAGAATCTCCACAAATTCCCACAGAATACATGACAAATCCCTGATAATTCGTCAGTTCTCTACAGAATCTCACCAAATTCCTAAAAAGTCCCTCAAAGTTCCACAAACATCCCACAAAATCTCCCCGGTATCCAATAAAATTCCAGGAAAAATCCCACAAAATTCCCTAAATCTTCTCAAAACATGGCCAAAATCCACAAAAATCCCACCGAATCTCCACAAATTCCCACAGAATACCTGAAAATACTCCTGATAATTCGTCAGTTCTCTACAGAATCTCACCAAATTCCAGAAAAGTCCCTCAAAGTTCCACAAACATCCCAGAAAAGCTCCTCAATATCCAACAAAATCCCAGAAAAATCACACAAAATTCCCTAAAACTTCTCAAAACATGACTAAATTCTAGAAAAATGTCCCACCAAATCTCCACAAAATCCCACAAAATACATGAAAAATCCCTCAAGATCCCTAAATCGCCTCAATATCCCACAAAATCCCACAAAAATCCCACAAAACCTCCACAAGTTTCCACAAAATCTAAGAAAAATTCCTCAAAAGTCTTCAAGTCTCCTCAAAACCACACAAAGTCCTTGAAAAGGCCCACCAAATTCCAGTAAAATCCCACAGATTCTCCACAAATTCCCACAAAATCTAAAACAAATTCCTCAAAATTCTTCAAGTCTCCTCAAAACCACACAATTTCAGAAAAACCCCACAAAATTCCAGAGAAGTCCCACAAAACTCCCTAAATCATTTCAAAACCCTACCAATTCACAGGAATGTCCCACAAAATCTCCACCAATTCCCAGAACATCCCACAAAAATCTCACAAAATTCCCTAAATCTTTTCAAAATACCACAAAATTCTTGAAAAGCCCCACCAAATTCCAGAAACATCCCACAAAATGTCCTCAATATCCAACAAAATCCCAGAAAAGTCCCACAAAATTCCCTAAATCTTTTCAAAACTCTACCAAAATCCACAAAAATCCCACCACATCTCCACAAATTCCCACAGAATACATGAAAAATCTCTGATAATTCGTCAGTTCTCTACAGAATCTCACCAAATTCCAGAAAAGTCCCTCAAAGTTCCACAAACATCACACAAAATCTCCTCAATATCCCACAAAATTCAAGAAAAATCACACAAAATTCCCTAAATCTTCTCAAAACACGACCAAATTCTAGAAAAATATCCCACCAAATCTCCACAAATTCCCACAGAATACATGAAAAATCCCTGATAATTTGTCAGTTCTCTACAGAATCTCACCAAATTCCAGAAAAGTCCCTCAAAGTTCCACAAACATCCCACAAAATCTCCTCAATATCCCACAAAATTCAAGAAAAATCACACAAAATTCCCTAAATCTTCTCAAAACACGACTAAATTCTAGAAAAATATCCCACCAAATCTCCACAAATTCCCACAAAATACATGAAAAATCCCTCAAGATCCCTAAATCGCCTCAATATCCCAAAAAATTCCACAAAAATCCCACAAAACCTCCACAAGTTTCCACAAAATCTAAGAAAAATTCCTCAGAATTCTTCAAGTCTCCTCAAAACCACACAAAGTCCTTGAAAAGGCCCACCAAATTCCAGTAAATCCCACAGATTCTCCACAAATTCCCACAAAATCTAAAACAAATTCCTCAAAATTCTTCAAGTCTCCTCAGAATCCCACACAATTCCAGAAAAAACACACAAAATTCCAGAGAAGTCCCACAAAACTCCCTAAATCATTTCAAAACCCTACCAATTCACAGGAATGTCCCACAAAATCTCCACCAATTCCCAGAACATCCCACAAAAATCTCACAAAAATCCCTAACACTTCTGAAAACTCGACCAAATTCCAGAAACGCCCCATAAAATCAGCACAGTTTCCCACAAAATTCAAGAAAAAACACCACAAAATTCCCTAAATCTTTTCAAAATTCCACAAAATTCTTGAAAAGCCCCACCAAATTCCCGAAACATCCCACAAAATGTCCTCAATACCCAACAAAATCCCAGAAAAGTCACACAAAATTCCCTAAATCTTCTCAAAACACGGCCAAAATCCAAAAAAATCCCACAGAATCTCCACAAATTCCCACAGAATACATGACAAATCCCTGATAATTCGTCAGTTCTCTACAGAATCTCACCAAATTCCTAAAAAGTCCCTCAAAGTTCCACAAACATCCCACAAAATCTCCTCAATGTCCCACAAAATTCAAGAAAAATCACACAAAATTCCCTAAATCTTCTCAAAACACAACCAAATTCTAGAAAAATATCCCACCAAATCTCCACAAATTCCCACAAAATACATGAAAAATCCCTCAAGATCCCTAAATCGCCTCAATATCCCAAAAAATTCCACAAAAATCCCACAAAACCTCCACAAGTTTCCACAAAATCTAAAACAAATTCCTCAAAATTCTTCAAGTCTCCTCAGAATCCCACACAATTCCAGAAAAAACCCACAAAATTCCAGAGAAGTCCCACAAAACTCCCTAAATCATTTCAAAACCCTACCAATTCACAGGAATGTCCCACAAAATCTCCACCAATTCCCAGAACATCCCACAAAAATCTCACAAAAATCCCTAAATCTTCGGAAAACTCGACCAAATTCCAGAAACACCCCATAAAATCAGCACAGTTTCCCACAAAATTCAAGAAAAAACACCACAAAATTCCCTAAATCTTTTCAAAATACCACAAAATTCTTGAAAAGCCCCACCAAATTCCAGAAACATCCCACAAAATGTCCTCAATATCCAACAAAATCCCAGAAAAGTCCCACAAAATTCCCTAAATCTTCTCAAAACTCTACCAAAATCCACAAAAATCCCACCACATCTCCACAAATTCCCACAGAATACATGAAAAATCTCTGATAATTCGTCAGTTCTCTACAGAATCTCACCAAATTCCAGAAAAGTCCCTCAAAGTTCCACAAACATCCCACAAAATCTCCTCAATATCCCACAAAATTCAAGAAAAATCACACAAAATTCCCTAAATCTTCTCAAAACACAACCAAATTCTAGAAAAATATCCCACCAAATCTCCACAAATTCCCACAAAATACATGAAAAATCCCTCAAGATCCCTAAATCGCCTCAATATCCCACAAAATCCCACAAAAATCCCACAAAACCTCCACAAGTTTCCACAAAATCTAAGAAAAATTCCTCAAAATTCTTCAAGTCTCCTCAAAACCACACAAAGTCCTTGATAAGGCCCACCAAATTCCAGTAAAATCCCACAGATTCTCCACAAATTCCCACAAAATCTAAAACAAATTCCTCAAAATTCTTCAAGTCTCCTCAGAATCCCACACAATTCCAGAAAAAACCCACAAAATTCCAGTGAAGTCCCACAAAACTCCCTAAATCATTTCAAAACCCTACCAATTCACAGGAATGTCCCACAAAATCTCCACCAATTCCCAGAAAATCCCAAAAAAATCTCACAAAAATCCCTAAATCTTCTGAAAACTCGACCAAATTCCAGAAACGCCCCATAAAATCAGCACAGTTTCCCACAAAATTCAAGAAAAAACACCACAAAATTCCCTATATCTTTTCAAAATACCACAAAATTCTTGAAAAGCCCCACCAAATTCCAGAAACATCCCACAAAATGTCCTCAATATCCAACAAAATCCCAGAAAAGTCCCACAAAATTCCCTAAATCTTCTCAAAACTCTACCAAATTCCAGAAAAATCCAACAGAATCTCCACAAATTCCCACAGAATAAATGACAAATCCCTGATAATTCGTCAATTCTCTACAGAATCTCACCAAATTCCTAAAAAGTCCCTCAAAGTTCCACAAACATCCCACAAAATCTCCCCGGAATCCAATAAAATTCCAGGAAAAATCCCACAAAATTCCCTAAATCTTCTAAAAACATGGCCAAAATCCACAAAAATCCCACCGAATCTCCACAAATTCCCACAGAATACATGAAAATACTCCTGAAAATTCCTCAGTTCTCTACAGAATCTCACCAAATTCCAGAAAAGTCCCTCAAAGTTCCACAAACATCCCACAAAATCTCCTCAATATCCCACAAAATCCCAGGAAAATCACACAAAATTCCCTAAATCTTCTCAAAACACGACTAAATTCTAGAAAAATGTCCCACCAAATCTCCACAAAATCCCACAAAATACATGAAAAATCTTTCAAGATCCCTAAATCGCCTCAATATCCCACAAAATCCCACAAAAATCCCACAAAACCTCCACAAGTTTCCACAAAATCTAAGAAAAATTCCTCAAAAGTTTTCAAGTCTCCTCAAAACCACACAAAGTCCTTGAAAAGGCCCACCAAATTCCAGTAAAATCCCACAGATTCTCCACAAATTCCCACAAAATCTAAAACAAATTCCTCAAAATTCTTCAAGTCTCCTCAAAACCACACAATTTCAGAAAAACCCCACAAAATTCCAGAGAAGTCCCACAAAACTCCCTAAATCATTTCAAAACCCTACCAATTCACAGGAATGTCCCACAAAATCTCCACCAATTCCCAGAACATCCCACAAAAATCTCACAAAAATCCCTAAATCTTCTGAAAACTCTTCCAAATTCCAGAAACGCCCCATAAAATCAGCACAGTTTCCCACAAAATTCAAGAAAAAACACCACACAATTCCCTAAACCTTTTCAAAATACCACAAAATTCTTGAAAAGCCCCACCAAATTCCCGAAACATCCCACAAAATGTCCTCAATATCCAACAAAATCCCAGAAAAATCACACAAAATTCCCTAAATCTTCTCAAAACACGGCCAAAATCCACAAAAATCCCACAGAATCTCCACAAATTCCCACAGAATACATGAAAAATCCCCGATAATTCGTCAGTTCTCTACAGAATCTCACCAAATTCCAGAAAAGTCCCTCAAAGTTCCACAAACATCCCACAAAATCTCCTCAATATCCCACAAAATTCAAGAAAAATCACACAAAATTCCCTAAATCTTCTCAAAACACGACCAAATTCTAGAAAAATATCCCACCAAATCTCCACAAATTCCCACAAAATACATGAAAATTCCCTCAAGATCCCTAAATCGCCTCAATATCCCAAAAAATTCCACAAAAATCCCACAAAACCTCCACAAGTTTCCACAAAATCTAAGAAAAATTCCTCAAAAGTCTTCAAGTCTCCTCAAAACCACACAATTCCAGAAAAACCCCACAAAATTCCAGAGAAGTCCCACAAAACTCCCTAAATCATTTCAAAACCCTACCAATTCAAAGGAATGTCCCACAAAATCTCCACCAATTCCCAGAAAATCCCAAAAAAATCTCACAAAAATCCCTAAATCTTCTGAAAACTCAACCAAATTCCAGAAACGCCCCATAAAATCAGCAGTTTCCCACAAAATTCAAGAAAAAACACCACAAAATTCCCAAAATCTTTTCAAAATACCACAAAATTCTTGAAAAGCCCCACCAAATTCCAGAAACATCCCACAAAATGTCCTCAATATCCAACAAAATCCCAGAAAAGTCCCACAAAATTCCCTAAATCTTCTCAAAACTGTACCAAATTCCAGAAAAATCCCACAGAATCTCCACAAATTCCCACAGAATACATGACAAATCCCTGATAATTCGTCAATTCTCTACAGAATCTCACCAAATTCCTAAAAAGTCCCTCAAAGTTCCACAAACATCCCACAAAATCTCCCCGGAATCCAATAAAATTCCAGGAAAAATCCCACAAAATTCCCTAAATCTTCTAAAAACATGGCCAAAATCCACAAAAATCCCACCGAATCTCCACAAATTCCCACAGAATACATGAAAATACCCCTGAAAATTCCTCAGTTCTCTACAGAATCTCACCAAATTCCAGAAAAGTCCCTCAAAGTTCCACAAACATCCCACAAAATCTCCTCAATATCCCACAAAATTCAAGAAAAATCACACAAAATTCCCTAAATCTTCTCAAAACACGACCAAATTCTAGAAAAATATCCCACCGAATCTCCACAAATTCCCACAAAATACATGAAAATACCCCTGATAATTCGTCAGTTCTCTACAGAATCTCACCAAATTCCAGAAAAGTCCCTCAAAGTTCCACAAACATCCCACAAAATCTCCTCAATATCCCACAAAATCCCAGAAAAATCACACAAAATTCCCTAAATCTTCTCAAAACACGACCAAATTCTAGAAAAATGTCCCACCAAATCTCCACAAAATCCCACAAAATACATGAAAAATCCCTCAAGATCCCTAAATCGCCTCAATATCCCACAAAATCCCACAAAAATCCCACAAAACCTCCACAAGTTTCCACAAAATCTAAGAAAAATTCCTCAAAAGTCTTCAAGTCTCCTCAAAACCACACAATTCCAGAAAAAACACACAAAATTCCAGAGAAGTCCCACAAAACTCCCTAAATCATTTCAAAACCCTACCAATTCACAGGAATGTCCCACAAAATCTCCACCAATTCCCAGAAAATCCCAAAAAAATCTCACAAAAATCCCTAAATCTTCTGAAAACTCGACCAAATTCCAGAAACGCCCCATAAAATCAGCACAGTTTCCCACAAAATTCAAGAAAAAACACCACAAAATTCCCAAAATCTTTTCAAAATACCACAAAATTCTTGAAAAGCCCCACCAAATTCCAGAAACATCCCACAAAATGTCCTCAATATCCAACAAAATCCCAGAAAAGTCCCACAAAATTCCCTAAATCTTCTCAAAACTCTACCAAATTCCAGAAAAATCCCACAGAATCTCCACAAATTCCCACAGAATACATGACAAATCCCTGATAATTCGTCAATTCTCTACAGAATCTCACCAAATTCCTAAAAAGTCCCTCAAAGTTCCACAAACATCCCACAAAATCTCCCCGGAATCCAATAAAATTCCAGGAAAAATCCCACAAAATTCCCTAAATCTTCTAAAAACATGGCCAAAATCCACAAAAATCCCACCGAATCTCCACAAATTCCCACAGAATACATGAAAATACCCCTGAAAATTCCTCAGTTCTCTACAGAATCTCAACAAATTCCAGAAAAGTCCCTCAAAGTTCCACAAACATCCCACAAAATCTCCTCAATATCCCACAAAATTCAAGAAAAATCACACAAAATTCCCTAAATCTTCTCAAAACACGACCAAATTCTAGAAAAATATCCCACCGAATCTCCACAAATTCCCACAAAATACATGAAAATACCCCTGATAATTCGTCAGTTCTCTACAGAATCTCACCAAATTCCAGAAAAGTCCCTCAAAGTTCCACAAACATCCCACAAAATCTCCTCAATATCCCACAAAATTCAAGAAAAATCACACAAAATTCCCTAAATCTTCTCAAAACACGACCAAATTCTAGAAAAATGTCCCACCAAATCTCCACAAAATCCCACAAAATACATGAAAAATCCCTCAAGATCCCTAAATCGCCTCAATATCCCACAAAATCCCACAAAAATCCCACAAAACCTCCACAAGTTTCCACAAAATCTAAGAAAAATTCCTCAAAATTCTTCAAGTCTCCTCAAAACCACACAAAGTCCTTGATAAGGCACACCAAATTCCAGTAAAATCCCACAGATTCTCCACAAATTCCCACAAAATCTAAAACAAATTCCTCAAAATTCTTCAAGTCTCCTCAAAACCACACAATTTCAGAAAAACCCCACAAAATTCCAGAGAAGTCCCACAAAACTCCCTAAATCATTTCAAAACCCTACCAATTCACAGGAATGTCCCACAAAATCTCCACCAATTCCCAGAACATCCCACAAAAATCTCACAAAAATCCCTAAATCTTCGGAAAACTCGACCAAATTCCAGAAACGCCCCATAAAATCAGCACAGTTTCCCACAAAATTCAAGAAAAAACACCACACAATTCCCTAAACCTTTTCAAAATACCACAAAATTCTTGAAAAGCCCCACCAAATTCCCGAAACATCCCACAAAATGTCCTCAATGCCCAACAAAATCCCAGAAAAATCACACAAAATTCCCTAAATCTTCTCAAAACTCTACCAAATTCCAGAAAAATCCCACAGAATCTCCACAAATTCCCACAGAATTCATGACAAATCCCTGATAATTCGTCAATTCTCTACAGAATCTCACCAAATTCCTAAAAAGTCCCTCAAAGTTCCACAAACATCCCACAAAATCTCCCCGGAATCCAATAAAATTCCAGGAAAAATCCCACAAAATTCCCTAAATCTTCTAAAAACATGGCCAAAATCCACAAAAATCCCACCGAATCTCCACAAATTCCCACAGAATACATGAAAATACCCCTGATAATTCGTCAGTTCTCTACAGAATCTCACCAAATTCCAGAAAAGTCCCTCAAAGTTCCACAAACATCCCACAAAATCTCCTCAATATCCCACAAAATTCAAGAAAAATCACACAAAATTCCCTAAATCTTCTCAAAACACGACCAAATTCTAGAAAAATATCCCACCAAATCTCCACAAATTCCCACAGAATACATGAAAAATCCCTGATAATTTCTCAGTTCTCTACAGAATCTCACCAAATTCCAGAAAAGTCCCTCAAAGTTCCACAAACATCCCACAAAATCTCCTCAATATCCCACAAAATTCAAGAAAAATCACACAAAATTCCCTAAATCTTCTCAAAACACGACTAAATTCTAGAAAAATATCCCACCAAATCTCCACAAATTCCCACAAAATACATGAAAAATCCCTCAAGATCCCTAAATCGCCTCAATATCCCAAAAAATTCCACAAAAATCCCACAAAACCTCCACAAGTTTCCACAAAATCTAAGAAAAATTCCTCAGAATTCTTCAAGTCTCCTCAAAACCACACAAAGTCCTTGAAAAGGCCCACCAAATTCCAGTAAATCCCACAGATTCTCCACAAATTCCCACAAAATCTTAAACAAATTCCTCAAAATTCTTCAAGTCTCCTCAGAATCCCACACAATTCCAGAAAAAACACACAAAATTCCAGAGAAGTCCCACAAAACTCCCTAAATCATTTCAAAACCCTACCAATTCACAGGAATGTCCCACAAAATCTCCACCAATTCCCAGAACATCCCACAAAAATCTCACAAAAATCCCTAACACTTCTGAAAACTCGACCAAATTCCAGAAACGCCCCATAAAATCAGCACAGTTTCCCACAAAATTCAAGAAAAAACACCACAAAATTCCCTAAATCTTTTCAAAATACCACAAAATTCTTGAAAAGCCCCACCAAATTCCCGAAACATCCCACAAAATGTCCTCAATATCCAACAAAATCCCAGAAAAGTCCCACAAAATTCCCTAAATCTTCTCAAAACTCTACCAAATTCCAGAAAAATCCCACAGAATCTCCACAAATTCCCACAGAATACATGACAAATCCCTGATAATTCGTCAATTCTCTACAGAATCTCACCAAATTCCTAAAAAGTCCCTCAAAGTTCCACAAACATCCCACAAAATCTCCCCGGAATCCAATAAAATTCCAGGAAAAATCCCACAAAATTCCCTAAATCTTCTAAAAACATGGCCAAAATCCACAAAAATCCCACCGAATCTCCACAAATTCCCACAGAATACATGAAAATACCCCTGAAAATTCCTCAGTTCTCTACAGAATCTCACCAAATTCCAGAAAAGTCCCTCAAAGTTCCACAAACATCCCACAAAATCTCCTCAATATCCCACAAAATTCAAGAAAAATCACACAAAATTCCCTAAATCTTCTCAAAACACGACCAAATTCTAGAAAAATATCCCACCGAATCTCCACAAATTCCCACAAAATACATGAAAATACCCCTGATAATTCGTCAGTTCTCTACAGAATCTCACCAAATTCCAGAAAAGTCCCTCAAAGTTCCACAAACATCCCACAAAATCTCCTCAATATCCCACAAAATCCCAGAAAAATCACACAAAATTCCCTAAATCTTCTCAAAACACGACCAAATTCTAGAAAAATGTCCCACCAAATCTCCACAAAATCCCACAAAATACATGAAAAATCCCTCAAGATCCCTAAATCGCCTCAATATCCCACAAAATCCCACAAAAATCCCACAAAACCTCCACAAGTTTCCACAAAATCTAAGAAAAATTCCTCAAAAGTCTTCAAGTCTCCTCAAAACCACACAATTCCAGAAAAAACACACAAAATTCCAGAGAAGTCCCACAAAACTCCCTAAATCATTTCAAAACCCTACCAATTCACAGGAATGTCCCACAAAATCTCCACCAATTCCCAGAAAATCCCAAAAAAATCTCACAAAAATCCCTAAATCTTCTGAAAACTCGACCAAATTCCAGAAACGCCCCATAAAATCAGCACAGTTTCCCACAAAATTCAAGAAAAAACACCACAAAATTCCCAAAATCTTTTCAAAATACCACAAAATTCTTGAAAAGCCCCACCAAATTCCAGAAACATCCCACAAAATGTCCTCAATATCCAACAAAATCCCAGAAAAGTCCCACAAAATTCCCTAAATCTTCTCAAAACTCTACCAAATTCCAGAAAAATCCCACAGAATCTCCACAAATTCCCACAGAATACATGACAAATCCCTGATAATTCGTCAATTCTCTACAGAATCTCACCAAATTCCTAAAAAGTCCCTCAAAGTTCCACAAACATCCCACAAAATCTCCCCGGAATCCAATAAAATTCCAGGAAAAATCCCACAAAATTCCCTAAATCTTCTAAAAACATGGCCAAAATCCACAAAAATCCCACCGAATCTCCACAAATTCCCACAGAATACATGAAAATACCCCTGAAAATTCCTCAGTTCTCTACAGAATCTCACCAAATTCCAGAAAAGTCCCTCAAAGTTCCACAAACATCCCACAAAATCTCCTCAATATCCCACAAAATTCAAGAAAAATCACACAAAATTCCCTAAATCTTCTCAAAACACGACCAAATTCTAGAAAAATATCCCACCGAATCTCCACAAATTCCCACAAAATACATGAAAATACCCCTGATAATTCGTCAGTTCTCTACAGAATCTCACCAAATTCCAGAAAAGTCCCTCAAAGTTCCACAAACATCCCACAAAATCTCCTCAATATCCCACAAAATTCAAGAAAAATCACACAAAATTCCCTAAATCTTCTCAAAACACGACCAAATTCTAGAAAAATGTCCCACCAAATCTCCACAAAATCCCACAAAATACATGAAAAATCCCTCAAGATCCCTAAATCGCCTCAATATCCCACAAAATCCCACAAAAATCCCACAAAACCTCCACAAGTTTCCACAAAATCTAAGAAAAATTCCTCAAAATTCTTCAAGTCTCCTCAAAACCACACAAAGTCCTTGATAAGGCACACCAAATTCCAGTAAAATCCCACAGATTCTCCACAAATTCCCACAAAATCTAAAACAAATTCCTCAAAATTCTTCAAGTCTCCTCAAAACCACACAATTTCAGAAAAACCCCACAAAATTCCAGAGAAGTCCCACAAAACTCCCTAAATCATTTCAAAACCCTACCAATTCACAGGAATGTCCCACAAAATCTCCACCAATTCCCAGAACATCCCACAAAAATCTCACAAAAATCCCTAAATCTTCGGAAAACTCGACCAAATTCCAGAAACGCCCCATAAAATCAGCACAGTTTCCCACAAACTTCAAGAAAAAACACCACACAATTCCCTAAACCTTTTCAAAATACCACAAAATTCTTGAAAAGCCCCACCAAATTCCCGAAACATCCCACAAAATGTCCTCAATGCCCAACAAAATCCCAGAAAAATCACACAAAATTCCCTAAATCTTCTCAAAACTCTACCAAATTCCAGAAAAATCCCACAGAATCTCCACAAATTCCCACAGAATTCATGACAAATCCCTGATAATTCGTCAATTCTCTACAGAATCTCACCAAATTCCTAAAAAGTCCCTCAAAGTTCCACAAACATCCCACAAAATCTCCCCGGAATCCAATAAAATTCCAGGAAAAATCCCACAAAATTCCCTAAATCTTCTAAAAACATGGCCAAAATCCACAAAAATCCCACCGAATCTCCACAAATTCCCACAGAATACCTGAAAATACCCCTGATAATTCGTCAGTTCTCTACAGAATCTCACCAAATTCCAGAAAAGTCCCTCAAAGTTCCACAAACATCCCACAAAATCTCCTCAATATCCCACAAAATTCAAGAAAAATCACACAAAATTCCCTAAATCTTCTCAAAACACGACCAAATTCTAGAAAAATATCCCACCAAATCTCCACAAATTCCCACAGAATACATGAAAAATCCCTGATAATTTGTCAGTTCTCTACAGAATCTCACCAAATTCCAGAAAAGTCCCTCAAAGTTCCACAAACATCCCACAAAATCTCCTCAATATCCCACAAAATTCAAGAAAAATCACACAAAATTCCCTAAATCTTCTCAAAACACGACTAAATTCTAGAAAAATATCCCACCAAATCTCCACAAATTCCCACAAAATACATGAAAAATCCCTCAAGATCCCTAAATCGCCTCAATATCCCAAAAAATTCCACAAAAATCCCACAAAACCTCCACAAGTTTCCACAAAATCTAAGAAAAATTCCTCAGAATTCTTCAAGTCTCCTCAAAACCACACAAAGTCCTTGAAAAGGCCCACCAAATTCCAGTAAATCCCACAGATTCTCCACAAATTCCCACAAAATCTTAAACAAATTCCTCAAAATTCTTCAAGTCTCCTCAGAATCCCACACAATTCCAGAAAAAACACACAAAATTCCAGAGAAGTCCCACAAAACTCCCTAAATCATTTCAAAACCCTACCAATTCACAGGAATGTCCCACAAAATCTCCACCAATTCCCAGAACATCCCACAAAAATCTCACAAAAATCCCTAACACTTCTGAAAACTCGACCAAATTCCAGAAACGCCCCATAAAATCAGCACAGTTTCCCACAAAATTCAAGAAAAAACACCACAAAATTCCCTAAATCTTTTCAAAATACCACAAAATTCTTGAAAAGCCCCACCAAATTCCCGAAACATCCCACAAAATGTCCTCAATACCCAACAAAATCCCAGAAAAGTCACACAAAATTCCCTAAATCTTCTCAAAACACGGCCAAAATCCAAAAAAATCCCACAGAATCTCCACAAATTCCCACAGAATACATGACAAATCCCTGATAATTCGTCAGTTCTCTACAGAATCTCACCAAATTCCTAAAAAGTCCCTCAAAGTTCCACAAACATCCCACAAAATCTCCTCAATGTCCCACAAAATTCAAGAAAAATCACACAAAATTCCCTAAATCTTCTCAAAACACAACCAAATTCTAGAAAAATATCCCACCAAATCTCCACAAATTCCCACAAAATACATGAAAAATCCCTCAAGATCCCTAAATCGCCTCAATATCCCAAAAAATTCCACAAAAATCCCACAAAACCTCCACAAGTTTCCACAAAATCTAAGAAAAATTCCTCAAAAGTCTTCAAGTCTCCTCAAAACCACACAATTCCAGAAAAACCCCACAAAATTCCAGAGAAGTCCCACAAAACTCCCTAAATCATTTCAAAACCCTACCAATTCACAGGAATGTCCCACAAAATCTCCACCAATTCCCAGAAAATCCCACAAATATCTCACAAAAATCCCTAAATCTTCTGAAAACTCGACCAAATTCCAGAAACGCCCCATAAAATCAGCACAGTTTCCCACAAAATTCAAGAAAAAACACCACAAAATTCCCTAAATCTTTTCAAAATACCACAAAATTCTTGAAAAGCCCCACCAAATTCCAGAAACATCCCACAAAATGTCCTCAATATCCAACAAAATCCCAGAAAAGTCCCACAAAATTCCCTAAATCTTCTCAAAACTCTACCAAATTCCAGAAAAATCCCACAGAATCTCCACAAATTCCCACAGAATACATGACAAATCCCTGATAATTCGTCAATTCTCTACAGAATCTCACCAAATACCAGAAAAGTCCCTCAAAGTTCCACAAACATCCCACAAAATCTCCCCGGAATCCAATAAAATTCCAGGAAAAATCCCACAAAATTCCCTAAATCTTCTAAAAACATGGCCAAAATCCACAAAAATCCCACCGAATCTCCACAAATTCCCACAGAATACATGAAAATACCCCTGATAATTCGTCAGTTCTCTACAGAATCTCACCAAATTCCAGAAAAGTCCCTCAAAGTTCCACAAACATCCCACAAAATCTCCTCAATATCCCACAAAATTCAAGAAAAATCACACAAAATTCCCTAAATCTTCTCAAAACACGACCAAATTCTAGAAAAATGTCCCACCAAATCTCCACAAAATCCCACAAAATACATGAAAAATCCCTCAAGATCCCTAAATCGCCTCAATATCCCACAAAATCCCACAAAAATCCCACAAAACCTCCACAAGTTTCCACAAAATCTAAGAAAAATTCCTCAAAATTCTTCAAGTCTCCTCAAAACCACACAAAGTCCTTGATAAGGCACACCAAATTCCAGTAAAATCCCACAGATTCTCCACAAATTCCCACAAAATCTAAAACAAATTCCTCAAAATTCTTCAAGTCTCCTCAAAACCACACAATTTCAGAAAAACCCCACAAAATTCCAGAGAAGTCCCACAAAACTCCCTAAATCATTTCAAAACCCTACCAATTCACAGGAATGTCCCACAAAATCTCCACCAATTCCCAGAACATCCCACAAAAATCTCACAAAAATCCCTAAATCTTCGGAAAACTCGACCAAATTCCAGAAACGCCCCATAAAATCAGCACAGTTTCCCACAAAATTCAAGAAAAAACACCACACAATTCCCTAAACCTTTTCAAAATACCACAAAATTCTTGAAAAGCCCCACCAAATTCCCGAAACATCCCACAAAATGTCCTCAATACCCAACAAAATCCCAGAAAAATCACACAAAATTCCCTAAATCTTCTCAAAACACGGCCAAAATCCACAAAAATCCCACCAAATCTCCACAAATTCCCACAGAATACATGAAAAATCCCTGATAATTTGTCAGTTCTCTACAGAATCTCACCAAATTCCAGAAAAGTCCCTCAAAGTTCCACAAACATCCCACAAAATCTCCTCAATGTCCCACAAAATTCAAGAAAAATCACACAAAATTCCCTAAATCTTCTCAAAACACAACCAAATTCTAGAAAAATATCCCACCAAATCTCCACAAATTCCCACAAAATACATGAAAAATCCCTCAAGATCCCTAAATCGCCTCAATATCCCAAAAAATTCCACAAAAATCCCACAAAACCTCCACAAGTTTCCACAAAATCTAAGAAAAATTCCTCAAAAGTCTTCAAGTCTCCTCAAAACCACACAATTCCAGAAAAAACACACAAAATTCCAGAGAAGTCCCACAAAACTCCCTAAATCATTTCAAAACCCTACCAATTCACAGGAATGTCCCACAAAATCTCCACCAATTCCCAGAAAATCCCAAAAAAATCTCACAAAAATCCCTAAATCTTCTGAAAACTCGACCAAATTCCAGAAACGCCCCATAAAATCAGCACAGTTTCCCACAAAATTCAAGAAAAAACACCACAAAATTCCCAAAATCTTTTCAAAATACCACAAAATTCTTGAAAAGCCCCACCAAATTCCAGAAACATCCCACAAAATGTCCTCAATATCCAACAAAATCCCAGAAAAGTCCCACAAAATTCCCTAAATCTTCTCAAAACTCTACCAAATTCCAGAAAAATCCCACAGAATCTCCACAAATTCCCACAGAATACATGACAAATCCCTGATAATTCGTCAATTCTCTACAGAATCTCACCAAATTCCTAAAAAGTCCCTCAAAGTTCCACAAACATCCCACAAAATCTCCCCGGAATCCAATAAAATTCCAGGAAAAATCCCACAAAATTCCCTAAATCTTCTAAAAACATGGCCAAAATCCACAAAAATCCCACCGAATCTCCACAAATTCCCACAGAATACATGAAAATACCCCTGAAAATTCCTCAGTTCTCTACAGAATCTCACCAAATTCCAGAAAAGTCCCTCAAAGTTCCACAAACATCCCACAAAATCTCCTCAATATCCCACAAAATTCAAGAAAAATCACACAAAATTCCCTAAATCTTCTCAAAACACGACCAAATTCTAGAAAAATATCCCACCGAATCTCCACAAATTCCCACAAAATACATGAAAATACCCCTGATAATTCGTCAGTTCTCTACAGAATCTCACCAAATTCCAGAAAAGTCCCTCAAAGTTCCACAAACATCCCACAAAATCTCCTCAATATCCCACAAAATTCAAGAAAAATCACACAAAATTCCCTAAATCTTCTCAAAACACGACCAAATTCTAGAAAAATGTCCCACCAAATCTCCACAAAATCCCACAAAATACATGAAAAATCCCTCAAGATCCCTAAATCGCCTCAATATCCCACAAAATCCCACAAAAATCCCACAAAACCTCCACAAGTTTCCACAAAATCTAAGAAAAATTCCTCAAAATTCTTCAAGTCTCCTCAAAACCACACAAAGTCCTTGATAAGGCACACCAAATTCCAGTAAAATCCCACAGAATCTCCACAAATTCCCACAAAATCTAAAACAAATTCCTCAAAATTCTTCAAGTCTCCTCAAAACCACACAATTTCAGAAAAACCCCACAAAATTCCAGAGAAGTCCCACAAAACTCCCTAAATCATTTCAAAACCCTACCAATTCACAGGAATGTCCCACAAAATCTCCACCAATTCCCAGAACATCCCACAAAAATCTCACAAAAATCCCTAAATCTTCGGAAAACTCGACCAAATTCCAGAAACGCCCCATAAAATCAGCACAGTTTCCCACAAAATTCAAGAAAAAACACCACACAATTCCCTAAACCTTTTCAAAATACCACAAAATTCTTGAAAAGCCCCACCAAATTCCCGAAACATCCCACAAAATGTCCTCAATGCCCAACAAAATCCCAGAAAAATCACACAAAATTCCCTAAATCTTCTCAAAACTCTACCAAATTCCAGAAAAATCCCACAGAATCTCCACAAATTCCCACAGAATACATGACAAATCCCTGATAATTCGTCAATTCTCTACAGAATCTCACCAAATTCCAGAAAAGTCCCTCAAAGTTCCACAAACATCCCACAAAATCTCCTCAATATCCCACAAAATTCAAGAAAAATCACACAAAATTCCCTAAATCTTCTCAAAACACGACCAAATTCTAGAAAAATATCCCACCAAATCTCCACAAATTCCCACAGAATACATGAAAAATCCCTGATAATTTGTCAGTTCTCTACAGAATCTCACCAAATTCCAGAAAAGTCCCTCAAAGTTCCACAAACATCCCACAAAATCTCCTCAATATCCCACAAAATTCAAGAAAAATCACACAAAATTCCCTAAATCTTCTCAAAACACGACCAAATTCTAGAAAAATATCCCACCAAATCTCCACAAATTCCCACAGAATACATGAAAAATCCCTGATAATTTGTCAGTTCTCTACAGAATCTCACCAAATTCCAGAAAAGTCCCTCAAAGTTCCACAAACATCCCACAAAATCTCCTCAATATCCCACAAAATTCAAGAAAAATCACACAAAATTCCCTAAATCTTCTCAAAACACGACTAAATTCTAGAAAAATGTCCCACCAAATCTCCACAAATTCCCACAAAATACATGAAAAATCCCTCAAGATCCCTAAATCGCCTCAATATCCCAAAAAATTCCACAAAAATCCCACAAAACCTCCACAAGTTTCCACAAAATCTAAGAAAAATTCCTCAAAAGTCTTCAAGTCTCCTCAAAACCACACAAAGTCCTTGAAAAGGCCCACCAAATTCCAGTAAATCCCACAGATTCTCCACAAATTCCCACAAAATCTAAAACAAATTCCTCAAAATTCTTCAAGTCTCCTCAGAATCCCACACAATTCCAGAAAAAACACACAAAATTCCAGAGAAGTCCCACAAAACTCCCTAAATCATTTCAAAACCCTACCAATTCACAGGAATGTCCCACAAAATCTCCACCAATTCCCAGAACATCCCACAAAAATCTCACAAAAATCCCTAACACTTCTGAAAACTCGACCAAATTCCAGAAACGCCCCATAAAATCAGCACAGTTTCCCACAAAATTCAAGAAAAAACACCACAAAATTCCCTAAATCTTTTCAAAATACCACAAAATTCTTGAAAAGCCCCACCAAATTCCCGAAACATCCCACAAAATGTCCTCAATACCCAACAAAATCCCAGAAAAGTCACACAAAATTCCCTAAATCTTCTCAAAACACGGCCAAAATCCAAAAAAATCCCACAGAATCTCCACAAATTCCCACAGAATACATGACAAATCCCTGATAATTCGTCAGTTCTCTACAGAATCTCACCAAATTCCTAAAAAGTCCCTCAAAGTTCCACAAACATCCCACAAAATCTCTTCAATGTCCCACAAAATTCAAGAAAAATCACACAAAATTCCCTAAATCTTCTCAAAACACAACCAAATTCTAGAAAAATATCCCACCAAATCTCCACAAATTCCCACAAAATACATGAAAAATCCCTCAAGATCCCTAAATCGCCTCAATATCCCAAAAAATTCCACAAAAATCCCACAAAACCTCCACAAGTTTCCACAAAATCTAAGAAAAATTCCTCAAAAGTCTTCAAGTCTCCTCAAAACCACACAATTCCAGAAAAACCCCACAAAATTCCAGAGAAGTCCCACAAAACTCCCTAAATCATTTCAAAACCCTACCAATTCACAGGAATGTCCCACAAAATCTCCACCAATTCCCAGAAAATCCCACAAAAATCTCACAAAAATCCCTAAATCTTCTGAAAACTCGACCAAATTCCAGAAACACCCCATAAAATCAGCACAGTTTCCCACAAAATTCAAGAAAAAACACCACAAAATTCCCTAAATCTTTTCAAAATACCACAAAATTCTTGAAAAGCCCCACCAAATTCCAGAAACATCCCACAAAATGTCCTCAATATCCAACAAAATCCCAGAAAAGTCCCACAAAATTCCCTAAATCTTCTCAAAACTCTACCAAAATCCAAAAAAATCCCACCACATCTCCACAAATTCCCACAGAATACATGAAAAATCTCTGATAATTCGTCAGTTCTCTACAGAATCTCACCAAATTCCAGAAAAGTCCCTCAAAGTTCCACAAACATCCCACAAAATCTCCTCAATATCCCACAAAATTCAAGAAAAATCACACAAAATTCCCTAAATCTTCTCAAAACACGACCAAATTCTAGAAAAATATCCCACCAAATCTCCACAAATTCCCACAAAATACATGAAAATACCCCTGATAATTCGTCAGTTCTCTACAGAATCTCACCAAATTCCAGAAAAGTCCCTCAAAGTTCCACAAACATCCCACAAAATCTCCTCAATATCCCACAAAATTCAAGAAAAATCACACAAAATTCCCTAAATCTTCTCAAAACACGACCAAATTCTAGAAAAATGTCCCACCAAATCTCCACAAAATCCCACAAAATACATGAAAAATCCCTCAAGATCCCTAAATCGCCTCAATATCCCACAAAATCCCACAAAAATCCCACAAAACCTCCACAAGTTTCCACAAAATCTAAGAAAAATTCCTCAAAATTCTTCAAGTCTCCTCAAAACCACACAAAGTCCTTGATAAGGCCCACCAAATTCCAGTAAAATCCCACAGATTCTCCACAAATTCCCACAAAATCTAAAACAAATTCCTCAAAAGTCTTCAAGTCTCCTCAAAACCACACAATTCCAGAAAAAACACACAAAATTCCAGAGAAGTCCCACAAAACTCCCTAAATCATTTCAAAACCCTACCAATTCACAGGAATGTCCCACAAAATCTCCACCAATTCCCAGAAAATCCCAAAAAAATCTCACAAAAATCCCTAAATCTTCTGAAAACTCGACCAAATTCCAGAAACGCCCCATAAAATCAGCACAGTTTCCCACAAAATTCAAGAAAAAACACCACAAAATTCCCAAAATCTTTTCAAAATACCACAAAATTCTTGAAAAGCCCCACCAAATTCCAGAAACATCCCACAAAATGTCCTCAATATCCAACAAAATCCCAGAAAAGTCCCACAAAATTCCCTAAATCTTCTCAAAACTCTACCAAATTCCAGAAAAATCCCACAGAATCTCCACAAATTCCCACAGAATACATGACAAATCCCTGATAATTCGTCAATTCTCTACAGAATCTCACCAAATTCCTAAAAAGTCCCTCAAAGTTCCACAAACATCCCACAAAATCTCCCCGGAATCCAATAAAATTCCAGGAAAAATCCCACAAAATTCCCTAAATCTTCTAAAAACATGGCCAAAATCCACAAAAATCCCACCGAATCTCCACAAATTCCCACAGAATACATGAAAATACCCCTGAAAATTCCTCAGTTCTCTACAGAATCTCACCAAATTCCAGAAAAGTCCCTCAAAGTTCCACAAACATCCCACAAAATCTCCTCAATATCCCACAAAATTCAAGAAAAATCACACAAAATTCCCTAAATCTTCTCAAAACACGACCAAATTCTAGAAAAATATCCCACCGAATCTCCACAAATTCCCACAAAATACATGAAAATACCCCTGATAATTCGTCAGTTCTCTACAGAATCTCACCAAATTCCAGAAAAGTCCCTCAAAGTTCCACAAACATCCCACAAAATCTCCTCAATATCCCACAAAATTCAAGAAAAATCACACAAAATTCCCTAAATCTTCTCAAAACACGACCAAATTCTAGAAAAATGTCCCACCAAATCTCCACAAAATCCCACAAAATACATGAAAAATCCCTCAAGATCCCTAAATCGCCTCAATATCCCACAAAATCCCACAAAAATCCCACAAAACCTCCACAAGTTTCCACAAAATCTAAGAAAAATTCCTCAAAATTCTTCAAGTCTCCTCAAAACCACACAAAGTCCTTGATAAGGCACACCAAATTCCAGTAAAATCCCACAGAATCTCCACAAATTCCCACAAAATCTAAAACAAATTCCTCAAAATTCTTCAAGTCTCCTCAAAACCACACAATTTCAGAAAAACCCCACAAAATTCCAGAGAAGTCCCACAAAACTCCCTAAATCATTTCAAAACCCTACCAATTCACAGGAATGTCCCACAAAATCTCCACCAATTCCCAGAACATCCCACAAAAATCTCACAAAAATCCCTAAATCTTCGGAAAACTCGACCAAATTCCAGAAACGCCCCATAAAATCAGCACAGTTTCCCACAAAATTCAAGAAAAAACACCACACAATTCCCTAAACCTTTTCAAAATACCACAAAATTCTTGAAAAGCCCCACCAAATTCCCGAAACATCCCACAAAATGTCCTCAATGCCCAACAAAATCCCAGAAAAATCACACAAAATTCCCTAAATCTTCTCAAAACTCTACCAAATTCCAGAAAAATCCCACAGAATCTCCACAAATTCCCACAGAATACATGACAAATCCCTGATAATTCGTCAATTCTCTACAGAATCTCACCAAATTCCAGAAAAGTCCCTCAAAGTTCCACAAACATCCCACAAAATCTCCTCAATATCCCACAAAATTCAAGAAAAATCACACAAAATTCCCTAAATCTTCTCAAAACACGACCAAATTCTAGAAAAATATCCCACCAAATCTCCACAAATTCCCACAGAATACATGAAAAATCCCTGATAATTTGTCAGTTCTCTACAGAATCTCACCAAATTCCAGAAAAGTCCCTCAAAGTTCCACAAACATCCCACAAAATCTCCTCAATATCCCACAAAATTCAAGAAAAATCACACAAAATTCCCTAAATCTTCTCAAAACACGACCAAATTCTAGAAAAATATCCCACCAAATCTCCACAAATTCCCACAGAATACATGAAAAATCCCTGATAATTTGTCAGTTCTCTACAGAATCTCACCAAATTCCAGAAAAGTCCCTCAAAGTTCCACAAACATCCCACAAAATCTCCTCAATATCCCACAAAATTCAAGAAAAATCACACAAAATTCCCTAAATCTTCTCAAAACACGACTAAATTCTAGAAAAATGTCCCACCAAATCTCCACAAATTCCCACAAAATACATGAAAAATCCCTCAAGATCCCTAAATCGCCTCAATATCCCAAAAAATTCCACAAAAATCCCACAAAACCTCCACAAGTTTCCACAAAATCTAAGAAAAATTCCTCAAAAGTCTTCAAGTCTCCTCAAAACCACACAAAGTCCTTGAAAAGGCCCACCAAATTCCAGTAAATCCCACAGATTCTCCACAAATTCCCACAAAATCTAAAACAAATTCCTCAAAATTCTTCAAGTCTCCTCAGAATCCCACACAATTCCAGAAAAAACACACAAAATTCCAGAGAAGTCCCACAAAACTCCCTAAATCATTTCAAAACCCTACCAATTCACAGGAATGTCCCACAAAATCTCCACCAATTCCCAGAACATCCCACAAAAATCTCACAAAAATCCCTAACACTTCTGAAAACTCGACCAAATTCCAGAAACGCCCCATAAAATCAGCACAGTTTCCCACAAAATTCAAGAAAAAACACCACAAAATTCCCTAAATCTTTTCAAAATACCACAAAATTCTTGAAAAGCCCCACCAAATTCCCGAAACATCCCACAAAATGTCCTCAATACCCAACAAAATCCCAGAAAAGTCACACAAAATTCCCTAAATCTTCTCAAAACACGGCCAAAATCCAAAAAAATCCCACAGAATCTCCACAAATTCCCACAGAATACATGACAAATCCCTGATAATTCGTCAGTTCTCTACAGAATCTCACCAAATTCCTAAAAAGTCCCTCAAAGTTCCACAAACATCCCACAAAATCTCTTCAATGTCCCACAAAATTCAAGAAAAATCACACAAAATTCCCTAAATCTTCTCAAAACACAACCAAATTCTAGAAAAATATCCCACCAAATCTCCACAAATTCCCACAAAATACATGAAAAATCCCTCAAGATCCCTAAATCGCCTCAATATCCCAAAAAATTCCACAAAAATCCCACAAAACCTCCACAAGTTTCCACAAAATCTAAGAAAAATTCCTCAAAAGTCTTCAAGTCTCCTCAAAACCACACAATTCCAGAAAAACCCCACAAAATTCCAGAGAAGTCCCACAAAACTCCCTAAATCATTTCAAAACCCTACCAATTCACAGGAATGTCCCACAAAATCTCCACCAATTCCCAGAAAATCCCACAAAAATCTCACAAAAATCCCTAAATCTTCTGAAAACTCGACCAAATTCCAGAAACACCCCATAAAATCAGCACAGTTTCCCACAAAATTCAAGAAAAAACACCACAAAATTCCCTAAATCTTTTCAAAATACCACAAAATTCTTGAAAAGCCCCACCAAATTCCAGAAACATCCCACAAAATGTCCTCAATATCCAACAAAATCCCAGAAAAGTCCCACAAAATTCCCTAAATCTTCTCAAAACTCTACCAAAATCCAAAAAAATCCCACCACATCTCCACAAATTCCCACAGAATACATGAAAAATCTCTGATAATTCGTCAGTTCTCTACAGAATCTCACCAAATTCCAGAAAAGTCCCTCAAAGTTCCACAAACATCCCACAAAATCTCCTCAATATCCCACAAAATTCAAGAAAAATCACACAAAATTCCCTAAATCTTCTCAAAACACGACCAAATTCTAGAAAAATATCCCACCAAATCTCCACAAATTCCCACAAAATACATGAAAATACCCCTGATAATTCGTCAGTTCTCTACAGAATCTCACCAAATTCCAGAAAAGTCCCTCAAAGTTCCACAAACATCCCACAAAATCTCCTCAATATCCCACAAAATTCAAGAAAAATCACACAAAATTCCCTAAATCTTCTCAAAACACGACCAAATTCTAGAAAAATGTCCCACCAAATCTCCACAAAATCCCACAAAATACATGAAAAATCCCTCAAGATCCCTAAATCGCCTCAATATCCCACAAAATCCCACAAAAATCCCACAAAACCTCCACAAGTTTCCACAAAATCTAAGAAAAATTCCTCAAAATTCTTCAAGTCTCCTCAAAACCACACAAAGTCCTTGATAAGGCCCACCAAATTCCAGTAAAATCCCACAGATTCTCCACAAATTCCCACAAAATCTAAAACAAATTCCTCAAAATTCTTCAAGTCTCCTCAAAACCACACAATTTCAGAAAAACCCCACAAAATTCCAGAGAAGTCCCACAAAACTCCCTAAATCATTTCAAAACCCTACCAATTCACAGGAATGTCCCACAAAATCTCCACCAATTCCCAGAACATCCCACAAAAATCTCACAAAAATCCCTAAATCTTCGGAAAACTCGACCAAATTCCAGAAACGCCCCATAAAATCAGCACAGTTTCCCACAAAATTCAAGAAAAAACACCACACAATTCCCTAAACCTTTTCAAAATACCACAAAATTCTTGAAAAGCCCCACCAAATTCCCGAAACATCCCACAAAATGTCCTCAATACCCAACAAAATCCCAGAAAAATCACACAAAATTCCCTAAATCTTCTCAAAACACGGCCAAAATCCACAAAAATCCCACCAAATCTCCACAAATTCCCACAGAATACATGAAAAATCCCTGATAATTTGTCAGTTCTCTACAGAATCTCACCAAATTCCAGAAAAGTCCCTCAAAGTTCCACAAACATCCCACAAAATCTCCTCAATGTCCCACAAAATTCAAGAAAAATCACACAAAATTCCCTAAATCTTCTCAAAACACAACCAAATTCTAGAAAAATATCCCACCAAATCTCCACAAATTCCCACAAAATACATGAAAAATCCCTCAAGATCCCTAAATCGCCTCAATATCCCAAAAAATTCCACAAAAATCCCACAAAACCTCCACAAGTTTCCACAAAATCTAAGAAAAATTCCTCAAAAGTCTTCAAGTCTCCTCAAAACCACACAATTCCAGAAAAAACACACAAAATTCCAGAGAAGTCCCACAAAACTCCCTAAATCATTTCAAAACCCTACCAATTCACAGGAATGTCCCACAAAATCTCCACCAATTCCCAGAAAATCCCAAAAAAATCTCACAAAAATCCCTAAATCTTCTGAAAACTCGACCAAATTCCAGAAACGCCCCATAAAATCAGCACAGTTTCCCACAAAATTCAAGAAAAAACACCACAAAATTCCCAAAATCTTTTCAAAATACCACAAAATTCTTGAAAAGCCCCACCAAATTCCAGAAACATCCCACAAAATGTCCTCAATATCCAACAAAATCCCAGAAAAGTCCCACAAAATTCCCTAAATCTTCTCAAAACTCTACCAAATTCCAGAAAAATCCCACAGAATCTCCACAAATTCCCACAGAATACATGACAAATCCCTGATAATTCGTCAATTCTCTACAGAATCTCACCAAATTCCTAAAAAGTCCCTCAAAGTTCCACAAACATCCCACAAAATCTCCCCGGAATCCAATAAAATTCCAGGAAAAATCCCACAAAATTCCCTAAATCTTCTAAAAACATGGCCAAAATCCACAAAAATCCCACCGAATCTCCACAAATTCCCACAGAATACATGAAAATACCCCTGAAAATTCCTCAGTTCTCTACAGAATCTCACCAAATTCCAGAAAAGTCCCTCAAAGTTCCACAAACATCCCACAAAATCTCCTCAATATCCCACAAAATTCAAGAAAAATCACACAAAATTCCCTAAATCTTCTCAAAACACGACCAAATTCTAGAAAAATATCCCACCGAATCTCCACAAATTCCCACAAAATACATGAAAATACCCCTGATAATTCGTCAGTTCTCTACAGAATCTCACCAAATTCCAGAAAAGTCCCTCAAAGTTCCACAAACATCCCACAAAATCTCCTCAATATCCCACAAAATTCAAGAAAAATCACACAAAATTCCCTAAATCTTCTCAAAACACGACCAAATTCTAGAAAAATGTCCCACCAAATCTCCACAAAATCCCACAAAATACATGAAAAATCCCTCAAGATCCCTAAATCGCCTCAATATCCCACAAAATCCCACAAAAATCCCACAAAACCTCCACAAGTTTCCACAAAATCTAAGAAAAATTCCTCAAAATTCTTCAAGTCTCCTCAAAACCACACAAAGTCCTTGATAAGGCACACCAAATTCCAGTAAAATCCCACAGATTCTCCACAAATTCCCACAAAATCTAAAACAAATTCCTCAAAATTCTTCAAGTCTCCTCAAAACCACACAATTTCAGAAAAACCCCACAAAATTCCAGAGAAGTCCCACAAAACTCCCTAAATCATTTCAAAACCCTACCAATTCACAGGAATGTCCCACAAAATCTCCACCAATTCCCAGAACATCCCACAAAAATCTCACAAAAATCCCTAAATCTTCGGAAAACTCGACCAAATTCCAGAAACGCCCCATAAAATCAGCACAGTTTCCCACAAAATTCAAGAAAAAACACCACACAATTCCCTAAACCTTTTCAAAATACCACAAAATTCTTGAAAAGCCCCACCAAATTCCCGAAACATCCCACAAAATGTCCTCAATGCCCAACAAAATCCCAGAAAAATCACACAAAATTCCCTAAATCTTCTCAAAACTCTACCAAATTCCAGAAAAATCCCACAGAATCTCCACAAATTCCCACAGAATACATGACAAATCCCTGATAATTCGTCAATTCTCTACAGAATCTCACCAAATTCCTAAAAAGTCCCTCAAAGTTCCACAAACATCCCACAAAATCTCCCCGGAATCCAATAAAATTCCAGGAAAAATCCCACAAAATTCCCTAAATCTTCTAAAAACATGGCCAAAATCCACAAAAATCCCACCACATCTCCACAAATTCCCACAGAATACATGAAAATACCCCTGATAATTTGTCAGTTCTCTACAGAATCTCACCAAATTCCAGAAAAGTCCCTCAAAGTTCCACAAACATCCCACAAAATCTCCTCAATATCCCACAAAATTCAAGAAAAATCACACAAAATTCCCTAAATCTTCTCAAAACACGACCAAATTCTAGAAAAATATCCCACCAAATCTCCACAAATTCCCACAGAATACATGAAAAATCCCTGATAATTTGTCAGTTCTCTACAGAATCTCACCAAATTCCAGAAAAGTCCCTCAAAGTTCCACAAACATCCCACAAAATCTCCTCAATATCCCACAAAATTCAAGAAAAATCACACAAAATTCCCTAAATCTTCTCAAAACACGACTAAATTCTAGAAAAATATCCCACCAAATCTCCACAAATTCCCACAAAATACATGAAAAATCCCTCAAGATCCCTAAATCGCCTCAATATCCCAAAAAATTCCACAAAAATCCCACAAAACCTCCACAAGTTTCCACAAAATCTAAGAAAAATTCCTCAGAATTCTTCAAGTCTCCTCAAAACCACACAAAGTCCTTGAAAAGGCCCACCAAATTCCAGTAAATCCCACAGATTCTCCACAAATTCCCACAAAATCTAAAACAAATTCCTCAAAATTCTTCAAGTCTCCTCAGAATCCCACACAATTCCAGAAAAAACACACAAAATTCCAGAGAAGTCCCACAAAACTCCCTAAATCATTTCAAAACCCTACCAATTCACAGGAATGTCCCACAAAATCTCCACCAATTCCCAGAACATCCCACAAAAATCTCACAAAAATCCCTAACACTTCTGAAAACTCGACCAAATTCCAGAAACGCCCCATAAAATCAGCACAGTTTCCCACAAAATTCAAGAAAAAACACCACAAAATTCCCTAAATCTTTTCAAAATACCACAAAATTCTTGAAAAGCCCCACCAAATTCCCGAAACATCCCACAAAATGTCCTCAATACCCAACAAAATCCCAGAAAAGTCACACAAAATTCCCTAAATCTTCTCAAAACACGGCCAAAATCCAAAAAAATCCCACAGAATCTCCACAAATTCCCACAGAATACATGACAAATCCCTGATAATTCGTCAGTTCTCTACAGAATCTCACCAAATTCCTAAAAAGTCCCTCAAAGTTCCACAAACATCCCACAAAATCTCTTCAATGTCCCACAAAATTCAAGAAAAATCACACAAAATTCCCTAAATCTTCTCAAAACACAACCAAATTCTAGAAAAATATCCCACCAAATCTCCACAAATTCCCACAAAATACATGAAAAATCCCTCAAGATCCCTAAATCGCCTCAATATCCCAAAAAATTCCACAAAAATCCCACAAAACCTCCACAAGTTTCCACAAAATCTAAGAAAAATTCCTCAAAAGTCTTCAAGTCTCCTCAAAACCACACAATTCCAGAAAAACCCCACAAAATTCCAGAGAAGTCCCACAAAACTCCCTAAATCATTTCAAAACCCTACCAATTCACAGGAATGTCCCACAAAATCTCCACCAATTCCCAGAAAATCCCACAAAAATCTCACAAAAATCCCTAAATCTTCTGAAAACTCGACCAAATTCCAGAAACACCCCATAAAATCAGCACAGTTTCCCACAAAATTCAAGAAAAAACACCACAAAATTCCCTAAATCTTTTCAAAATACCACAAAATTCTTGAAAAGCCCCACCAAATTCCAGAAACATCCCACAAAATGTCCTCAATATCCAACAAAATCCCAGAAAAGTCCCACAAAATTCCCTAAATCTTCTCAAAACACGGCCAAAATCCAAAAAAATCCCACCACATCTCCACAAATTCCCACAGAATACATGAAAAATCTCTGATAATTCGTCAGTTCTCTACAGAATCTCACCAAATTCCAGAAAAGTCCCTCAAAGTTCCACAAACATCCCACAAAATCTCCTCAATATCCCACAAAATTCAAGAAAAATCACACAAAATTCCCTAAATCTTCTCAAAACACGACCAAATTCTAGAAAAATATCCCACCAAATCTCCACAAATTCCCACAAAATACATGAAAATACCCCTGATAATTCGTCAGTTCTCTACAGAATCTCACCAAATTCCAGAAAAGTCCCTCAAAGTTCCACAAACATCCCACAAAATCTCCTCAATATCCCACAAAATTCAAGAAAAATCACACAAAATTCCCTAAATCTTCTCAAAACACGACCAAATTCTAGAAAAATGTCCCACCAAATCTCCACAAAATCCCACAAAATACATGAAAAATCCCTCAAGATCCCTAAATCGCCTCAATATCCCACAAAATCCCACAAAAATCCCACAAAACCTCCACAAGTTTCCACAAAATCTAAGAAAAATTCCTCAAAATTCTTCAAGTCTCCTCAAAACCACACAAAGTCCTTGATAAGGCCCACCAAATTCCAGTAAAATCCCACAGATTCTCCACAAATTCCCACAAAATCTAAAACAAATTCCTCAAAATTCTTCAAGTCTCCTCAAAACCACACAATTTCAGAAAAACCCCACAAAATTCCAGAGAAGTCCCACAAAACTCCCTAAATCATTTCAAAACCCTACCAATTCACAGGAATGTCCCACAAAATCTCCACCAATTCCCAGAACATCCCACAAAAATCTCACAAAAATCCCTAAATCTTCGGAAAACTCGACCAAATTCCAGAAACGCCCCATAAAATCAGCACAGTTTCCCACAAAATTCAAGAAAAAACACCACACAATTCCCTAAACCTTTTCAAAATACCACAAAATTCTTGAAAAGCCCCACCAAATTCCCGAAACATCCCACAAAATGTCCTCAATACCCAACAAAATCCCAGAAAAATCACACAAAATTCCCTAAATCTTCTCAAAACACGGCCAAAATCCACAAAAATCCCACCAAATCTCCACAAATTCCCACAGAATACATGAAAAATCCCTGATAATTTGTCAGTTCTCTACAGAATCTCACCAAATTCCAGAAAAGTCCCTCAAAGTTCCACAAACATCCCACAAAATCTCCTCAATGTCCCACAAAATTCAAGAAAAATCACACAAAATTCCCTAAATCTTCTCAAAACACGACCAAATTCTAGAAAAATATCCCACCAAATCTCCACAAATTCCCACAAAATACATGAAAAATCCCTCAAGATCCCTAAATCGCCTCAATATCCCAAAAAATTCCACAAAAATCCCACAAAACCTCCACAAGTTTCCACAAAATCTAAGAAAAATTCCTCAAAAGTCTTCAAGTCTCCTCAAAACCACACAATTCCAGAAAAAACACACAAAATTCCAGAGAAGTCCCACAAAACTCCCTAAATCATTTCAAAACCCTACCAATTCACAGGAATGTCCCACAAAATCTCCACCAATTCCCAGAAAATCCCAAAAAAATCTCACAAAAATCCCTAAATCTTCTGAAAACTCGACCAAATTCCAGAAACGCCCCATAAAATCAGCACAGTTTCCCACAAAATTCAAGAAAAAACACCACAAAATTCCCTAAATCTTTTCAAAATACCACAAAATTCTTGAAAAGCCCCACCAAATTCCAGAAACATCCCACAAAATGTCCTCAATATCCAACAAAATCCCAGAAAAGTCCCACAAAATTCCCTAAATCTTCTCAAAACTCTACCAAATTCCAGAAAAATCCCACAGAATCTCCACAAATTCCCACAGAATACATGACAAATCCCTGATAATTCGTCAATTCTCTACAGAATCTCACCAAATTCCTAAAAAGTCCCTCAAAGTTCCACAAACATCCCACAAAATCTCCCCGGAATCCAATAAAATTCCAGGAAAAATCCCACAAAATTCCCTAAATCTTCTAAAAACATGGCCAAAATCCACAAAAATCCCACCGAATCTCCACAAATTCCCACAGAATACATGAAAATACCCCTGAAAATTCCTCAGTTCTCTACAGAATCTCACCAAATTCCAGAAAAGTCCCTCAAAGTTCCACAAACATCCCACAAAATCTCCTCAATATCCCACAAAATTCAAGAAAAATCACACAAAATTCCCTAAATCTTCTCAAAACACGACCAAATTCTAGAAAAATATCCCACCGAATCTCCACAAATTCCCACAAAATACATGAAAATACCCCTGATAATTCGTCAGTTCTCTACAGAATCTCACCAAATTCCAGAAAAGTCCCTCAAAGTTCCACAAACATCCCACAAAATCTCCTCAATATCCCACAAAATTCAAGAAAAATCACACAAAATTCCCTAAATCTTCTCAAAACACGACCAAATTCTAGAAAAATGTCCCACCAAATCTCCACAAAATCCCACAAAATACATGAAAAATCCCTCAAGATCCCTAAATCGCCTCAATATCCCACAAAATCCCACAAAAATCCCACAAAACCTCCACAAGTTTCCACAAAATCTAAGAAAAATTCCTCAAAATTCTTCAAGTCTCCTCAAAACCACACAAAGTCCTTGATAAGGCACACCAAATTCCAGTAAAATCCCACAGATTCTCCACAAATTCCCACAAAATCTAAAACAAATTCCTCAAAATTCTTCAAGTCTCCTCAAAACCACACAATTTCAGAAAAACCCCACAAAATTCCAGAGAAGTCCCACAAAACTCCCTAAATCATTTCAAAACCCTACCAATTCACAGGAATGTCCCACAAAATCTCCACCAATTCCCAGAACATCCCACAAAAATCTCACAAAAATCCCTAAATCTTCGGAAAACTCGACCAAATTCCAGAAACGCCCCATAAAATCAGCACAGTTTCCCACAAAATTCAAGAAAAAACACCACACAATTCCCTAAACCTTTTCAAAATACCACAAAATTCTTGAAAAGCCCCACCAAATTCCCGAAACATCCCACAAAATGTCCTCAATGCCCAACAAAATCCCAGAAAAATCACACAAAATTCCCTAAATCTTCTCAAAACTCTACCAAATTCCAGAAAAATCCCACAGAATCTCCACAAATTCCCACAGAATACATGACAAATCCCTGATAATTCGTCAATTCTCTACAGAATCTCACCAAATTCCTAAAAAGTCCCTCAAAGTTCCACAAACATCCCACAAAATCTCCCCGGAATCCAATAAAATTCCAGGAAAAATCCCACAAAATTCCCTAAATCTTCTAAAAACATGGCCAAAATCCACAAAAATCCCACCACATCTCCACAAATTCCCACAGAATACATGAAAATACCCCTGATAATTCGTCAGTTCTCTACAGAATCTCACCAAATTCCAGAAAAGTCCCTCAAAGTTCCACAAACATCCCACAAAATCTCCTCAATATCCCACAAAATTCAAGAAAAATCACACAAAATTCCCTAAATCTTCTCAAAACACGACCAAATTCTAGAAAAATATCCCACCAAATCTCCACAAATTCCCACAAAATACATGAAAATACCCCTGATAATTCGTCAGTTCTCTACAGAATCTCACCAAATTCCAGAAAAGTCCCTCAAAGTTCCACAAACATCCCACAAAATCTCCTCAATATCCCACAAAATTCAAGAAAAATCACACAAAATTCCCTAAATCTTCTCAAAACACGACCAAATTCTAGAAAAATGTCCCACCAAATCTCCACAAAATCCCACAAAATACATGAAAAATCCCTCAAGATCCCTAAATCGCCTCAATATCCCACAAAATCCCACAAAAATCCCACAAAACCTCCACAAGTTTCCACAAAATCTAAGAAAAATTCCTCAAAATTCTTCAAGTCTCCTCAAAACCACACAAAGTCCTTGATAAGGCCCACCAAATTCCAGTAAAATCCCACAGATTCTCCACAAATTCCCACAAAATCTAAAACAAATTCCTCAAAATTCTTCAAGTCTCCTCAAAACCACACAATTTCAGAAAAAACACACAAAATTCCAGAGAAGTCCCACAAAACTCCCTAAATCATTTCAAAACCCTACCAATTCACAGGAATGTCCCACAAAATCTCCACCAATTCCCAGAACATCCCACAAAAATCTCACAAAAATCCCTAAATCTTCGGAAAACTCGACCAAATTCCAGAAACGCCCCATAAAATCAGCACAGTTTCCCACAAAATTCAAGAAAAAACACCACACAATTCCCTAAACCTTTTCAAAATACCACAAAATTCTTGAAAAGCCCCACCAAATTCCCGAAACATCCCACAAAATGTCCTCAATACCCAACAAAATCCCAGAAAAATCACACAAAATTCCCTAAATCTTCTCAAAACACGGCCAAAATCCACAAAAATCCCACCAAATCTCCACAAATTCCCACAGAATACATGACAAATCCCTGATAATTCGTCAGTTCTCTACAGAATCTCACCAAATTCCAGAAAAGTCCCTCAAAGTTCCACAAACATCCCACAAAATCTCCTCAATGTCCCACAAAATTCAAGAAAAATCACACAAAATTCCCTAAATCTTCTCAAAACACAACCAAATTCTAGAAAAATATCCCACCAAATCTCCACAAATTCCCACAAAATACATGAAAAATCCCTCAAGATCCCTAAATCGCCTCAATATCCCAAAAAATTCCACAAAAATCCCACAAAACCTCCACAAGTTTCCACAAAATCTAAGAAAAATTCCTCAAAAGTCTTCAAGTCTCCTCAAAACCACACAATTCCAGAAAAAACACACAAAATTCCAGAGAAGTCCCACAAAACTCCCTAAATCATTTCAAAACCCTACCAATTCACAGGAATGTCCCACAAAATCTCCACCAATTCCCAGAAAATCCCAAAAAAATCTCACAAAAATCCCTAAATCTTCTGAAAACTCGACCAAATTCCAGAAACGCCCCATAAAATCAGCACAGTTTCCCACAAAATTCAAGAAAAAACACCACAAAATTCCCAAAATCTTTTCAAAATACCACAAAATTCTTGAAAAGCCCCACCAAATTCCAGAAACATCCCACAAAATGTCCTCAATATCCAACAAAATCCCAGAAAAGTCCCACAAAATTCCCTAAATCTTCTCAAAACTGTACCAAATTCCAGAAAAATCCCACAGAATCTCCACAAATTCCCACAGAATACATGACAAATCCCTGATAATTCGTCAATTCTCTACAGAATCTCACCAAATTCCTAAAAAGTCCCTCAAAGTTCCACAAACATCCCACAAAATCTCCCCGGAATCCAATAAAATTCCAGGAAAAATCCCACAAAATTCCCTAAATCTTCTAAAAACATGGCCAAAATCCACAAAAATCCCACCGAATCTCCACAAATTCCCACAGAATACATGAAAATACCCCTGAAAATTCCTCAGTTCTCTACAGAATCTCACCAAATTCCAGAAAAGTCCCTCAAAGTTCCACAAACATCCCACAAAATCTCCTCAATATCCCACAAAATTCAAGAAAAATCACACAAAATTCCCTAAATCTTCTCAAAACACGACCAAATTCTAGAAAAATATCCCACCGAATCTCCACAAATTCCCACAAAATACATGAAAATACCCCTGATAATTCGTCAGTTCTCTACAGAATCTCACCAAATTCCAGAAAAGTCCCTCAAAGTTCCACAAACATCCCACAAAATCTCCTCAATATCCAACAAAATTCAAGAAAAATCACACAAAATTCCCTAAATCTTCTCAAAACACGACCAAATTCTAGAAAAATGTCCCACCAAATCTCCACAAAATCCCACAAAATACATGAAAAATCCCTCAAGATCCCTAAATCGCCTCAATATCCCACAAAATCCCACAAAAATCCCACAAAACCTCCACAAGTTTCCACAAAATCTAAGTAAAATTCCTCAAAATTCTTCAAGTCTCCTCAAAACCACACAAAGTCCTTGATAAGGCACACCAAATTCCAGTAAAATCCCACAGATTCTCCACAAATTCCCACAAAATCTAAAACAAATTCCTCAAAATTCTTCAAGTCTCCTCAGAACCACACAATTCCAGAAAAAACCCACAAAATTCCAGTGAAGTCCCACAAAACTCCCTAAATCATTTCAAAACCCTACCAATTCACAGGAATGTCCCACAAAATCTCCACCAATTCCCAGAACATCCCACAAAAATCTCACAAAAATCCCTAAATCTTCTGAAAACTCGACCAAATTCCAGAAACGCCCCATAAAATCAGCACAGTTTCCCACAAAATTCAAGAAAAAACACCACAAAATTCCCTATATCTTTTCAAAATACCACAAAATTCTTGAAAAGCCCCACCAAATTCCAGAAACATCCCACAAAATGTCCTCAATATCCAACAAAATCCCAGAAAAGTCCCACAAAATTCCCTAAATCTTCTCAAAACTCTACCAAATTCCAGAAAAATCCAACAGAATCTCCACAAATTCCCACAGAATAAATGACAAATCCCTGATAATTCGTCAATTCTCTACAGAATCTCACCAAATTCCTAAAAAGTCCCTCAAAGTTCCACAAACATCCCACAAAATCTCCCCGGAATCCAATAAAATTCCAGGAAAAATCCCACAAAATTCCCTAAATCTTCTAAAAACATGGCCAAAATCCACAAAAATCCCACCGAATCTCCACAAATTCCCACAGAATACATGAAAATACTCCTGAAAATTCCTCAGTTCTCTACAGAATCTCACCAAATTCCAGAAAAGTCCCTCAAAGTTCCACAAACATCCCACAAAATCTCCTCAATATCCCACAAAATCCCAGGAAAATCACACAAAATTCCCTAAATCTTCTCAAAACACGACTAAATTCTAGAAAAATGTCCCACCAAATCTCCACAAAATCCCACAAAATACATGAAAAATCCCTCAAGATCCCTAAATCGCCTCAATATCCCACAAAATCCCACAAAAATCCCACAAAACCTCCACAAGTTTCCACAAAATCTAAGAAAAATTCCTCAAAAGTTTTCAAGTCTCCTCAAAACCACACAAAGTCCTTGAAAAGGCCCACCAAATTCCAGTAAAATCCCACAGATTCTCCACAAATTCCCACAAAATCTAAAACAAATTCCTCAAAATTCTTCAAGTCTCCTCAAAACCACACAATTTCAGAAAAACCCCACAAAATTCCAGAGAAGTCCCACAAAACTCCCTAAATCATTTCAAAACCCTACCAATTCACAGGAATGTCCCACAAAATCTCCACCAATTCCCAGAACATCCCACAAAAATCTCACAAAAATCCCTAAATCTTCTGAAAACTCGACCAAATTCCAGAAACGCCCCATAAAATCAGCACAGTTTCCCACAAAATTCAAGAAAAAACACCACACAATTCCCTAAACCTTTTCAAAATACCACAAAATTCTTGAAAAGCCCCACCAAATTCCCGAAACATCCCACAAAATGTCCTCAATATCCAACAAAATCCCAGAAAAATCACACAAAATTCCCTAAATCTTCTCAAAACACGGCCAAAATCCACAAAAATCCCACCAAATCTCCACAAATTCCCACAGAATACATGAAAAATCCCTGATAATTTCTCAGTTCTCTACAGAATCTCACCAAATTCCAGAAAAGTCCCTCAAAGTTCCACAAACATCCCACAAAATCTCCTCAATATCCCACAAAATTCAAGAAAAATCACACAAAATTCCCTAAATCTTCTCAAAACACGACCAAATTCTAGAAAAATATCCCACCAAATCTCCACAAATTCCCACAAAATACATGAAAAATCCCTCAAGATCCCTAAATCGCCTCAATATCCCAAAAAATTCCACAAAAATCCCACAAAACCTCCACAAGTTTCCACAAAATCTAAGAAAAATTCCTCAAAAGTCTTCAAGTCTCCTCAAAACCACACAATTCCAGAAAAACCCCACAAAATTCCAGAGAAGTCCCACAAAACTCCCTAAATCATTTCAAAACCCTACCAATTCACAGGAATGTCCCACAAAATCTCCACCAATTCCCAGAACATCCCACAAAAATCTCACAAAAATCCCTAAATCTTCGGAAAACTCGACCAAATTCCAGAAACGCCCCATAAAATCAGCACAGTTTCCCACAAAATTCAAGAAAAAACACCACACAATTCCCTAAACCTTTTCAAAATACCACAAAATTCTTGAAAAGCCCCACCAAATTCCCGAAACATCCCACAAAATGTCCTCAATACCCAACAAAATCCCAGAAAAATCACACAAAATTCCCTAAATCTTCTCAAAACACGGCCAAAATCCACAAAAATCCCACCAAATCTCCACAAATTCCCACAGAATACATGAAAAATCCCTGATAATTTGTCAGTTCTCTACAGAATCTCACCAAATTCCAGAAAAGTCCCTCAAAGTTCCACAAACATCCCACAAAATCTCCTCAATGTCCCACAAAATTCAAGAAAAATCACACAAAATTCCCTAAATCTTCTCAAAACACAACCAAATTCTAGAAAAATATCCCACCAAATCTCCACAAATTCCCACAAAATACATGAAAAATCCCTCAAGATCCCTAAATCGCCTCAATATCCCAAAAAATTCCACAAAAATCCCACAAAACCTCCACAAGTTTCCACAAAATCTAAGAAAAATTCCTCAAAAGTCTTCAAGTCTCCTCAAAACCACACAATTCCAGAAAAAACACACAAAATTCCAGAGAAGTCCCACAAAACTCCCTAAATCATTTCAAAACCCTACCAATTCACAGGAATGTCCCACAAAATCTCCACCAATTCCCAGAAAATCCCAAAAAAATCTCACAAAAATCCCTAAATCTTCTGAAAACTCGACCAAATTCCAGAAACGCCCCATAAAATCAGCACAGTTTCCCACAAAATTCAAGAAAAAACACCACAAAATTCCCAAAATCTTTTCAAAATACCACAAAATTCTTGAAAAGCCCCACCAAATTCCAGAAACATCCCACAAAATGTCCTCAATATCCAACAAAATCCCAGAAAAGTCCCACAAAATTCCCTAAATCTTCTCAAAACTCTACCAAATTCCAGAAAAATCCAACAGAATCTCCACAAATTCCCACAGAATAAATGACAAATCCCTGATAATTCGTCAATTCTCTACAGAATCTCACCAAATTCCTAAAAAGTCCCTCAAAGTTCCACAAACATCCCACAAAATCTCCCCGGAATCCAATAAAATTCCAGGAAAAATCCCACAAAATTCCCTAAATCTTCTAAAAACATGGCCAAAATCCACAAAAATCCCACCGAATCTCCACAAATTCCCACAGAATACATGAAAATACTCCTGAAAATTCCTCAGTTCTCTACAGAATCTCACCAAATTCCAGAAAAGTCCCTCAAAGTTCCACAAACATCCCACAAAATCTCCTCAATATCCCACAAAATCCCAGGAAAATCACACAAAATTCCCTAAATCTTCTCAAAACACGACTAAATTCTAGAAAAATGTCCCACCAAATCTCCACAAAATCCCACAAAATACATGAAAAATCCCTCAAGATCCCTAAATCGCCTCAATATCCCACAAAATCCCACAAAAATCCCACAAAACCTCCACAAGTTTCCACAAAATCTAAGAAAAATTCCTCAAAAGTTTTCAAGTCTCCTCAAAACCACACAAAGTCCTTGAAAAGGCCCACCAAATTCCAGTAAAATCCCACAGATTCTCCACAAATTCCCACAAAATCTAAAACAAATTCCTCAAAATTCTTCAAGTCTCCTCAAAACCACACAATTTCAGAAAAACCCCACAAAATTCCAGAGAAGTCCCACAAAACTCCCTAAATCATTTCAAAACCCTACCAATTCACAGGAATGTCCCACAAAATCTCCACCAATTCCCAGAACATCCCACAAAAATCTCACAAAAATCCCTAAATCTTCTGAAAACTCGACCAAATTCCAGAAACGCCCCATAAAATCAGCACAGTTTCCCACAAAATTCAAGAAAAAACACCACACAATTCCCTAAACCTTTTCAAAATACCACAAAATTCTTGAAAAGCCCCACCAAATTCCCGAAACATCCCACAAAATGTCCTCAATATCCAACAAAATCCCAGAAAAATCACACAAAATTCCCTAAATCTTCTCAAAACACGGCCAAAATCCACAAAAATCCCACCAAATCTCCACAAATTCCCACAGAATACATGAAAAATCCCTGATAATTTCTCAGTTCTCTACAGAATCTCACCAAATTCCAGAAAAGTCCCTCAAAGTTCCACAAACATCCCACAAAATCTCCTCAATATCCCACAAAATTCAAGAAAAATCACACAAAATTCCCTAAATCTTCTCAAAACACGACCAAATTCTAGAAAAATATCCCACCAAATCTCCACAAATTCCCACAAAATACATGAAAAATCCCTCAAGATCCCTAAATCGCCTCAATATCCCAAAAAATTCCACAAAAATCCCACAAAACCTCCACAAGTTTCCACAAAATCTAAGAAAAATTCCTCAAAAGTCTTCAAGTCTCCTCAAAACCACACAATTCCAGAAAAACCCCACAAAATTCCAGAGAAGTCCCACAAAACTCCCTAAATCATTTCAAAACCCTACCAATTCACAGGAATGTCCCACAAAATCTCCACCAATTCCCAGAACATCCCACAAAAATCTCACAAAAATCCCTAAATCTTCGGAAAACTCGACCAAATTCCAGAAACGCCCCATAAAATCAGCACAGTTTCCCACAAAATTCAAGAAAAAACACCACACAATTCCCTAAACCTTTTCAAAATACCACAAAATTCTTGAAAAGCCCCACCAAATTCCCGAAACATCCCACAAAATGTCCTCAATACCCAACAAAATCCCAGAAAAATCACACAAAATTCCCTAAATCTTCTCAAAACACGGCCAAAATCCACAAAAATCCCACCAAATCTCCACAAATTCCCACAGAATACATGAAAAATCCCTGATAATTTGTCAGTTCTCTACAGAATCTCACCAAATTCCAGAAAAGTCCCTCAAAGTTCCACAAACATCCCACAAAATCTCCTCAATGTCCCACAAAATTCAAGAAAAATCACACAAAATTCCCTAAATCTTCTCAAAACACAACCAAATTCTAGAAAAATATCCCACCAAATCTCCACAAATTCCCACAAAATACATGAAAAATCCCTCAAGATCCCTAAATCGCCTCAATATCCCAAAAAATTCCACAAAAATCCCACAAAACCTCCACAAGTTTCCACAAAATCTAAGAAAAATTCCTCAAAAGTCTTCAAGTCTCCTCAAAACCACACAATTCCAGAAAAAACACACAAAATTCCAGAGAAGTCCCACAAAACTCCCTAAATCATTTCAAAACCCTACCAATTCACAGGAATGTCCCACAAAATCTCCACCAATTCCCAGAAAATCCCAAAAAAATCTCACAAAAATCCCTAAATCTTCTGAAAACTCGACCAAATTCCAGAAACGCCCCATAAAATCAGCACAGTTTCCCACAAAATTCAAGAAAAAACACCACAAAATTCCCAAAATCTTTTCAAAATACCACAAAATTCTTGAAAAGCCCCACCAAATTCCAGAAACATCCCACAAAATGTCCTCAATATCCAACAAAATCCCAGAAAAGTCCCACAAAATTCCCTAAATCTTCTCAAAACTCTACCAAATTCCAGAAAAATCCCACTGAATCTCCACAAATTCCCACAGAATACATGACAAATCCCTGATAATTCGTCAATTCTCTACAGAATCTCACCAAATTCCTAAAAAGTCCCTCAAAGTTCCACAAACATCCCACAAAATCTCCCCGGAATCCAATAAAATTCCAGGAAAAATCCCACAAAATTCCCTAAATCTTCTAAAAACATGGCCAAAATCCACAAAAATCCCACCGAATCTCCACAAATTCCCACAGAATACATGAAAATACCCCTGAAAATTCCTCAGTTCTCTACAGAATCTCACCAAATTCCAGAAAAGTCCCTCAAAGTTCCACAAACATCCCACAAAATCTCCTCAATATCCCACAAAATTCAAGAAAAATCACACAAAATTCCCTAAATCTTCTCAAAACACGACCAAATTCTAGAAAAATATCCCACCAAATCTCCACAAATTCCCACAGAATACATGAAAAATCCCTGATAATTTGTCAGTTCTCTACAGAATCTCACCAAATTCCAGAAAAGTCCCTCAAAGTTCCACAAACATCCCACAAAATCTCCTCAATATCCAACAAAATCCCAGAAAAATCACACAAAATTCCCTAAATCTTCTCAAAACACGACTAAATTCTAGAAAAATGTCCCACCAAATCTCCACAAAATCCCACAAAATACACGAAAAATCCCTCAAGATCCCTAAATCGCCTCAATATCCCACAAAATCACACAAAAATCCCACAAAACCTCCACAAGTTTCCACAAAATCTAAGAAAAATTCCTCAAAATTCTTCAAGTCTCCTCAAAACCACACAAAGTCCTTGATAAGGCCCACCAAATTCCAGTAAAATCCCACAGATTCTCCACAAATTCCCACAAAATCTAAAACAAATTCCTCAAAATTCTTCAAGTCTCCTCAGAATCCCACACAATTCCAGAAAAAACCCACAAAATTCCAGAGAAGTCCCACAAAACTCCCTAAATCATTTCAAAACCCTACCAATTCACAGGAATGTCCCACAAAATCTCCACCAATTCCCAGAACATCCCACAAAAATCTCACAAAAATCCCTAAATCTTCTGAAAACTCGACCAAATTCCAGAAACGCCCCATAAAATCAGCACAGTTTCCCACAAAATTCAAGAAAAAACACCACAAAATTCCCTATATCTTTTCAAAATACCACAAAATTCTTGAAAAGCCCCACCAAATTCCAGAAACATCCCACAAAATGTCCTCAATATCCAACAAAATCCCAGAAAAGTCCCACAAAATTCCCTAAATCTTCTCAAAACTCTACCAAATTCCAGAAAAATCCCACAGAATCTCCACAAATTCCCACAGAATACATGACAAATCCCTGATAATTCGTCAATTCTCTACAGAATCTCACCAAATTCCTAAAAAGTCCCTCAAAGTTCCACAAACATCCCACAAAATCTCCCCGGAATCCAATAAAATTCCAGGAAAAATCCCACAAAATTCCCTAAATCTTCTAAAAACATGGCCAAAATCCACAAAAATCCCACCAAATCTCCACAAATTCCCACAGAATACATGAAAATACTCCTGAAAATTCCTCAGTTCTCTACAGAATCTCACCAAATTCCAGAAAAGTCCCTCAAAGTTCCACAAACATCCCACAAAATCTCCTCAATATCCCACAAAATTCAAGAAAAATCACACAAAATTCCCTAAATCTTCTCAAAACACGACCAAATTCTAGAAAAATATCCCACCAAATCTCCACAAATTCCCACAGAATACATGAAAAATCCCTGATAATTTGTCAGTTCTCTACAGAATCTCACCAAATTCCAGAAAAGTCCCTCAAAGTTCCACAAACATCCCACAAAATCTCCTCAATATCCCACAAAATCCCAGGAAAATCACACAAAATTCCCTAAATCTTCTCAAAACACGACTAAATTCTAGAAAAATGTCCCACCAAATCTCCACAAAATCCCACAAAATACATGAAAAATCCCTCAAGATCCCTAAATCGCCTCAATATCCCACAAAATCACACAAAAATCCCACAAAACCTCCACAAGTTTCCACAAAATCTAAGAAAAATTCCTCAAAAGTTTTCAAGTCTCCTCAAAACCACACAAAGTCCTTGAAAAGGCCCACCAAATTCCAGTAAAATCCCACAGATTCTCCACAAATTCCCACAAAATCTAAAACAAATTCCTCAAAATTCTTCAAGTCTCCTCAAAACCACACAATTTCAGAAAAACCCCACAAAATTCCAGAGAAGTCCCACAAAACTCCCTAAATCATTTCAAAACCCTACCAATTCACAGGAATGTCCCACAAAATCTCCACCAATTCCCAGAACATCCCAAAAAAATCTCACAAAAATCCCTAAATCTTCTGAAAACTCGACCAAATTCCAGAAACGCCCCATAAAATCAGCACAGTTTCCCACAAAATTCAAGAAAAAACACCACACAATTCCCTAAACCTTTTCAAAATACCACAAAATTCTTGAAAAGCCCCACCAAATTCCCGAAACATCCCACAAAATGTCCTCAATACCCAACAAAATCCCAGAAAAATCACACAAAATTCCCTAAATCTTCTCAAAACTGTACCAAATTCCAGAAAAATCCCACAGAATCTCCACAAATTCCCACAGAATACATGACAAATCCCTGATAATTCGTCAATTCTCTACAGAATCTCACCAAATTCCTAAAAAGTCCCTCAAAGTTCCACAAACATCCCACAAAATCTCCCCGGAATCCAATAAAATTCCAGGAAAAATCCCACAAAATTCCCTAAATCTTCTAAAAACATGGCCAAAATCCACAAAAATCCCACCGAATCTCCACAAATTCCCACAGAATACATGAAAATACCCCTGAAAATTCCTCAGTTCTCTACAGAATCTCACCAAATTCCAGAAAAGTCCCTCAAAGTTCCACAAACATCCCACAAAATCTCCTCAATATCCCACAAAATTCAAGAAAAATCACACAAAATTCCCTAAATCTTCTCAAAACACGACCAAATTCTAGAAAAATATCCCACCGAATCTCCACAAATTCCCACAAAATACATGAAAATACCCCTGATAATTCGTCAGTTCTCTACAGAATCTCACCAAATTCCAGAAAAGTCCCTCAAAGTTCCACAAACATCCCACAAAATCTCCTCAATATCCCACAAAATTCAAGAAAAATCACACAAAATTCCCTAAATCTTCTCAAAACACGACCAAATTCTAGAAAAATGTCCCACCAAATCTCCACAAAATCCCACAAAATACATGAAAAATCCCTCAAGATCCCTAAATCGCCTCAATATCCCACAAAATCCCACAAAAATCCCACAAAACCTCCACAAGTTTCCACAAAATCTAAGAAAAATTCCTCAAAATTCTTCAAGTCTCCTCAAAACCACACAAAGTCCTTGATAAGGCCCACCAAATTCCAGTAAAATCCCACAGATTCTCCACAAATTCCCACAAAATCTAAAACAAATTCCTCAAAATTCTTCAAGTCTCCTCAAAACCACACAATTTCAGAAAAACCCCACAAAATTCCAGAGAAGTCCCACAAAACTCCCTAAATCATTTCAAAACCCTACCAATTCACAGGAATGTCCCACAAAATCTCCACCAATTCCCAGAACATCCCACAAAAATCTCACAAAAATCCCTAAATCTTCGGAAAACTCGACCAAATTCCAGAAACGCCCCATAAAATCAGCACAGTTTCCCACAAAATTCAAGAAAAAACACCACACAATTCCCTAAACCTTTTCAAAATACCACAAAATTCTTGAAAAGCCCCACCAAATTCCCGAAACATCCCACAAAATGTCCTCAATACCCAACAAAATCCCAGAAAAATCACACAAAATTCCCTAAATCTTCTCAAAACACGGCCAAAATCCACAAAAATCCCACCAAATCTCCACAAATTCCCACAGAATACATGAAAAATCCCTGATAATTTGTCAGTTCTCTACAGAATCTCACCAAATTCCAGAAAAGTCCCTCAAAGTTCCACAAACATCCCACAAAATCTCCTCAATGTCCCACAAAATTCAAGAAAAATCACACAAAATTCCCTAAATCTTCTCAAAACACAACCAAATTCTAGAAAAATATCCCACCAAATCTCCACAAATTCCCACAAAATACATGAAAAATCCCTCAAGATCCCTAAATCGCCTCAATATCCCAAAAAATTCCACAAAAATCCCACAAAACCTCCACAAGTTTCCACAAAATCTAAGAAAAATTCCTCAAAAGTCTTCAAGTCTCCTCAAAACCACACAATTCCAGAAAAAACACACAAAATTCCAGAGAAGTCCCACAAAACTCCCTAAATCATTTCAAAACCCTACCAATTCACAGGAATGTCCCACAAAATCTCCACCAATTCCCAGAAAATCCCAAAAAAATCTCACAAAAATCCCTAAATCTTCTGAAAACTCGACCAAATTCCAGAAACGCCCCATAAAATCAGCACAGTTTCCCACAAAATTCAAGAAAAAACACCACAAAATTCCCAAAATCTTTTCAAAATACCACAAAATTCTTGAAAAGCCCCACCAAATTCCAGAAACATCCCACAAAATGTCCTCAATATCCAACAAAATCCCAGAAAAGTCCCACAAAATTCCCTAAATCTTCTCAAAACTCTACCAAATTCCAGAAAAATCCCACAGAATCTCCACAAATTCCCACAGAATACATGACAAATCCCTGATAATTCGTCAATTCTCTACAGAATCTCACCAAATTCCTAAAAAGTCCCTCAAAGTTCCACAAACATCCCACAAAATCTCCCCGGAATCCAATAAAATTCCAGGAAAAATCCCACAAAATTCCCTAAATCTTCTAAAAACATGGCCAAAATCCACAAAAATCCCACCACATCTCCACAAATTCCCACAGAATACATGAAAATACCCCTGATAATTCGTCAGTTCTCTACAGAATCTCACCAAATTCCAGAAAAGTCCCTCAAAGTTCCACAAACATCCCACAAAATCTCCTCAATATCCCACAAAATTCAAGAAAAATCACACAAAATTCCCTAAATCTTCTCAAAACACGACCAAATTCTAGAAAAATATCCCACCAAATCTCCACAAATTCCCACAAAATACATGAAAATACCCCTGATAATTCGTCAGTTCTCTACAGAATCTCACCAAATTCCAGAAAAGTCCCTCAAAGTTCCACAAACATCCCACAAAATCTCCTCAATATCCCACAAAATTCAAGAAAAATCACACAAAATTCCCTAAATCTTCTCAAAACACGACCAAATTCTAGAAAAATGTCCCACCAAATCTCCACAAAATCCCACAAAATACATGAAAAATCCCTCAAGATCCCTAAATCGCCTCAATATCCCACAAAATCCCACAAAAATCCCACAAAACCTCCACAAGTTTCCACAAAATCTAAGAAAAATTCCTCAAAATTCTTCAAGTCTCCTCAAAACCACACAAAGTCCTTGATAAGGCCCACCAAATTCCAGTAAAATCCCACAGATTCTCCACAAATTCCCACAAAATCTAAAACAAATTCCTCAAAATTCTTCAAGTCTCCTCAAAACCACACAATTTCAGAAAAAACACACAAAATTCCAGAGAAGTCCCACAAAACTCCCTAAATCATTTCAAAACCCTACCAATTCACAGGAATGTCCCACAAAATCTCCACCAATTCCCAGAACATCCCACAAAAATCTCACAAAAATCCCTAAATCTTCGGAAAACTCGACCAAATTCCAGAAACGCCCCATAAAATCAGCACAGTTTCCCACAAAATTCAAGAAAAAACACCACACAATTCCCTAAACCTTTTCAAAATACCACAAAATTCTTGAAAAGCCCCACCAAATTCCCGAAACATCCCACAAAATGTCCTCAATACCCAACAAAATCCCAGAAAAATCACACAAAATTCCCTAAATCTTCTCAAAACACGGCCAAAATCCACAAAAATCCCACCAAATCTCCACAAATTCCCACAGAATACATGAAAAATCCCTGATAATTTGTCAGTTCTCTACAGAATCTCACCAAATTCCAGAAAAGTCCCTCAAAGTTCCACAAACATCCCACAAAATCTCCTCAATGTCCCACAAAATTCAAGAAAAATCACACAAAATTCCCTAAATCTTCTCAAAACACAACCAAATTCTAGAAAAATATCCCACCAAATCTCCACAAATTCCCACAAAATACATGAAAAATCCCTCAAGATCCCTAAATCGCCTCAATATCCCAAAAAATTCCACAAAAATCCCACAAAACCTCCACAAGTTTCCACAAAATCTAAGAAAAATTCCTCAAAAGTCTTCAAGTCTCCTCAAAACCACACAATTCCAGAAAAAACACACAAAATTCCAGAGAAGTCCCACAAAACTCCCTAAATCATTTCAAAACCCTACCAATTCACAGGAATGTCCCACAAAATCTCCACCAATTCCCAGAAAATCCCAAAAAAATCTCACAAAAATCCCTAAATCTTCTGAAAACTCGACCAAATTCCAGAAACGCCCCATAAAATCAGCACAGTTTCCCACAAAATTCAAGAAAAAAAAACCACAAAATTCCCAAAATCTTTTCAATACCACAAAATTCTTGAAAAGCCCCACCAAATTCCAGAAACATCCCACAAAATGTCCTCAATATCCAACAAAATCCCAGAAAAGTCCCACAAAATTCCCTAAATCTTCTCAAAACTCTACCAAATTCCAGAAAAATCCCACAGAATCTCCACAAATTCCCACAGAATACATGACAAATCCCTGATAATTCGTCAATTCTCTACAGAATCTCACCAAATTCCTAAAAAGTCCCTCAAAGTTCCACAAACATCCCACAAAATCTCCCCGGAATCCAATAAAATTCCAGGAAAAATCCCACAAAATTCCCTAAATCTTCTAAAAACATGGCCAAAATCCACAAAAATCCCACCGAATCTCCACAAATTCCCACAGAATACATGAAAATACCCCTGAAAATTCCTCAGTTCTCTACAGAATCTCACCAAATTCCAGAAAAGTCCCTCAAAGTTCCACAAACATCCCACAAAATCTCCTCAATATCCCACAAAATTCAAGAAAAATCACACAAAATTCCCTAAATCTTCTCAAAACACGACCAAATTCTAGAAAAATATCCCACCAAATCTCCACAAATTCCCACAGAATACATGAAAAATCCCTGATAATTTGTCAGTTCTCTACAGAATCTCACCAAATTCCAGAAAAGTCCCTCAAAGTTCCACAAACATCCCACAAAATCTCCTCAATATCCCACAAAATCCCAGGAAAATCACACAAAATTCCCTAAATCTTCTCAAAACACGACTAAATTCTAGAAAAATGTCCCACCAAATCTCCACAAAATCCCACAAAATACATGAAAAATCCCTCAAGATCCCTAAATCGCCTCAATATCCCACAAAATCACACAAAAATCCCACAAAACCTCCACAAGTTTCCACAAAATCTAAGAAAAATTCCTCAAAAGTTTTCAAGTCTCCTCAAAACCACACAAAGTCCTTGAAAAGGCCCACCAAATTCCAGTAAAATCCCACAGATTCTCCACAAATTCCCACAAAATCTAAAACAAATTCCTCAAAATTCTTCAAGTCTCCTCAAAACCACACAATTTCAGAAAAACCCCACAAAATTCCAGAGAAGTCCCACAAAACTCCCTAAATCATTTCAAAACCCTACCAATTCACAGGAATGTCCCACAAAATCTCCACCAATTCCCAGAACATCCCAAAAAAATCTCACAAAAATCCCTAAATCTTCTGAAAACTCGACCAAATTCCAGAAACGCCCCATAAAATCAGCACAGTTTCCCACAAAATTCAAGAAAAAACACCACACAATTCCCTAAACCTTTTCAAAATACCACAAAATTCTTGAAAAGCCCCACCAAATTCCCGAAACATCCCACAAAATGTCCTCAATACCCAACAAAATCCCAGAAAAATCACACAAAATTCCCTAAATCTTCTCAAAACTGTACCAAATTCCAGAAAAATCCCACAGAATCTCCACAAATTCCCACAGAATACATGACAAATCCCTGATAATTCGTCAATTCTCTACAGAATCTCACCAAATTCCTAAAAAGTCCCTCAAAGTTCCACAAACATCCCACAAAATCTCCCCGGAATCCAATAAAATTCCAGGAAAAATCCCACAAAATTCCCTAAATCTTCTAAAAACATGGCCAAAATCCACAAAAATCCCACCGAATCTCCACAAATTCCCACAGAATACATGAAAATACCCCTGAAAATTCCTCAGTTCTCTACAGAATCTCACCAAATTCCAGAAAAGTCCCTCAAAGTTCCACAAACATCCCACAAAATCTCCTCAATATCCCACAAAATTCAAGAAAAATCACACAAAATTCCCTAAATCTTCTCAAAACACGACCAAATTCTAGAAAAATATCCCACCAAATCTCCACAAATTCCCACAAAATACATGAAAATACCCCTGATAATTCGTCACTTCTCTACAGAATCTCACCAAATTCCAGAAAAGTCCCTCAAAGTTCCACAAACATCCCACAAAATCTCCTCAATATCCCACAAAATTCAAGAAAAATCACACAAAATTCCCTAAATCTTCTCAAAACACGACCAAATTCTAGAAAAATGTCCCACCAAATCTCCACAAAATCCCACAAAATACATGAAAAATCCCTCAAGATCCCTAAATCGCCTCAATATCCCACAAAATCCCACAAAAATCCCACAAAACCTCCACAAGTTTCCACAAAATCTAAGAAAAATTCCTCAAAATTCTTCAAGTCTCCTCAAAACCACACAAAGTCCTTGAAAAGGCCCACCAAATTCCAGTAAAATCCCACAGATTCTCCACAAATTCCCACAAAATCTAAAACAAATTCCTCAAAATTCTTCAAGTCTCCTCAAAACCACACAATTTCAGAAAAACCCCACAAAATTCCAGAGAAGTCCCACGAAACTCCCTAAATCATTTCAAAACCCTACCAATTCAAAGGAATGTCCCACAAAATCTCCACCAATTCCCAGAACATCCCACAAAAATCTCACAAAAATCCCTAAATCTTCGGAAAACTCGACCAAATTCCAGAAACGCCCCATAAAATCAGCACAGTTTCCCACAAAATTCAAGAAAAAACACCACACAATTCCCTAAACCTTTTCAAAATACCACAAAATTCTTGAAAAGCCCCACCAAATTCCCGAAACATCCCACAAAATGTCCTCAATACCCAACAAAATCCCAGAAAAATCACACAAAATTCCCTAAATCTTCTCAAAACACGGCCAAAATCCACAAAAATCCCACCAAATCTCCACAAATTCCCACAGAATACATGAAAAATCCCTGATAATTTGTCAGTTCTCTACAGAATCTCACCAAATTCCAGAAAAGTCCCTCAAAGTTCCACAAACATCCCACAAAATCTCCTCAATGTCCCACAAAATTCAAGAAAAATCACACAAAATTCCCTAAATCTTCTCAAAACACAACCAAATTCTAGAAAAATATCCCACCAAATCTCCACAAATTCCCACAAAATACATGAAAAATCCCTCAAGATCCCTAAATCGCCTCAATATCCCAAAAAATTCCACAAAAATCCCACAAAACCTCCACAAGTTTCCACAAAATCTAAGAAAAATTCCTCAAAAGTCTTCAAGTCTCCTCAAAACCACACAATTCCAGAAAAAACACACAAAATTCCAGAGAAGTCCCACAAAACTCCCTAAATCATTTCAAAACCCTACCAATTCACAGGAATGTCCCACAAAATCTCCACCAATTCCCAGAAAATCCCACAAAAATCTCACAAAAATCCCTAAATCTTCTGAAAACTCGACCAAATTCCAGAAACGCCCCATAAAATCAGCACAGTTTCCCACAAAATTCAAGAAAAAACACCACAAAATTCCCAAAATCTTTTCAATACCACAAAATTCTTGAAAAGCCCCACCAAATTCCCGAAACATCCCACAAAATGTCCTCAATATCCAACAAAATCCCAGAAAAGTCCCACAGAATTCCCTAAATCTTCTCAAAACTGTACCAAATTCCAGAAAAATCCCACAGAATCTCCACAAATTCCCACAGAATACATGACAAATCCCTGATAATTCGTCAATTCTCTACAGAATCTCACCAAATTCCTAAAAAGTCCCTCAAAGTTCCACAAACATCCCACAAAATCTCCCCGGAATCCAATAAAATTCCAGGAAAAATCCCACAAAATTCCCTAAATCTTCTAAAAACATGGCCAAAATCCACAAAAATCCCACCGAATCTCCACAAATTCCCACAGAATACATGAAAATACCCCTGAAAATTCCTCAGTTCTCTACAGAATCTCACCAAATTCCAGAAAAGTCCCTCAAAGTTCCACAAACATCCCACAAAATCTCCTCAATATCCCACAAAATTCAAGAAAAATCACACAAAATTCCCTAAATCTTCTCAAAACACGACCAAATTCTAGAGAAATATCCCACCGAATCTCCACAAATTCCCACAAAATACATGAAAATACCCCTGATAATTCGTCAGTTCTCTACAGAATCTCACCAAATTCCAGAAAAGTCCCTCAAAGTTCCACAAACATCCCACAAAATCTCCTCAATATCCCACAAAATTCAAGAAAAATCACACAAAATTCCCTAAATCTTCTCAAAACACGACCAAATTCTAGAAAAATGTCCCACCAAATCTCCACAAAATCCCACAAAATACATGAAAAATCCCTCAAGATCCCTAAATCGCCTCAATATCCCACAAAATCACACAAAAATCACACAAAACCTCCACAAGTTTCCACAAAATCTAAGAAAAATTCCTCAAAATTCTTCAAGTCTCCTCAAAACCACACAAAGTCCTTGATAAGGCACACCAAATTCCAGTAAAATCCCACAGATTCTCCACAAATTCCCACAAAATCTAAAACAAATTCCTCAAAATTCTTCAAGTCTCCTCAAAACCACACAATTTCAGAAAAACCCCACAAAATTCCAGAGAAGTCCCACAAAACTCCCTAAATCATTTCAAAACCCTACCAATTCACAGGAATGTCCCACAAAATCTCCACCAATTCCCAGAACATCCCACAAAAATCTCACAAAAATCCCTAAATCTTCGGAAAACTCGACCAAATTCCAGAAACGCCCCATAAAATCAGCACAGTTTCCCACAAAATTCAAGAAAAAACACCACACAATTCCCTAAACCTTTTCAAAATACCACAAAATTCTTGAAAAGCCCCACCAAATTCCCGAAACATCCCACAAAATGTCCTCAATGCCCAACAAAATCCCAGAAAAATCACACAAAATTCCCTAAATCTTCTCAAAACTCTACCAAATTCCAGAAAAATCCCACAGAATCTCCACAAATTCCCACAGAATACATGACAAATCCCTGATAATTCGTCAATTCTCTACAAAATCTCACCAAATTCCTAAAAAGTCCCTCAAAGTTCCACAAACATCCCACAAAATCTCCCCGGAATCCAATAAAATTCCAGGAAAAATCCCACAAAATTCCCTAAATCTTCTAAAAACATGGCCAAAATCCACAAAAATCCCACCGAATCTCCACAAATTCCCACAGAATACATGAAAATACTCCTGAAAATTCCTCAGTTCTCTACAGAATCTCACCAAATTCCAGAAAAGTCCCTCAAAGTTCCACAAACATCCCACAAAATCTCCTCAATATCCCACAAAATTCAAGAAAAATCACACAAAATTCCCTAAATCTTCTCAAAACACGACCAAATTCTAGAAAAATATCCCACCAAATCTCCACAAATTCCCACAGAATACATGAAAAATCCCTGTTAATTTGTCAGTTCTCTACAGAATCTCACCAAATTCCAGAAAAGTCCCTCAAAGTTCCACAAACATCCCACAAAATCTCCTCAATATCCCACAAAATTCAAGAAAAATCACACAAAATTCCCTAAATCTTCTCAAAACACGACCAAATTCTAGAAAAATGTCCCACCAAATCTCCACAAAATCCCACAAAATACATGAAAAATCCCTCAAGATCCCTAAATCGCCTCAATATCCCACAAAATCCCACAAAAATCCCACAAAACCTCCACAAGTTTCCACAAAATCTAAGAAAAATTCCTCAAAAGTCTTCAAGTCTCCTCAAAACCACACAAAGTCCTTGAAAAGGCCCACCAAATTCCAGTAAAATCCCACAGATTCTCCACAAATTCCCACAAAATCTAAAACAAATTCCTCAAAATTCTTCAAGTCTCCTCAAAACCACACAATTTCAGAAAAACCCCACAAAATTCCAGAGAAGTCCCACAAAACTCCCTAAATCATTTCAAAACCCTACCAATTCACAGGAATGTCCCACAAAATCTCCACCAATTCCCAGAACATCCCACAAAAATCTCACAAAAATCCCTAAATCTTCTGAAAACTCGACCAAATTCCAGAAACGCCCCATAAAATCAGCACAGTTTCCCACAAAATTCAAGAAAAAACACCACACAATTCCCTAAACCTTTTCAAAATACCACAAAATTCTTGAAAAGCCCCACCAAATTCCCGAAACATCCCACAAAATGTCCTCAATATCCAACAAAATCCCAGAAAAATCACACAAAATTCCCTAAATCTTCTCAAAACACGGCCAAAATCCACAAAAATCCCACCAAATCTCCACAAATTCCCACAGAATACATGAAAAATCCCTGATAATTTGTCAGTTCTCTACAGAATCTCACCAAATTCCAGAAAAGTCCCTCAAAGTTCCACAAACATCCCACAAAATCTCCTCAATATCCCACAAAATTCAAGAAAAATCACACAAAATTCCCTAAATCTTCTCAAAACACGACCAAATTCTAGAAAAATATCCCACCAAATCTCCACAAATTCCCACAAAATACATGAAAAATCCCTCAAGATCCCTAAATCGCCTCAATATCCCAAAAAATTCCACAAAAATCCCACAAAACCTCCACAAGTTTCCACAAAATCTAAGAAAAATTCCTCAAAAGTCTTCAAGTCTCCTCAAAACCACACAATTCCAGAAAAAACACACAAAATTCCAGAGAAGTCCCACAAAACTCCCTAAATCATTTCAAAACCCTACCAATTCAAAGGAATGTCCCACAAAATCTCCACCAATTCCCAGAAAATCCCAAAAAAATCTCACAAAAATCCCTAAATCTTCTGAAAACTCGACCAAATTCCAGAAACGCCCCATAAAATCAGCACAGTTTCCCACAAAATTCAAGAAAAAACACCACAAAATTCCCAAAATCTTTTCAAAATACCACAAAATTCTTGAAAAGCCCCACCAAATTCCAGAAACATCCCACAAAATGTCCTCAATATCCAACAAAATCCCAGAAAAGTCCCACAAAATTCCCTAAATCTTCTCAAAACTGTACCAAATTCCAGAAAAATCCCACAGAATCTCCACAAATTCCCACAGAATACATGACAAATCCCTGATAATTCGTCAATTCTCTACAGAATCTCACCAAATTCCTAAAAAGTCCCTCAAAGTTCCACAAACATCCCACAAAATCTCCCCGGAATCCAATAAAATTCCAGGAAAAATCCCACAAAATTCCCTAAATCTTCTAAAAACATGGCCAAAATCCACAAAAATCCCACCGAATCTCCACAAATTCCCACAGAATACATGAAAATACCCCTGAAAATTCCTCAGTTCTCTACAGAATCTCACCAAATTCCAGAAAAGTCCCTCAAAGTTCCACAAACATCCCACAAAATCTCCTCAATATCCCACAAAATTCAAGAAAAATCACACAAAATTCCCTAAATCTTCTCAAAACACGACCAAATTCTAGAAAAATATCCCACCGAATCTCCACAAATTCCCACAAAATACATGAAAATACCCCTGATAATTCGTCAGTTCTCTACAGAATCTCACCAAATTCCAGAAAAGTCCCTCAAAGTTCCACAAACATCCCACAAAATCTCCTCAATATCCCACAAAATTCAAGAAAAATCACACAAAATTCCCTAAATCTTCTCAAAACACGACCAAATTCTAGAAAAATGTCCCACCAAATCTCCACAAAATCCCACAAAATACATGAAAAATCCCTCAAGATCCCTAAATCGCCTCAATATCCCACAAAATCCCACAAAAATCCCACAAAACCTCCACAAGTTTCCACAAAATCTAAGAAAAATTCCTCAAAATTCTTCAAGTCTCCTCAAAACCACACAAAGTCCTTGATAAGGCACACCAAATTCCAGTAAAATCCCACAGATTCTCCACAAATTCCCACAAAATCTAAAACAAATTCCTCAAAATTCTTCAAGTCTCCTCAAAACCACACAATTTCAGAAAAACCCCACAAAATTCCAGAGAAGTCCCACAAAACTCCCTAAATCATTTCAAAACCCTACCAATTCACAGGAATGTCCCACAAAATCTCCACCAATTCCCAGAACATCCCACAAAAATCTCACAAAAATCCCTAAATCTTCGGAAAACTCGACCAAATTCCAGAAACGCCCCATAAAATCAGCACAGTTTCCCACAAAATTCAAGAAAAAACACCACACAATTCCCTAAACCTTTTCAAAATACCACAAAATTCTTGAAAACCCCCACCAAATTCCCGAAACATCCCACAAAATGTCCTCAATACCCAACAAAATCCCAGAAAAATCACACAAAATTCCTTAAATCTTCTCAAAACACGGCCAAAATCCACAAAAATCCCACCAAATCTCCACAAATTCCCACAGAATACATGAAAAATCCCTGATAATTTGTCAGTTCTCTACAGAATCTCACCAAATTCCAGAAAAGTCCCTCAAAGTTCCACAAACATCCCACAATATCTGCTCAATGTCCCACAAATTCAAGAAAAATCACACAAAATTCCCTAAATCTTCTCAAAACACAACCAAATTCTAGAAAAATATCCCACCAAATCTCCACAAATTCCCACAAAATACATGAAAAATCCCTCAAGATCCCTAAATCGCCTCAATATCCCAAAAAATCACACAAAAATCACACAAAACCTCCACAAGTTTCCACAAAATCTAAGTAAAATTCCTCAAAATTCTTCAAGTCTCCTCAGAATCCCACACAATTCCAGAAAAAACCCACAAAATTCCAGAGAAGTCCCACAAAACTCCCTAAATCATTTCAAAACCCTACCAATTCACAGCAATGTCCCACAAAATCTCCACCAATTCCCAGAACATCCCACAAAAATCTCACAAAAATCCCTAAATCTTCGGAAAACTCGACCAAATTCCAGAAACGCCCCATAAAATCAGCACAGTTTCCCACAAAATTCAAGAAAAAACACCACAAAATTCCCTAAATCTTTTCAAAATACCACAAAATTCTTGAAAAGCCCCACCAAATTCCAGAAACATCCCACAAAATGTCCTCAATACCCAACAAAATCCCAGAAAAATCACACAAAATTCCCTAAATCTGCTCAAAACACGGCCAAAATCCACAAAAATCCCACCAAATCTCCACAAATTCCCACAGAATACATGAAAAATCTCTGATAATTCGTCAGTTCTCTACAGAATCTCACCAAATTCCAGAAGAGTCCCTCAAAGTTCCACAAACATCCCACAAAATCTCCCCAGTATCAAACAAAATTCCAGGAAAAATCCCACAAAATTCCCTAAATCTGCTCAAAACACGGCCAAAATCCACAAAAATCCCACCAAATCTCCACAAATTCCCACAGAATACATGAAAAATCCCTGATAATTCGTCAGTTCTCTACAGAATCTCACCAAATTCCAGAAGAGTCCCTCAAAGTTCCACAAACATCCCACAAAATCTCCCCAGTATCCAACAAAATTCCAGGAAAAATCTCACAAAATTCCCTAAATCTTCTCAAAACACGACCAAATTCTAGAAAAATATCCCACCAAATCACCACAAATTCCCACAAAATACATGAAAAATCCCTCAAGATCCCTAAATCGCCTCAATATCCCACAAAATCACACAAAAATCCCACAAAACCTCCCCAAGTTTCCACAAAATCTAAGAAAAATCCCTGAAAATTCTTCAAGTCTCCTCAAAACCACACAAAGTCCTTGAAAAGGCCCACCAAATTCCAGTAAAATCCCACAGAATCTCCACAAATTCCCACAAAATCTAAAACAAATTCCTCAAAATTCTTCAAGTCTCCTCAGAATCCCACACAATTCCAGAAAAAACCCACAAAATTCCAGAGAAGTCCCACAAAACTCCCTAAATCATTTCAAAACCCTACCAATTCACAGGAATGTCCCACAAAATCTCCACCAATTCCCAGAACATCCCACAAAAATCTCACAAAAATCCCTAAATCTTCGGAAAACTTGACCAAATTCCAGAAACGCCCCATAAAATCAGCACAGTTTCCCACAAAATTCAAGAAAAAACACCACAAAATTCCCTAAATCTTTTCAAAATACCACAAAATTCTTGAAAAGCCCCACCAAATTCCAGAAACATCCCACAAAATGTCCTCAATACCCAACAAAATTCCAGGAAAAATCCCACAAAATTCCCTAAATCTTCTCAAAACATGGCCAAAATCCACAAAAATCCCACCACATCTCCACAAATTCCCACAGAATACATGAAAAATCCCTGATAATTCGTCAGTTCTCTACAGAATCTCACCAAATTCCAGAAAAGTCCCTCAAAGTTCCACAAACATCCCACAAAATCTCCTCAATATCCCACAAAATTCAAGAAAAATCACACAAAATTCCCTAAATCTTCTCAAAACACGACCAAATTCTAGAAAAATGTCCCACCAAATCTCCACAAAATCCCACAAAATACATGAAAAATCCCTCAAGATCCCTAAATCGCCTCAATATCCCACAAAATCCCACAAAAATCCCACAAAACCTCCACAAGTTTCCACAAAATCTAAGAAAAATTCCTCAAAATTCTTCAAGTCTCCTCAAAACCACACAAAGTCCTTGATAAGGCACACCAAATTCCAGTAAAATCCCACAGATTCTCCACAAATTCCCACAAAATCTAAAACAAATTCCTCAAAATTCTTCAAGTCTCCTCAAAACCACACAATTTCAGAAAAACCCCACAAAATTCCAGAGAAGTCCCACAAAACTCCCTAAATCATTTCAAAACCCTACCAATTCACAGGAATGTCCCACAAAATCTCCACCAATTCCCAGAACATCCCACAAAAATCTCACAAAAATCCCTAAATCTTCGGAAAACTCGACCAAATTCCAGAAACGCCCCATAAAATCAGCACAGTTTCCCACAAAATTCAAGAAAAAACACCACACAATTCCCTAAACCTTTTCAAAATACCACAAAATTCTTGAAAACCCCCACCAAATTCCCGAAACATCCCACAAAATGTCCTCAATACCCAACAAAATCCCAGAAAAATCACACAAAATTCCTTAAATCTTCTCAAAACACGGCCAAAATCCACAAAAATCCCACCAAATCTCCACAAATTCCCACAGAATACATGAAAAATCCCTGATAATTTGTCAGTTCTCTACAGAATCTCACCAAATTCCAGAAAAGTCCCTCAAAGTTCCACAAACATCCCACAATATCTGCTCAATGTCCCACAAATTCAAGAAAAATCACACAAAATTCCCTAAATCTTCTCAAAACACAACCAAATTCTAGAAAAATATCCCACCAAATCTCCACAAATTCCCACAAAATACATGAAAAATCCCTCAAGATCCCTAAATCGCCTCAATATCCCAAAAAATCACACAAAAATCACACAAAACCTCCACAAGTTTCCACAAAATCTAAGTAAAATTCCTCAAAATTCTTCAAGTCTCCTCAGAATCCCACACAATTCCAGAAAAAACCCACAAAATTCCAGAGAAGTCCCACAAAACTCCCTAAATCATTTCAAAACCCTACCAATTCACAGCAATGTCCCACAAAATCTCCACCAATTCCCAGAACATCCCACAAAAATCTCACAAAAATCCCTAAATCTTCGGAAAACTCGACCAAATTCCAGAAACGCCCCATAAAATCAGCACAGTTTCCCACAAAATTCAAGAAAAAACACCACAAAATTCCCTAAATCTTTTCAAAATACCACAAAATTCTTGAAAAGCCCCACCAAATTCCAGAAACATCCCACAAAATGTCCTCAATACCCAACAAAATCCCAGAAAAATCACACAAAATTCCCTAAATCTGCTCAAAACACGGCCAAAATCCACAAAAATCCCACCAAATCTCCACAAATTCCCACAGAATACATGAAAAATCTCTGATAATTCGTCAGTTCTCTACAGAATCTCACCAAATTCCAGAAGAGTCCCTCAAAGTTCCACAAACATCCCACAAAATCTCCCCAGTATCAAACAAAATTCCAGGAAAAATCCCACAAAATTCCCTAAATCTGCTCAAAACACGGCCAAAATCCACAAAAATCCCACCAAATCTCCACAAATTCCCACAGAATACATGAAAAATCCCTGATAATTCGTCAGTTCTCTACAGAATCTCACCAAATTCCAGAAGAGTCCCTCAAAGTTCCACAAACATCCCACAAAATCTCCCCAGTATCCAACAAAATTCCAGGAAAAATCTCACAAAATTCCCTAAATCTTCTCAAAACACGACCAAATTCTAGAAAAATATCCCACCAAATCACCACAAATTCCCACAAAATACATGAAAAATCCCTCAAGATCCCTAAATCGCCTCAATATCCCACAAAATCACACAAAAATCCCACAAAACCTCCCCAAGTTTCCACAAAATCTAAGAAAAATCCCTGAAAATTCTTCAAGTCTCCTCAAAACCACACAAAGTCCTTGAAAAGGCCCACCAAATTCCAGTAAAATCCCACAGAATCTCCACAAATTCCCACAAAATCTAAAACAAATTCCTCAAAATTCTTCAAGTCTCCTCAGAATCCCACACAATTCCAGAAAAAACCCACAAAATTCCAGAGAAGTCCCACAAAACTCCCTAAATCATTTCAAAACCCTACCAATTCACAGGAATGTCCCACAAAATCTCCACCAATTCCCAGAACATCCCACAAAAATCTCACAAAAATCCCTAAATCTTCGGAAAACTCGACCAAATTCCAGAAACGCCCCATAAAATCAGCACAGTTTCCCACAAAATTCAAGAAAAAACACCACAAAATTCCCTAAATCTTTTCAAAATACCACAAAATTCTTGAAAAGCCCCACCAAATTCCAGAAACATCCCACAAAATGTCCTCAATACCCAACAAAATTCCAGGAAAAATCCCACAAAATTCCCTAAATCTTCTCAAAACATGGCCAAAATCCACAAAAATCCCACCACATCTCCACAAATTCCCACAGAATACATGAAAAATCCCTGATAATTCGTCAGTTCTCTACAGAATCTCACCAAATTCCAGAAAAGTCCCTCAAAGTTCCACAAACATCCCACAAAATCTCCTCAATATCCCACAAAATTCAAGAAAAATCACACAAAATTCCCTAAATCTTCTCAAAACACGACCAAATTCTAGAAAAATGTCCCACCAAATCTCCACAAAATCCCACAAAATACATGAAAAATCCCTCAAGATCCCTAAATCGCCTCAATATCCCACAAAATCCCACAAAAATCCCACAAAACCTCCACAAGTTTCCACAAAATCTAAGAAAAATTCCTCAAAATTCTTCAAGTCTCCTCAAAACCACACAAAGTCCTTGAAAAGGCCCACCAAATTCCAGTAAAATCCCACAGAATCTCCACAAATTCCCACAAAATCTAAAACAAATTCCTCAAAATTCTTCAAGTCTCCTCAGAATCCCACACAATTCCAGAAAAAACCCACAAAATTCCAGAGAAGTCCCACAAAACTCCCTAAATCATTTCAAAACCCTACCAATTCACAGGAATGTCCCACAAAATCTCCACCAATTCCCAGAACATCCCACAAAAATCTCACAAAAATCCCTAAATCTTCGGAAAACTTGACCAAATTCCAGAAACGCCCCATAAAATCAGCACAGTTTCCCACAAAATTCAAGAAAAAACACCACAAAATTCCCTAAACCTTTTCAAAATACCACAAAATTCTTGAAAACCCCCACCAAATTCCCGAAACATCCCACAAAATGTCCTCAATACCCAACAAAATCCCAGAAAAATCACACAAAATTCCTTAAATCTTCTCAAAACACGGCCAAAATCCACAAAAATCCCACCAAATCTCCACAAATTCCCACAGAATACATGAAAAATCCCTGATAATTTGTCAGTTCTCTACAGAATCTCACCAAATTCCAGAAAAGTCCCTCAAAGTTCCACAAACATCCCACAATATCTGCTCAATGTCCCACAAATTCAAGAAAAATCACACAAAATTCCCTAAATCTTCTCAAAACACAACCAAATTCTAGAAAAATATCCCACCAAATCTCCACAAATTCCCACAAAATACATGAAAAATCCCTCAAGATCCCTAAATCGCCTCAATATCCCAAAAAATCACACAAAAATCACACAAAACCTCCACAAGTTTCCACAAAATCTAAGTAAAATTCCTCAAAATTCTTCAAGTCTCCTCAGAATCCCACACAATTCCAGAAAAAACCCACAAAATTCCAGAGAAGTCCCACAAAACTCCCTAAATCATTTCAAAACCCTACCAATTCACAGCAATGTCCCACAAAATCTCCACCAATTCCCAGAACATCCCACAAAAATCTCACAAAAATCCCTAAATCTTCGGAAAACTCGACCAAATTCCAGAAACGCCCCATAAAATCAGCACAGTTTCCCACAAAATTCAAGAAAAAACACCACAAAATTCCCTAAATCTTTTCAAAATACCACAAAATTCTTGAAAAGCCCCACCAAATTCCAGAAACATCCCACAAAATGTCCTCAATACCCAACAAAATCCCAGAAAAATCACACAAAATTCCCTAAATCTGCTCAAAACACGGCCAAAATCCACAAAAATCCCACCAAATCTCCACAAATTCCCACAGAATACATGAAAAATCTCTGATAATTCGTCAGTTCTCTACAGAATCTCACCAAATTCCAGAAGAGTCCCTCAAAGTTCCACAAACATCCCACAAAATCTCCCCAGTATCAAACAAAATTCCAGGAAAAATCCCACAAAATTCCCTAAATCTTCTCAAAACACGGCCAAAATCCACAAAAATCCCACCAAATCTCCACAAATTCCCACAGAATACATGAAAAATCCCTGATAATTCGTCAGTTCTCTACAGAATCTCACCAAATTCCAGAAGAGTCCCTCAAAGTTCCACAAACATCCCACAAAATCTCCCCAGTATCCAACAAAATTCCAGGAAAAATCTCACAAAATTCCCTAAATCTTCTCAAAACACGACCAAATTCTAGAAAAATATCCCACCAAATCACCACAAATTCCCACAAAATACATGAAAAATCCCTCAAGATCCCTAAATCGCCTCAATATCCCACAAAATCACACAAAAATCCCACAAAACCTCCCCAAGTTTCCACAAAATCTAAGAAAAATCCCTGAAAATTCTTCAAGTCTCCTCAAAACCACACAAAGTCCTTGAAAAGGCCCACCAAATTCCAGTAAAATCCCACAGAATCTCCACAAATTCCCACAAAATCTAAAACAAATTCCTCAAAATTCTTCAAGTCTCCTCAGAATCCCACACAATTCCAGAAAAAACCCACAAAATTCCAGAGAAGTCCCACAAAACTCCCTAAATCATTTCAAAACCCTACCAATTCACAGGAATGTCCCACAAAATCTCCACCAATTCCCAGAACATCCCACAAAAATCTCACAAAAATCCCTAAATCTTCGGAAAACTTGACCAAATTCCAGAAACGCCCCATAAAATCAGCACAGTTTCCCACAAAATTCAAGAAAAAACACCACAAAATTCCCTAAATCTTTTCAAAATACCACAAAATTCTTGAAAAGCCCCACCAAATTCCAGAAACATCCCACAAAATGTCCTCAATACCCAACAAAATCCCAGAAAAATCACACAAAATTCCCTAAATCTTCTCAAAACACGGCCAAAATCCACAAAAATCCCACCACATCTCCACAAATTCCCACAGAATACATGAAAAATCCCTGATAATTCGTCAGTTCTCTACAGAATCTCACCAAATTGCAGAAAAGTCCCTCAAAGTTCCACAAACATCCCACAAAATCTCCCCAGTATCCAACAAAATTCCAGGAAAAATCTCACAAAATTCCCTAAATCTTCTCAAAACACGACCAAATTCTAGAAAAATATCCCACCAAATCTCCACAAATTCCCACAAAATACATGAAAATACCCCTGATAATTCGTCAGTTCTCTACAGAATCTCACCAAATTCCAGAAAAGTCCCTCAAAGTTCCACAAACATCCCACAAAATCTCCTCAATATCCCACAAAATTCAAGAAAAATCACACAAAATTCCCTAAATCTTCTCAAAACACGACCAAATTCTAGAAAAATGTCCCACCAAATCTCCACAAAATCCCACAAAATACATGAAAAATCCCTCAAGATCCCTAAATCGCCTCAATATCCCACAAAATCCCACAAAAATCCCACAAAACCTCCACAAGTTTCCACAAAATCTAAGAAAAATTCCTCAAAAGTTTTCAAGTCTCCTCAAAACCACACAAAGTCCTTGAAAAGGCCCACCAAATTCCAGTAAAATCCCACAGATTCTCCACAAATTCCCACAAAATCTAAAACAAATTCCTCAAAATTCTTCAAGTCTCCTCAAAACCACACAATTTCAGAAAAACCCCACAAAATTCCAGAGAAGTCCCACAAAACTCCCTAAATCATTTCAAAACCCTACCAATTCACAGGAATGTCCCACAAAATCTCCACCAATTCCCAGAACATCCCACAAAAATCTCACAAAAATCCCTAAATCTTCGGAAAACTCGACCAAATTCCAGAAACGCCCCATAAAATCAGCACAGTTTCCCACAAAATTCAAGAAAAACACCACACAATTCCCTAAACCTTTTCAAAATACCACAAAATTCTTGAAAAGCCCCACCAAATTCCCGAAACATCCCACAAAATGTCCTCAATACCCAACAAAATCCCAGAAAAATCACACAAAATTCCCTAAATCTTCTCAAAACACGGCCAAAATCCACAAAAATCCCACCAAATCTCCACAAATTCCCACAGAATACATGAAAAATCCCTGATAATTTGTCAGTTCTCTACAGAATCTCACCAAATTCCAGAAAAGTCCCTCAAAGTTCCACAAACATCCCACAAAATCTCCTCAATGTCCCACAAAATTCAAGAAAAATCAAACAAAATTCCCTAAATCTTCTCAAAACACAACCAAATTCTAGAAAAATATCCCACCAAATCTCCACAAATTCCCACAAAATACATGAAAAATCCCTCAAGATCCCTAAATCGCCTCAATATCCCAAAAAATTCCACAAAAATCCCACAAAACCTCCACAAGTTTCCACAAAATCTAAGAAAAATTCCTCAAAATTCTTCAAGTCTCCTCAAAACCACACAATTCCAGAAAAACCCCACAAAATTCCAGAGAAGTCCCACAAAACTCCCTAAATCATTTCAAAACCCTACCAATTCACAGGAATGTCCCACAAAATCTCCACCAATTCCCAGAAAATCCCACAAAAATCTCACAAAAATCCCTAAATCTTCTGAAAACTCGACCAAATTCCAGAAACGCCCCATAAAATCAGCACAGTTTCCCACAAAATTCAAGAAAAAACACCACAAAATTCCCAAAATCTTTTCAATACCACAAAATTCTTGAAAAGCCCCACCAAATTCCAGAAACATCCCACAAAATGTCCTCAATATCCAACAAAATCCCAGAAAAGTCCCACAGAATTCCCTAAATCTTCTCAAAACTGTACCAAATTCCAGAAAAATCCCACAGAATCTCCACAAATTCCCACAGAATACATGACAAATCCCTGATAATTCGTCAATTCTCTACAGAATCTCACCAAATTCCTAAAAAGTCCCTCAAAGTTCCACAAACATCCCACAAAATCTCCCCGGAATCCAATAAAATTCCAGGAAAAATCCCACAAAATTCCCTAAATCTTCTAAAAACATGGCCAAAATCCACAAAAATCCCACTGAATCTCCACAAATTCCCACAGAATACATGAAAATACCCCTGAAAATTCCTCAGTTCTCTACAGAATCTCACCAAATTCCAGAAAAGTCCCTCAAAGTTCCACAAACATCCCACAAAATCTCCTCAATATCCTACAAAATTCAAGAAAAATCACACAAAATTCCCTAAATCTTCTCAAAACACGACCAAATTCTAGAGAAATATCCCACCGAATCTCCACAAATTCCCACAAAATACATGAAAATACCCCTGATAATTCGTCAGTTCTCTACAGAATCTCACCAAATTCCAGAAAAGTCCCTCAAAGTTCCACAAACATCCCACAAAATCTCCTCAATATCCCACAAAATTCAAGAAAAATCACACAAAATTCCCTAAATCTTCTCAAAACACGACCAAATTCTAGAAAAATGTCCCACCAAATCTCCACAAAATCCCACAAAATACATGAAAAATCCCTCAAGATCCCTAAATCGCCTCAATATCCCACAAAATCCCACAAAAATCCCACAAAACCTCCACAAGTTTCCACAAAATCTAAGAAAAATTCCTCAAAATTCTTCAAGTCTCCTCAAAACCACACAAAGTCCTTGATAAGGCACACCAAATTCCAGTAAAATCCCACAGATTCTCCACAAATTCCCACAAAATCTAAAACAAATTCCTCAAAATTCTTCAAGTCTCCTCAAAACCACACAATTTCAGAAAAACCCCACAAAATTCCAGAGAAGTCCCACAAAACTCCCTAAATCATTTCAAAACCCTACCAATTCACAGGAATGTCCCACAAAATCTCCACCAATTCCCAGAACATCCCACAAAAATCTCACAAAAATCCCTAAATCTTCGGAAAACTCAACCAAATTCCAGAAACGCCCCATAAAATCAGCACAGTTTCCCACAAAATTCAAGAAAAAACACCACACAATTCCCTAAACCTTTTCAAAATACCACAAAATTCTTGAAAAGCCCCACCAAATTCCCGAAACATCCCACAAAATGTCCTCAATGCCCAACAAAATCCCAGAAAAATCACACAAAATTCCCTAAATCTTCTCAAAACTCTACCAAATTCCAGAAAAATCCCACAGAATCTCCACAAATTCCCACAGAATACATGACAAATCCCTGATAATTCGTCAATTCTCTACAAAATCTCACCAAATTCCTAAAAAGTCCCTCAAAGTTCCACAAACATCCCACAAAATCTCCCCGGAATCCAATAAAATTCCAGGAAAAATCCCACAAAATTCCCTAAATCTTCTAAAAACATGGCCAAAATCCACAAAAATCCCACCGAATCTCCACAAATTCCCACAGAATACATGAAAATACTCCTGAAAATTCCTCAGTTCTCTACAGAATCTCACCAAATTCCAGAAAAGTCCCTCAAAGTTCCACAAACATCCCACAAAATCTCCTCAATATCCCACAAAATTCAAGAAAAATCACACAAAATTCCCTAAATCTTCTCAAAACACGACCAAATTCTAGAAAAATATCCCACCAAATCTCCACAAATTCCCACAGAATACATGAAAAATCCCTGTTAATTTGTCAGTTCTCTACAGAATCTCACCAAATTCCAGAAAAGTCCCTCAAAGTTCCACAAACATCCCACAAAATCTCCTCAATATCCCACAAAATTCAAGAAAAATCACACAAAATTCCCTAAATCTTCTCAAAACACGACCAAATTCTAGAAAAATGTCCCACCAAATCTCCACAAAATCCCACAAAATACATGAAAAATCCCTCAAGATCCCTAAATCGCCTCAATATCCCACAAAATCCCACAAAAATCCCACAAAACCTCCACAAGTTTCCACAAAATCTAAGAAAAATTCCTCAAAAGTCTTCAAGTCTCCTCAAAACCACACAAAGTCCTTGAAAAGGCCCACCAAATTCCAGTAAAATCCCACAGATTCTCCACAAATTCCCACAAAATCTAAAACAAATTCCTCAAAATTCTTCAAGTCTCCTCAAAACCACACAATTTCAGAAAAACCCCACAAAATTCCAGAGAAGTCCCACAAAACTCCCTAAATCATTTCAAAACCCTACCAATTCACAGGAATGTCCCACAAAATCTCCACCAATTCCCAGAACATCCCACAAAAATCTCACAAAAATCCCTAAATCTTCTGAAAACTCGACCAAATTCCAGAAACGCCCCATAAAATCAGCACAGTTTCCCACAAAATTCAAGAAAAAACACCACACAATTCCCTAAACCTTTTCAAAATACCACAAAATTCTTGAAAAGCCCCACCAAATTCCCGAAACATCCCACAAAATGTCCTCAATATCCAACAAAATCCCAGAAAAATCACACAAAATTCCCTAAATCTTCTCAAAACACGGCCAAAATCCACAAAAATCCCACCAAATCTCCACAAATTCCCACAGAATACATGAAAAATCCCTGATAATTTCTCAGTTCTCTACAGAATCTCACCAAATTCCAGAAAAGTCCCTCAAAGTTCCACAAACATCCCACAAAATCTCCTCAATATCCCACAAAATTCAAGAAAAATCACACAAAATTCCCTAAATCTTCTCAAAACACGACCAAATTCTAGAAAAATATCCCACCAAATCTCCACAAATTCCCACAAAATACATGAAAAATCCCTCAAGATCCCTAAATCGCCTCAATATCCCAAAAAATTCCACAAAAATCCCACAAAACCTCCACAAGTTTCCACAAAATCTAAGAAAAATTCCTCAAAAGTCTTCAAGTCTCCTCAAAACCACACAATTCCAGAAAAACCCCACAAAATTCCAGAGAAGTCCCACAAAACTCCCTAAATCATTTCAAAACCCTACCAATTCAAAGGAATGTCCCACAAAATCTCCACCAATTCCCAGAAAATCCCAAAAAAATCTCACAAAAATCCCTAAATCTTCTGAAAACTCGACCAAATTCCAGAAACGCCCCATAAAATCAGCACAGTTTCCCACAAAATTCAAGAAAAAACACCACAAAATTCCCAAAATCTTTTCAAAATACCACAAAATTCTTGAAAAGCCCCACCAAATTCCAGAAACATCCCACAAAATGTCCTCAATATCCAACAAAATCCCAGAAAAGTCCCACAAAATTCCCTAAATCTTCTCAAAACTGCACCAAATTCCAGAAAAATCCCACAGAATCTCCACAAATTCCCACAGAATACATGACAAATCCCTGATAATTCGTCAATTCTCTACAGAATCTCACCAAATTCCTAAAAAGTCCCTCAAAGTTCCACAAACATCCCACAAAATCTCCCCGGAATCCAATAAAATTCCAGGAAAAATCCCACAAAATTCCCTAAATCTTCTAAAAACATGGCCAAAATCCACAAAAATCCCACCGAATCTCCACAAATTCCCACAGAATACATGAAAATACCCCTGAAAATTCCTCAGTTCTCTACAGAATCTCACCAAATTCCAGAAAAGTCCCTCAAAGTTCCACAAACATCCCACAAAATCTCCTCAATATCCCACAAAATTCAAGAAAAATCACACAAAATTCCCTAAATCTTCTCAAAACACGACCAAATTCTAGAAAAATATCCCACCGAATCTCCACAAATTCCCACAAAATACATGAAAATACCCCTGATAATTCGTCAGTTCTCTACAGAATCTCACCAAATTCCAGAAAAGTCCCTCAAAGTTCCACAAACATCCCACAAAATCTCCTCAATATCCCACAAAATTCAAGAAAAATCACACAAAATTCCCTAAATCTTCTCAAAACACGACCAAATTCTAGAAAAATGTCCCACCAAATCTCCACAAAATCCCACAAAATACATGAAAAATCCCTCAAGATCCCTAAATCGCCTCAATATCCCACAAAATCCCACAAAAATCCCACAAAACCTCCACAAGTTTCCACAAAATCTAAGAAAAATTCCTCAAAATTCTTCAAGTCTCCTCAAAACCACACAAAGTCCTTGATAAGGCACACCAAATTCCAGTAAAATCCCACAGATTCTCCACAAATTCCCACAAAATCTAAAACAAATTCCTCAAAATTCTTCAAGTCTCCTCAAAACCACACAATTTCAGAAAAACCCCACAAAATTCCAGAGAAGTCCCACAAAACTCCCTAAATCATTTCAAAACCCTACCAATTCACAGGAATGTCCCACAAAATCTCCACCAATTCCCAGAACATCCCACAAAAATCTCACAAAAATCCCTAAATCTTCTGAAAACTCGACCAAATTCCAGAAACGCCCCATAAAATCAGCACAGTTTCCCACAAAATTCAAGAAAAAACACCACACAATTCCCTAAACCTTTTCAAAATACCACAAAATTCTTGAAAAGCCCCACCAAATTCCCGAAACATCCCACAAAATGTCCTCAATACCCAACAAAATCCCAGAAAAATCACACAAAATTCCTTAAATCTTCTCAAAACACGGCCAAAATCCACAAAAATCCCACCAAATCTCCACAAATTCCCACAGAATACATGAAAAATCCCTGATAATTTGTCAGTTCTCTACAGAATCTCACCAAATTCCAGAAAAGTCCCTCAAAGTTCCACAAACATCCCACAATATCTGCTCAATGTCCCACAAATTCAAGAAAAATCACACAAAATTCCCTAAATCTTCTCAAAACACAACCAAATTCTAGAAAAATATCCCACCAAATCTCCACAAATTCCCACAAAATACATGAAAAATCCCTCAAGATCCCTAAATCGCCTCAATATCCCAAAAAATCACACAAAAATCACACAAAACCTCCACAAGTTTCCACAAAATCTAAGTAAAATTCCTCAAAATTCTTCAAGTCTCCTCAGAATCCCACACAATTCCAGAAAAAACCCACAAAATTCCAGAGAAGTCCCACAAAACTCCCTAAATCATTTCAAAACCCTACCAATTCACAGCAATGTCCCACAAAATCTCCACCAATTCCCAGAACATCCCACAAAAATCTCACAAAAATCCCTAAATCTTCGGAAAACTCGACCAAATTCCAGAAACGCCCCATAAAATCAGCACAGTTTCCCACAAAATTCAAGAAAAAACACCACAAAATTCCCTAAATCTTTTCAAAATACCACAAAATTCTTGAAAAGCCCCACCAAATTCCAGAAACATCCCACAAAATGTCCTCAATACCCAACAAAATCCCAGAAAAATCACACAAAATTCCCTAAATCTGCTCAAAACACGGCCAAAATCCACAAAAATCCCACCAAATCTCCACAAATTCCCACAGAATACATGAAAAATCTCTGATAATTCGTCAGTTCTCTACAGAATCTCACCAAATTCCAGAAGAGTCCCTCAAAGTTCCACAAACATCCCACAAAATCTCCCCAGTATCAAACAAAATTCCAGGAAAAATCCCACAAAATTCCCTAAATCTGCTCAAAACACGGCCAAAATCCACAAAAATCCCACCAAATCTCCACAAATTCCCACAGAATACATGAAAAATCCCTGATAATTCGTCAGTTCTCTACAGAATCTCACCAAATTCCAGAAGAGTCCCTCAAAGTTCCACAAACATCCCACAAAATCTCCCCAGTATCCAACAAAATTCCAGGAAAAATCTCACAAAATTCCCTAAATCTTCTCAAAACACGACCAAATTCTAGAAAAATATCCCACCAAATCACCACAAATTCCCACAAAATACATGAAAAATCCCTCAAGATCCCTAAATCGCCTCAATATCCCACAAAATCACACAAAAATCCCACAAAACCTCCCCAAGTTTCCACAAAATCTAAGAAAAATCCCTGAAAATTCTTCAAGTCTCCTCAAAACCACACAAAGTCCTTGAAAAGGCCCACCAAATTCCAGTAAAATCCCACAGAATCTCCACAAATTCCCACAAAATCTAAAACAAATTCCTCAAAATTCTTCAAGTCTCCTCAGAATCCCACACAATTCCAGAAAAAACCCACAAAATTCCAGAGAAGTCCCACAAAACTCCCTAAATCATTTCAAAACCCTACCAATTCACAGGAATGTCCCACAAAATCTCCACCAATTCCCAGAACATCCCACAAAAATCTCACAAAAATCCCTAAATCTTCGGAAAACTTGACCAAATTCCAGAAACGCCCCATAAAATCAGCACAGTTTCCCACAAAATTCAAGAAAAAACACCACAAAATTCCCTAAATCTTTTCAAAATACCACAAAATTCTTGAAAAGCCCCACCAAATTCCAGAAACATCCCACAAAATGTCCTCAATACCCAACAAAATCCCAGAAAAATCACACAAAATTCCCTAAATCTTCTCAAAACACGGCCAAAATCCACAAAAATCCCACCACATCTCCACAAATTCCCACAGAATACATGAAAAATCCCTGATAATTCGTCAGTTCTCTACAGAATCTCACCAAATTGCAGAAAAGTCCCTCAAAGTTCCACAAACATCCCACAAAATCTCCCCAGTATCCAACAAAATTCCAGGAAAAATCTCACAAAATTCCCTAAATCTTCTCAAAACACGACCAAATTCTAGAAAAATATCCCACCAAATCACCACAAATTCCCACAAAATACATGAAAAATCCCTCAAGATCCCTAAATCGCCTTAATATCCCACAAAATCACACAAAAATCCCACAAAACCTCCACAAGTTTCCACAAAATCTAAGAAAAATTCCTCAAAATTCTTCAAGTCTCCTCAAAACCACACAAAGTCCTTGAAAAGGCCCACCAAATTCCAGTAAAATCCCACAGAATCTCCACAAGTTCCCACAAAATCTAAAACAAATTCCTCAAAATTCTTCAAGTCTCCTCAGAATCCCACACAATTCCAGAAAAAACCCACAAAATTCCAGAGAAGTCCCACAAAACTCCCTAAATCATTTCAAAACCCTACCAATTCACAGGAATGTCCCACAAAATCTCCACCAATTCCCAGAACATCCCACAAAAATCTCACAAAAATCCCTAAATCTTCGGAAAACTCAACCAAATTCCAGAAACGCCCCATAAAATCAGCACAGTTTCCCACAAAATTCAAGAAAAAACACCACAAAATTCCCTAAATCTTTTCAAAATACCACAAAATTCTTGAAAAGCCCCACCAAATTCCAGAAACATCCCACAAAATGTCCTCAATACCCAACAAAATTCCAGGAAAAATCCCACAAAATTCCCTAAATCTTCTCAAAACATGGCCAAAATCCACAAAAATCCCACCACATCTCCACAAATTCCCACAGAATACATGAAAAATCCCTGATAATTCGTCAGTTCTCTACAAAATCTCACCAAATTCCAGAAGAGTCCCTCAAAGTTCCACAAACATCCCACAAAATCTCCCCAGTATCCAACAAAATTCCAGGAAAAATCTCACAAAATTCCCTAAATCTTCTCAAAACACGACCAAATTCTAGAAAAATATCCCACCAAATCACCACAAATTCCCACAAAATACATGAAAAATCCCTCAAGATCCCTAAATCGCCTCAATATCCCACAAAATCCCACAAAAATCACACAAAACCTCCACAAGTTTCCACAAAATCTAAGAAAAATCCCTGAAAAGTCTTCAAGTCTCCTCAAAACCACACAAAGTCCTTGAAAAGGCCCACCAAATTCCAGTAAAATCCCACAAAAGCTCCACAAATTCCCACAAAATCTAAAACAAATTCCTCAAAATTCTTCAAGTCTCCTCAGAATCCCACACAATTCCAGAAAAAACCCACAAAATTCCAGAGAAGTCCCACAAAACTCCCTAAATCATTTCAAAACCCTACCAATTCACAGGAATGTCCCACAAAATCTCCACCAATTCCCAGAACATCCCACAAAAATCTCACAAAAATCCCTAAATCTTCGGAAAACTCGACCAAATTCCAGAAACGCCCCATAAAATCAGCACACTTTCCCACAAAATTCAAGAAAAAACACCACAAAATTCCCTAAATCTTTTCAAAATACCACAAAATTCTTGAAAAGCCCCACCAAATTGCAGAAACATCCCACAAAATGTCCTCAATACCCAACAAAATCCCAGAAAAATCACACAAAATTCCCTAAATCTTCTCAAAACACGGCCAAAATCCACAAAAATCCCACAGAATCTCCACAAATTCCCACAGAATACATGAAAAATCCCTGATAATCAGTCAGTTCTCTACAGAATCTCACCAAATTCCAGAAGAGTCCCTCAAAGTTCCACAAACATCCCACAAAATCTCCCCAGTATCCAACAAAATTCCAGGAAAAATCCCACAAAATTCCCTAAATCTTCTCAAAACACGGCCAAAATCCACAAAAATCCCACCAAATCTCCACAAATTCCCACAGAATACATGAAAAATCCCTGATAATTCGTCAGTTCTCTACAGAATCTCACCAAATTCCAGAAGAGTCCCTCAAAGTTCCACAAACATCCCACAAAATCTCCCCAGTATCCAACAAAATTCCAGGAAAAATCTCACAAAATTCCCTAAATCTTCTCAAAACACGACCAAATTCTAGAAAAATATCCCACCAAATCACCACAAATTCCCACAAAATACATGAAAAATCCCTCAAGATCCCTAAATCGCCTCAATATCCCACAAAATCACACAAAAATCGCACAAAACCTCCACAAGTTTCCACAAAATCTAAGAAAAATCCCTGAAAATTCTTCAAGTCTCCTCAAAACCACACAAAGTCCTTGAAAAGGCCCACCAAATTCCAGTAAAATCCCACAGAATCTCCACAAATTCCCACAAAATCTAAAACAAATTCCTCAAAATTCTTCAAGTCTCCTCAGAATCCCACACAATTCCAGAAAAAACCCACAAAATTCCAGAGAAGTCCCACAAAACTCCCTAAATCATTTCAAAACCCTACCAATTCACAGGAATGTCCCACAAAATCTCCACCAATTCCCAGAACATCCCACAAAAATCTCACAAAAATCCCTAAATCTTCGGAAAACTCAACCAAATTCCAGAAACGCCCCATAAAATCAGCACAGTTTCCCACAAAATTCAAGAAAAAACACCACAAAATTCCCAAAATCTTTTCAAAATACCACAAAATTCTTGAAAAGCCCCACCAAATTCCAGAAACATCCCACAAAATGTCCTCAATACCCAACAAAATTCCAGGAAAAATCCCACAAAATTCCCTAAATCTTCTCAAAACATGGCCAAAATCCACAAAAATCCCACCACATCTCCACAAATTCCCACAGAATACATGAAAAATCCCTGATAATTCGTCAGTTCTCTACAGAATCTCACCAAATTCCAGAAAAGTCCCTCAAAGTTCCACAAACATCCCACAAAATCTCCCCAGTATCCAACAAAATTCCAGGAAAAATCTCACAAAATTCCCTAAATCTTCTCAAAACACGACCAAATTCTAGAAAAATATCCAACCAAATCTCCACAAATTCCCACAAAATACATGAAAAATCCCTCAAGATCCCTAAATCGCCTCAATATCCCACAAAATCACACAAAAATCACACAAAACCTCCACAAGTTTCCACAAAATCTAAGAAAAATTCCTCAAAATTCTTCAAGTCTCCTCAAAACCACACAAAGTCCTTGAAAAGGCCCACCAAATTCCAGTAAAATCCCACAGAATCTCCACAAATTCCCACAAAATCTAAAACAAATTCCTCAAAATTCAAGCCTCCTCAGAATCCCACACAATTCCAGAAAAAACCCACAAAATTCCAGAGAAGTCCCACAAAACTCCCTAAATCATTTCAAAACCCTACCAATTCACAGGAATGTCCCACAAAATCTCCACCAATTCCCAGAACATCCCACAAAAATCTCACAAAAATCCCTAACACTTCTCAAAACTCGACCAAATTCCAGAAACGCCCCATAAAATCAGCACAGTTTCCCACAAAATTCAAGAAAAAAAACCCACAAAATTCCCTAAATCTTTTCAAAATACCACAAAATTCTTGAAAAGCCCCACCAAATTCCAGAAACATCCCACAAAATGTCCTCAATACCCAACAAAATCCCAGAAAAATCACACAAAATTCCCTAAATCTTCTCAAAACACGGCCAAAATCCACAAAAATCCCACAGAATCTCCACAAATTCCCACAGAATACATGAAAAATCCCTGATAATTCATCAGTTCTCTACAGAATCTCACCAAATTCCAGAAGAGTCCCTCAAAGTTCCACAAACATCCCACAAAATCTCCCCAGTATCCAACAAAATTCCAGGAAAAATCTCACAAAATTCCCTAAATCTTCTCAAAACACGACCAAATTCTAGAAAAATATCCCACCAAATCACCACAAATTCCCACAAAATACATGAAAAATCCCTCAAGATCCCTAAATCGCCTCAATATCCCACAAAATCACACAAAAATCACACAAAACCTCCACAAGTTTCCACAAAATCTAAGAAAAATCCCTGAAAATTCTTCAAGTCTCCTCAAAACCACACAAAGTCCTTGAAAAGGCCCACCAAATTCCAGTAAAATCCCACAGAATCTCCACAAATTCCCACAAAATCTAAAACAAATTCCTCAAAATTCTTCAAGTCTCCTCAGAATCCCACACAATTCCAGAAAAAACCCACAAAATTCCAGAGAAGTCCCACAAAACTCCCTAAATCATTTCAAAACCCTACCAATTCACAGGAATGTCCCACAAAATCTCCACCAATTCCCAGAACATCCCACAAAAATCTCACAAAAATCCCTAAATCTTCGGAAAACTCAACCAAATTCCAGAAACGCCCCATAAAATCAGCACAGTTTCCCACAAAATTCAAGAAAAAACACCACAAAATTCCCTAAATCTTTTCAAAATACCACAAAATTCTTGAAAAGCCCCACCAAATTCCACAAACATCCCACAAAATGTCCTCAATACCCAACAAAATTCCAGGAAAAATCCCACAAAATTCCCTAAATCTTCTCAAAACATGGCCAAAATCCACAAAAATCCCACCACATCTCCACAAATTCCCACAGAATACATGAAAAATCCCTGATAATTCGTCAGTTCTCTACAAAATCTCACCAAATTCCAGAAGAGTCCCTCAAAGTTCCACAAACATCCCACAAAATCTCCCCAGTATCCAACAAAATTCCAGGAAAAATCTCACAAAATTCCCTAAATCTTCTCAAAACACGACCAAATTCTAGAAAAATATCCCACCAAATCACCACAAATTCCCACAAAATACATGAAAAATCCCTCAAGATCCCTAAATCGCCTCAATATCCCACAAAATCCCACAAAAATCACACAAAACCTCCACAAGTTTCCACAAAATCTAAGAAAAATCCCTGAAAAGTCTTCAAGTCTCCTCAAAACCACACAAAGTCCTTGAAAAGGCCCACCAAATTCCAGTAAAATCCCACAAAAGCTCCACAAATTCCCACAAAATCTAAAACAAATTCCTCAAAATTCTTCAAGTCTCCTCAGAATCCCACACAATTCCAGAAAAAACACACAAAATTCCAGAGAAGTCCCACAAAACTCCCTAAATCATTTCAAAACCCTACCAATTCACAGGAATGTCCCACAAAATCTCCACCAATTCCCAGAACATCCCACAAAAATCTCACAAAAATCCCTAAATCTTCGGAAAACTCGACCAAATTCCAGAAACGCCCCATAAAATCAGCACAGTTTCCCACAAAATTCAAGAAAAAACACCACAAAATTCCCTAAATCTTTTCAAAATACCACAAAATTCTTGAAAAGCCCCACCAAATTCCAGAAACATCCCACAAAATGTCCTCAATACCCAACAAAATCCCAGAAAAATCACACAAAATTCCCTAAATCTTCTCAAAACACGGCCAAAATCCACAAAAATCCCACAGAATCTCCACAAATTCCCACAGAATACATGAAAAATCCCTGATAATTCGTCAGTTCTCTACAAAATCTCACCAAATTCCAGAAGAGTCCCTCAAAGTTCCACAAACATCCCACAAAATCTCCCCAGTATCCAACAAAATTCCAGGAAAAATCTCACAAAATTCCCTAAATCTTCTCAAAACACGACCAAATTCTAGAAAAATATCCCACCAAATCACCACAAATTCCCACAAAATACATGAAAAATCCCTCAAGATCCCTAAATCGCCTCAATATCCCACAAAATCCCACAAAAATCGCACAAAACCTCCACAAGTTTCCACAAAATCTAAGAAAAATCCCTGAAAATTCTTCAAGTCTCCTCAAAACCACACAAAGTCCTTGAAAAGGCCCACCAAATTCCAGTAAAATCCCACAGAATCTCCACAAATTCCCACAAAATCTAAAACAAATTCCTCAAAATTCTTCAAGTCTCCTCAGAATCCCACACAATTCCAGAAAAAACACACAAAATTCCAGAGAAGTCCCACAAAACTCCCTAAATCATTTCAAAACCCTACCAATTCACAGGAATGTCCCACAAAATCTCCACCAATTCCCAGAACATCCCACAAAAATCTCACAAAAATCCCTAAATCTTCGGAAAACTCGACCAAATTCCAGAAACGCCCCATAAAATCAGCACAGTTTCCCACAAAATTCAAGAAAAAACACCACAAAATTCCCTAAATCTTTTCAAAATACCACAAAATTCTTGAAAAGCCCCACCAAATTCCCGAAACATCCCACAAAATGTCCTCAATACCCAACAAAATCCCAGAAAAATCACACAAAATTCCCTAAATCTTCTCAAAACACGGCCAAAATCCACAAAAATCCCACCAAATCTCCACAAATTCCCACAGAATACATGAAAAATCCCTGATAATTCGTCAGTTCTCTACAGAATCTCACCAAATTCCAGAAGAGTCCCTCAAAGTTCCACAAACATCCCACAAAATCTCCCCAGTATCCAACAAAATTCCAGGAAAAATCTCACAAAATTCCCTAAATCTTCTCAAAACACGACCAAATTCTAGAAAAATATCCCACCAAATCACCACAAATTCCCACAAAATACATGAAAAATCCCTCAAGATCCCTAAATCGCCTCAATATCCCACAAAATCCCACAAAAATCGCACAAAACCTCCCCAAGTTTCCACAAAATCTAAGAAAAATCCCTGAAAATTCTTCAAGTCTCCTCAAAACCACACAAAGTCCTTGAAAAGGCCCACCAAATTCCAGTAAAATCCCACAGAATCTCCACAAATTCCCACAAAATCTAAAACAAATTCCTCAAAATTCTTCAAGTCTCCTCAGAATCCCACACAATTCCAGAAAAAACCCACAAAATTCCAGAGAAGTCCCACAAAACTCCCTAAATCATTTCAAAACCCTACCAATTCACAGGAATGTCCCACAAAATCTCCACCAATTCCCAGAACATCCCACAAAAATCTCACAAAAATCCCTAAATCTTCGGAAAACTCGACCAAATTCCAGAAACGCCCCATAAAATCAGCACAGTTTCCCACAAAATTCAAGAAAAAACACCACAAAATTCCCTAAATCTTTTCAAAATACCACAAAATTCTTGAAAAGCCCCACCAAATTCCAGAAACATCCCACAAAATGTCCTCAATACCCAACAAAATCCCAGAAAAATCACACAAAATTCCCTAAATCTTCTCAAAACACGGCCAAAATCCACAAAAATCCCACCACATCTCCACAAATTCCCACAGAATACATGAAAAATCCCTGATAATCAGTCAGTTCTCTACAGAATCTCACCAAATTCCAGAAGAGTCCCTCAAAGTTCCACAAACATCCCACAAAATCTCCCCAGTATCCAACAAAATTCCAGGAAAAATCCCACAAAATTCCCTAAATCTTCTCAAAACACGGCCAAAATCCACAAAAATCCCACCAAATCTCCACAAATTCCCACAGAATACATGAAAAATCCCTGATAATTCGTCAGTTCTCTACAGAATCTCACCAAATTCCAGAAGAGTCCCTCAAAGTTCCACAAACATCCCACAAAATCTCCCCAGTATCCAACAAAATTCCAGGAAAAATCTCACAAAATTCCCTAAATCTTCTCAAAACACGACCAAATTCTAGAAAAATATCCCACCAAATCACCACAAATTCCCACAAAATACATGAAAAATCCCTCAAGATCCCTAAATCGCCTCAATATCCCACAAAATCACACAAAAATCGCACAAAACCTCCACAAGTTTCCACAAAATCTAAGAAAAATCCCTGAAAATTCTTCAAGTCTCCTCAAAACCACACAAAGTCCTTGAAAAGGCCCACCAAATTCCAGTAAAATCCCACAGAATCTCCACAAATTCCCACAAAATCTAAAACAAATTCCTCAAAATTCTTCAAGTCTCCTCAGAATCCCACACAATTCCAGAAAAAACCCACAAAAATCCAGAGAAGTCCCACAAAACTCCCTAAATCATTTCAAAACCCTACCAATTCACAGGAATGTCCCACAAAAGCTCCACCAATTCCCAGAACATCCCACAAAAATCTCACAAAAATCCCTAAATCTTCGGAAAACTCGACCAAATTCCAGAAACGCCCCATAAAATCAGCACAGTTTCCCACAAAATTCAAGAAAAAACACCACAAAATTCCCTAAATCTTTTCAAAATACCACAAAATTCTTGAAAAGCCCCACCAAATTCCAGAAACATCCCACAAAATGTCCTCAATACCCAACAAAATCCCAGAAAAATCCCACAAAATTCCCTAAATCTTCTCAAAACACGGCCAAAATCCACAAAAATCCCACCACATCTCCACAAATTCCCACAGAATACATGAAAAATCCCTGATAATTCGTCAGTTCTCTACAGAATCTCACCAAATTCCAGAAAAGTCCCTCAAAGTTCCACAAACATCCCACAAAATCTCCCCAGTATCCAACAAAATTCCAGGAAAAATCTCACAAAATTCCCTAAATCTTCTCAAAACACGACCAAATTCTAGAAAAATATCCCACCAAATCACCACAAATTCCCACAAAATACATGAAAAATCCCTCAAGATCCCTAAATCACTTTAATATCCCACAAAATCACACAAAAATCCCACAAAACCTCCACAAGTTTCCACAAAATCTAAGAAAAATCCCTGAAAATTCTTCAAGTCTCCTCAAAACCACACAAAGTCCTTGAAAAGGCCCACCAAATTCCAGTAAAATCCCACAGAATCTCCACAAATTCCCACAAAATCTAAAACAAATTCCTCAAAATTCTTCAAGTCTCCTCAGAATCCCACACAATTCCAGAAAAAACCCACAAAATTCCAGAGAAGTCCCACAAAACTCCCTAAATCATTTCAAAACCCTACCAATTCACAGGAATGTCCCACAAAATCTCCACCAATTCCCAGAACATCCCACAAAAATCTCACAAAAATCCCTAAATCTTCGGAAAACTCGACCAAATTCCAGAAACGCCCCATAAAATCAGCACAGTTTCCCACAAAATTCAAGAAAAAACACCACAAAATTCCCTAAATCTTTTCAAAATACCACAAAATTCTTGAAAAGCCCCACCAAATTCCAGAAACATCCCACAAAATGTCCTCAATACCCAACAAAATCCCAGAAAAATCACACAAAATTCCCTAAATCTTCTCAAAACACGGCCAAAATCCACAAAAATCCCACCACATCTCCACAAATTCCCACAGAATACATGAAAAATCCCTGATAATTCGTCAGTTCTCTACAGAATCTCACCAAATTCCAGAAAAGTCCCTCAAAGTTCCACAAACATCCAACAAAATCTCCCCAGTATCCAACAAAATTCCAGGAAAAATCTCACAAAATTCCCTAAATCTTCTCAAAACACGACCAAATTCTAGAAAAATATCCCACCAAATCACCACAAATTCCCACAAAATACATGAAAAATCCCTCAAGATCCCTAAATCGCCTCAATATCCCACAAAATCACACAAAAATCACACAAAACCTCCACAAGTTTCCACAAAATCTAAGAAAAATTCCTCAAAATTCTTCAAGTCTCCTCAAAACCACACAAAGTCCTTGAAAAGGCCCACCAAATTCCAGTAAAATCCCACAGAATCTCCACAAATTCCCACAAAATCTAAAACAAATTCCTCAAAATTCAAGTCTCCTCAGAATCCCACACAATTCCAGAAAAAACCCACAAAATTCCAGAGAAGTCCCACAAAACTCCCTAAATCATTTCAAAACCCTACCAATTCACAGGAATGTCCCACAAAATCTCCACCAATTCCCAGAACATCCCACAAAAATCTCACAAAAATCCCTAAATCTTCGGAAAACTCGACCAAATTCCAGAAACGCCCCATAAAATCAGCACAGTTTCCCACAAAATTCAAGAAAAAAAACCCACAAAATTCCCTAAATCTTTTCAAAATACCACAAAATTCTTGAAAAGCCCCACCAAATTCCAGAAACATCCCACAAAATGTCCTCAATACCCAACAAAATCCCAGAAAAATCACACAAAATTCCCTAAATCTTCTCAAAACACGGCCAAAATCCACAAAAATCCCACAGAATCTCCACAAATTCCCACAGAATACATGAAAAATCCCTGATAATTCGTCAGTTCTCTACAGAATCTCACCAAATTCCAGAAGAGTCCCTCAAAGTTCCACAAACATCCCACAAAATCTCCCCAGTATCCAACAAACTTCCAGGAAAAATCCCACAAAATTCCCTAAATCTTCTCAAAACACGGCCAAAATCCACAAAAATCCCACCACATCTCCACAAATTCCCACAGAATACATGAAAAATCCCTGATAATTCGTCAGTTCTCTACAGAATCTCACCAAATTCCAGAAGAGTCCCTCAAAGTTCCACAAACATCCCACAAAATCTCCCCAGTATCCAACAAAATTCCAGGAAAAATCTCACAAAATTCCCTAAATCTTCTCAAAACACGACCAAATTCTAGAAAAATATCCCACCAAATCACCACAAATTCCCACAAAATACATGAAAAATCCCTCAAGATCCCTAAATCGCCTCAATATCCCACAAAATCACACAAAAATCGCACAAAACCTCCACAAGTTTCCACAAAATCTAAGAAAAATCCCTGAAAATTCTTCAAGTCTCCTCAAAACCACACAAAGTCCTTGAAAAGGCCCACCAAATTCCAGTAAAATCCCACAGAATCTCCACAAATTCCCACAAAATCTAAAACAAATTCCTCAAAATTCTTCAAGTCTCCTCAGAATCCCACACAATTCCAGAAAAAACCCACAAAATTCCAGAGAAGTCCCACAAAACTCCCTAAATCATTTCAAAACCCTACCAATTCACAGGAATGTCCCACAAAATCTCCACCAATTCCCAGAACATCCCACAAAAATCTCACAAAAATCCCTAAATCTTCGGAAAACTCGACCAAATTCCAGAAACGCCCCATAAAATCAGCACAGTTTCCCACAAAATTCAAGAAAAAACACCACAAAATTCCCTAAATCTTTTCAAAATACCACAAAATTCTTGAAAAGCCCCACCAAATTCCAGAAACATCCCACAAAATGTCCTCAATACCCAACAAAATCCCAGAAAAATCCCACAAAATTCCCTAAATCTTCTCAAAACACGGCCAAAATCCACAAAAATCCCACCACATCTCCACAAATTCCCACAGAATACATGAAAAATCCCTGATAATTCGTCAGTTCTCTACAGAATCTCACCAAATTCCAGAAAAGTCCCTCAAAGTTCCACAAACATCCCACAAAATCTCCCCAGTATCCAACAAAATTCCAGGAAAAATCTCACAAAATTCCCTAAATCTTCTCAAAACACGACCAAATTCTAGAAAAATATCCCACCAAATCACCACAAATTCCCACAAAATACATGAAAAATCCCTCAAGATCCCTAAATCACCTCAATATCCCACAAAATCACACAAAAATCGCACAAAACCTCCACAAGTTTCCACAAAATCTAAGAAAAATCCCTGAAAATTCTTCAAGTCTCCTCAAAACCACACAAAGTCCTTGAAAAGGCCCACCAAATTCCAGTAAAATCCCACAGAATCTCCACAAATTCCCACAAAATCTAAAACAAATTCCTCAAAATTCTTCAAGTCTCCTCAGAATCCCACACAATTCCAGAAAAAACACACAAAATTCCAGAGAAGTCCCACAAAACTCCCTAAATCATTTCAAAACCCTACCAATTCACAGGAATGTCCCACAAAATCTCCACCAATTCCCAGAACATCCCACAAAAATCTCACAAAAATCCCTAAATCTTCGGAAAACTCGACCAAATTCCAGAAACGCCCCATAAAATCAGCACAGTTTCCCACAAAATTTAAGAAAAAAAACCCACAAAATTCCCTAAATCTTTTCAAAATACCACAAAATTCTTGAAAAGCCCCACCAAATTCCAGAAACATCCCACAAAATGTCCTCAATACCCAACAAAATCCCAGAAAAATCACACAAAATTCCCTAAATCTTCTCAAAACACGGCCAAAATCCACAAAAATCCCACAGAATCTCCACAAATTCCCACAGAATACATGAAAAATCCCTGATAATTCGTCAGTTCTCTACAGAATCTCACCAAATTCCAGAAGAGTCCCTCAAAGTTCCACAAACATCCCACAAAATCTCCCCAGTATCCAACAAACTTCCAGGAAAAATCCCACAAAATTCCCTAAATCTTCTCAAAACACGGCCAAAATCCACAAAAATCCCACCACATCTCCACAAATTCCCACAGAATACATGAAAAATCCCTGATAATTCGTCAGTTCTCTACAGAATCTCACCAAATTCCAGAAGAGTCCCTCAAAGTTCCACAAACATCCCACAAAATCTCCCCAGTATCCAACAAAATTCCAGGAAAAATCTCACAAAATTCCCTAAATCTTCTCAAAACACGACCAAATTCTAGAAAAATATCCCACCAAATCACCACAAATTCCCACAAAATACATGAAAAATCCCTCAAGATCCCTAAATCGCCTCAATATCCCACAAAATCACACAAAAATCGCACAAAACCTCCACAAGTTTCCACAAAATCTAAGAAAAATCCCTGAAAATTCTTCAAGTCTCCTCAAAACCACACAAAGTCCTTGAAAAGGCCCACCAAATTCCAGTAAAATCCCACAGAATCTCCACAAATTCCCACAAAATCTAAAACAAATTCCTCAAAATTCTTCAAGTCTCCTCAGAATCCCACACAATTCCAGAAAAAACCCACAAAATTCCAGAGAAGTCCCACAAAACTCCCTAAATCATTTCAAAACCCTACCAATTCACAGGAATGTCCCACAAAATCTCCACCAATTCCCAGAACATCCCACAAAAATCTCACAAAAATCCCTAAATCTTCGGAAAACTCAACCAAATTCCAGAAACGCCCCATAAAATCAGCACAGTTTCCCACAAAATTCAAGAAAAAACACCACAAAATTCCCTAAATCTTTTCAAAATACCACAAAATTCTTGAAAAGCCCCACCAAATTCCAGAAACATCCCACAAAATGTCCTCAATACCCAACAAAATCCCAGAAAAATCCCACAAAATTCCCTAAATCTTCTCAAAACACGGCCAAAATCCACAAAAATCCCACCACATCTCCACAAATTCCCACAGAATACATGAAAAATCCCTGATAATTCGTCAGTTCTCTACAGAATCTCACCAAATTCCAGAAAAGTCCCTCAAAGTTCCACAAACATCCCACAAAATCTCCCCAGTATCCAACAAAATTCCAGGAAAAATCTCACAAAATTCCCTAAATCTTCTCAAAACACGACCAAATTCTAGAAAAATATCCCACCAAATCACCACAAATTCCCACAAAATACATGAAAAATCCCTCAAGATCCCTAAATCACCTCAATATCCCACAAAATCACACAAAAATCGCACAAAACCTCCACAAGTTTCCACAAAATCTAAGAAAAATCCCTGAAAATTCTTCAAGTCTCCTCAAAACCACACAAAGTCCTTGAAAAGGCCCACCAAATTCCAGTAAAATCCCACAAAAGCTCCACAAATTCCCACAAAATCTAAAACAAATTCCTCAAAATTCTTCAAGTCTCCTCAGAATCCCACACAATTCCAGAAAAAACCCACAAAATTCCAGAGAAGTCCCACAAAACTCCCTAAATCATTTCAAAACCCTACCAATTCACAGGAATGTCCCACAAAATCTCCACCAATTCCCAGAACATCCCACAAAAATCTCACAAAAATCCCTAAATCTTCGGAAAACTCAACCAAATTCCAGAAACGCCCCATAAAATCAGCACAGTTTCCCACAAAATTCAAGAAAAAACACCACAAAATTCCCTAAATCTTTTCAAAATACCACAAAATTCTTGAAAAGCCCCACCAAATTCCAGAAACATCCCACAAAATGTCCTCAATACCCAACAAAATCCCAGAAAAATCACACAAAATTCCCTAAATCTTCTCAAAACACGGCCAAAATCCACAAAAATCCCACCACATCTCCACAAATTCCCACAGAATACATGAAAAATCCCTGATAATTCGTCAGTTCTCTACAAAATCTCACCAAATTCCAGAAGAGTCCCTCAAAGTTCCACAAACATCCAACAAAATCTCCCCAGTATCCAACAAAATTCCAGGAAAAATCTCACAAAATTCCCTAAATCTTCTCAAAACACGACCAAATTCTAGAAAAATATCCCACCAAATCACCACAAATTCCCACAAAATACATGAAAAATCCCTCAAGATCCCTAAATCGCCTCAATATCCCACAAAATCCCACAAAAATCGCACAAAACCTCCCCAAGTTTCCACAAAATCTAAGAAAAATCCCTGAAAATTCTTCAAGTCTCCTCAAAACCACACAAAGTCCTTGAAAAGGCCCACCAAATTCCAGTAAAATCCCACAGAATCTCCACAAATTCCCACAAAATCTAAAACAAATTCCTCAAAATTCTTCAAGTCTCCTCAGAATCCCACACAATTCCAGAAAAAACACACAAAATTCCAGAGAAGTCCCACAAAACTCCCTAAATCATTTCAAAACCCTACCAATTCACAGGAATGTCCCACAAAATCTCCACCAATTCCCAGAACATCCCACAAAAATCTCACAAAAATCCCTAAATCTTCGGAAAACTCGACCAAATTCCAGAAACGCCCCATAAAATCAGCACAGTTTCCCACAAAATTCAAGAAAAAACACCACAAAATTCCCTAAATCTTTTCAAAATACCACAAAATTCTTGAAAAGCCCCACCAAATTCCAGAAACATCCCACAAAATGTCCTCAATACCCAACAAAATCCCAGAAAAATCACACAAAATTCCCTAAATCTTCTCAAAACACGGCCAAAATCCACAAAAATCCCACCACATCTCCACAAATTCCCACAGAATACATGAAAAATCCCTGATAATCAGTCAGTTCTCTACAGAATCTCACCAAATTCCAGAAGAGTCCCTCAAAGTTCCACAAACATCCCACAAAATCTCCCCAGTATCCAACAAAATTCCAGGAAAAATCCCACAAAATTCCCTAAATCTTCTCAAAACACGGCCAAAATCCACAAAAATCCCACCAAATCTCCACAAATTCCCACAGAATACATGAAAAATCCCTGATAATTCGTCAGTTCTCTACAGAATCTCACCAAATTCCAGAAGAGTCCCTCAAAGTTCCACAAACATCCCACAAAATCTCCCCAGTATCCAACAAAATTCCAGGAAAAATCTCACAAAATTCCCTAAATCTTCTCAAAACACGACCAAATTCTAGAAAAATATCCCACCAAATCACCACAAATTCCCACAAAATACATGAAAAATCCCTCAAGATCCCTAAATCGCCTCAATATCCCACAAAATCACACAAAAATCGCACAAAACCTCCACAAGTTTCCACAAAATCTAAGAAAAATCCCTGAAAATTCTTCAAGTCTCCTCAAAACCACACAAAGTCCTTGAAAAGGCCCACCAAATTCCAGTAAAATCCCACAGAATCTCCACAAATTCCCACAAAATCTAAAACAAATTCCTCAAAATTCTTCAAGTCTCCTCAGAATCCCACACAATTCCAGAAAAAACCCACAAAATTCCAGAGAAGTCCCACAAAACTCCCTAAATCATTTCAAAACCCTACCAATTCACAGGAATGTCCCACAAAATCTCCACCAATTCCCAGAACATCCCACAAAAATCTCACAAAAATCCCTAAATCTTCGGAAAACTCGACCAAATTCCAGAAACGCCCCATAAAATCAGCACAGTTTCCCACAAAATTCAAGAAAAAACACCACAAAATTCCCTAAATCTTTTCAAAATACCACAAAATTCTTGAAAAGCCCCACCAAATTCCAGAAACATCCCACAAAATGTCCTCAATACCCAACAAAATCCCAGAAAAATCCCACAAAATTCCCTAAATCTTCTCAAAACACGGCCAAAATCCACAAAAATCCCACCACATCTCCACAAATTCCCACAGAATACATGAAAAATCCCTGATAATTCGTCAGTTCTCTACAGAATCTCACCAAATTCCAGAAAAGTCCCTCAAAGTTCCACAAACATCCCACAAAATCTCCCCAGTATCCAACAAAATTCCAGGAAAAATCTCACAAAATTCCCTAAATCTTCTCAAAACACGACCAAATTCTAGAAAAATATCCCACCAAATCACCACAAATTCCCACAAAATACATGAAAAATCCCTCAAGATCCCTAAATCACTTTAATATCCCACAAAATCACACAAAAATCCCACAAAACCTCCACAAGTTTCCACAAAATCTAAGAAAAATCCCTGAAAATTCTTCAAGTCTCCTCAAAACCACACAAAGTCCTTGAAAAGGCCCACCAAATTCCAGTAAAATCCCACAGAATCTCCACAAATTCCCACAAAATCTAAAACAAATTCCTCAAAATTCTTCAAGTCTCCTCAGAATCCCACACAATTCCAGAAAAAACCCACAAAATTCCAGAGAAGTCCCACAAAACTCCCTAAATCATTTCAAAACCCTACCAATTCACAGGAATGTCCCACAAAATCTCCACCAATTCCCAGAACATCCCACAAAAATCTCACAAAAATCCCTAAATCTTCGGAAAACTCAACCAAATTCCAGAAACGCCCCATAAAATCAGCACAGTTTCCCACAAAATTCAAGAAAAAACACCACAAAATTCCCTAAATCTTTTCAAAATACCACAAAATTCTTGAAAAGCCCCACCAAATTCCAGAAACATCCCACAAAATGTCCTCAATACCCAACAAAATTCCAGGAAAAATCCCACAAAATTCCCTAAATCTTCTCAAAACATGGCCAAAATCCACAAAAATCCCACCACATCTCCACAAATTCCCACAGAATACATGAAAAATCCCTGATAATTCGTCAGTTCTCTACAAAATCTCACCAAATTCCAGAAGAGTCCCTCAAAGTTCCACAAACATCCCACAAAATCTCCCCAGTATCCAACAAAATTCCAGGAAAAATCTCACAAAATTCCCTAAATCTTCTCAAAACACGACCAAATTCTAGAAAAATATCCCACCAAATCACCACAAATTCCCACAAAATACATGAAAAATCCCTCAAGATCCCTAAATCGCCTCAATATCCCACAAAATCACACAAAAATCACACAAAACCTCCACAAGTTTCCACAAAATCTAAGAAAAATCCCTGAAAATTCTTCAAGTCTCCTCAAAACCACACAAAGTCCTTGAAAAGGCCCACCAAATTCCAGTAAAATCCCACAGAATCTCCACAAATTCCCACAAAATCTAAAACAAATTCCTCAAAATTCTTCAAGTCTCCTCAGAATCCCACACAATTCCAGAAAAAACCCACAAAATTCCAGAGAAGTCCCACAAAACTCCCTAAATCATTTCAAAACCCTACCAATTCACAGGAATGTCCCACAAAATCTCCACCAATTCCCAGAACATCCCACAAAAATCTCACAAAAATCCCTAAATCTTCGGAAAACTCGACCAAATTCCAGAAACGCCCCATAAAATCAGCACAGTTTCCCACAAAATTCAAGAAAAAACACCACAAAATTCCCTAAATCTTTTCAAAATACCACAAAATTCTTGAAAAGCCCCACCAAATTCCAGAAACATCCCACAAAATGTCCTCAATACCCAACAAAATCCCAGAAAAATCACACAAAATTCCCTAAATCTTCTCAAAACACGGCCAAAATCCACAAAAATCCCACCACATCTCCACAAATTCCCACAGAATACATGAAAAATCCCTGATAATTCGTCAGTTCTCTACAGAATCTCACCAAATTCCAGAAAAGTCCCTCAAAGTTCCACAAACATCCAACAAAATCTCCCCAGTATCCAACAAAATTCCAGGAAAAATCTCACAAAATTCCCTAAATCTTCTCAAAACACGACCAAATTCTAGAAAAATATCCCACCAAATCACCACAAATTCCCACAAAATACATGAAAAATCCCTCAAGATCCCTAAATCGCCTCAATATCCCACAAAATCACACAAAAATCACACAAAACCTCCACAAGTTTCCACAAAATCTAAGAAAAATTCCTCAAAATTCTTCAAGTCTCCTCAAAACCACACAAAGTCCTTGAAAAGGCCCACCAAATTCCAGTAAAATCCCACAGAATCTCCACAAATTCCCACAAAATCTAAAACAAATTCCTCAAAATTCAAGTCTCCTCAGAATCCCACACAATTCCAGAAAAAACCCACAAAATTCCAGAGAAGTCCCACAAAACTCCCTAAATCATTTCAAAACCCTACCAATTCACAGGAATGTCCCACAAAATCTCCACCAATTCCCAGAACATCCCACAAAAATCTCACAAAAATCCCTAAATCTTCGGAAAACTCGACCAAATTCCAGAAACGCCCCATAAAATCAGCACAGTTTCCCACAAAATTCAAGAAAAAAAACCCACAAAATTCCCTAAATCTTTTCAAAATACCACAAAATTCTTGAAAAGCCCCACCAAATTCCAGAAACATCCCACAAAATGTCCTCAATACCCAACAAAATCCCAGAAAAATCACACAAAATTCCCTAAATCTTCTCAAAACACGGCCAAAATCCACAAAAATCCCACAGAATCTCCACAAATTCCCACAGAATACATGAAAAATCCCTGATAATTCGTCAGTTCTCTACAGAATCTCACCAAATTCCAGAAGAGTCCCTCAAAGTTCCACAAACATCCCACAAAATCTCCCCAGTATCCAACAAACTTCCAGGAAAAATCCCACAAAATTCCCTAAATCTTCTCAAAACACGGCCAAAATCCACAAAAATCCCACCACATCTCCACAAATTCCCACAGAATACATGAAAAATCCCTGATAATTCGTCAGTTCTCTACAGAATCTCACCAAATTCCAGAAGAGTCCCTCAAAGTTCCACAAACATCCCACAAAATCTCCCCAGTATCCAACAAAATTCCAGGAAAAATCTCACAAAATTCCCTAAATCTTCTCAAAACACGACCAAATTCTAGAAAAATATCCCACCAAATCACCACAAATTCCCACAAAATACATGAAAAATCCCTCAAGATCCCTAAATCGCCTCAATATCCCACAAAATCACACAAAAATCGCACAAAACCTCCACAAGTTTCCACAAAATCTAAGAAAAATCCCTGAAAATTCTTCAAGTCTCCTCAAAACCACACAAAGTCCTTGAAAAGGCCCACCAAATTCCAGTAAAATCCCACAGAATCTCCACAAATTCCCACAAAATCTAAAACAAATTCCTCAAAATTCTTCAAGTCTCCTCAGAATCCCACACAATTCCAGAAAAAACCCACAAAATTCCAGAGAAGTCCCACAAAACTCCCTAAATCATTTCAAAACCCTACCAATTCACAGGAATGTCCCACAAAATCTCCACCAATTCCCAGAACATCCCACAAAAATCTCACAAAAATCCCTAAATCTTCTGAAAACTCGACCAAATTCCAGAAACGCCCCATAAAATCAGCACAGTTTCCCACAAAATTCAAGAAAAAACACCACAAAATTCCCTAAATCTTTTCAAAATACCACAAAATTCTTGAAAAGCCCCACCAAATTCCAGAAACATCCCACAAAATTTCCTCAATACCCAACAAAATTCCAGGAAAAATCCCACAAAATTCCCTAAATCTTCTCAAAACACGGCCAAAATCCACAAAAATCCCACCACATCTCCACAAATTCCCACAGAATACATGAAAAATCCCTGATAATTCGTCAGTTCTCTACAGAATCTCACCAAATTCCAGAAGAGTCCCTCAAAGTTCCACAAACATCCCACAAAATCTCCCCAGTATCCAACAAAATTCCAGGAAAAATCTCACAAAATTCCCTAAATCTTCTCAAAACACGACCAAATTCTAGAAAAATATCCCACCAAATCACCACAAATTCCCACAAAATACATGAAAAATCCCTCAAGATCCCTAAATCGCCTCAATATCCCACAAAATCACACAAAAATCACACAAAACCTCCACAAGTTTCCACAAAATCTAAGAAAAATCCCTGAAAAGTCTTCAAGTCTCCTCAAAACCACACAAAGTCCTTGAAAAGGCCCACCAAATTCCAGTAAAATCCCACAAAAGCTCCACAAATTCCCACAAAATCTAAAACAAATTCCTCAAAATTCTTCAAGTCTCCTCAGAATCCCACAAAATTCCAGAAAAAACCCACAAAATTCCAGAGAAGTCCCACAAAACTCCCTAAATCATTTCAAAACCCTACCAATTCACAGGAATGTCCCACAAAATCTCCACCAATTCCCAGAACATCCCACAAAAATCTCACAAAAATCCCTAAATCTTCGGAAAACTCAACCAAATTCCAGAAACGCCCCATAAAATCAGCACAGTTTCCCACAAAATTCAAGAAAAAACACCACAAAATTCCCTAAATCTTTTCAAAATACCACAAAATTCTTGAAAAGCCCCACCAAATTCCAGAAACATCCCACAAAATGTCCTCAATACCCAACAAAATTCCAGGAAAAATCCCACAAAATTCCCTAAATCTTCTCAAAACACGGCCAAAATCCACAAAAATCCCACCACATCTCCACAAATTCCCACAGAATACATGAAAAATCCCTGATAATTCGTCAGTTCTCTACAGAATCTCACCAAATTCCAGAAGAGTCCCTCAAAGTTCCACAAACATCCCACAAAATCTCCCCAGTATCCAACAAAATTCCAGGAAAAATCTCACAAAATTCCCTAAATCTTCTCAAAACACGACCAAATTCTAGAAAAATATCCCACCAAATCACCACAAATTCCCACAAAATACATGAAAAATCCCTCAAGATCCCTAAATCGCCTCAATATCCCACAAAATCACACAAAAATCACACAAAACCTCCACAAGTTTCCACAAAATCTAAGAAAAATCCCTGAAAAGTCTTCAAGTCTCCTCAAAACCACACAAAGTCCTTGAAAAGGCCCACCAAATTCCAGTAAAATCCCACAAAAGCTCCACAAATTCCCACAAAATCTAAAACAAATTCCTCAAAATTCTTCAAGTCTCCTCAGAATCCCACAAAATTCCAGAAAAAACCCACAAAATTCCAGAGAAGTCCCACAAAACTCCCTAAATCATTTCAAAACCCTACCAATTCACAGGAATGTCCCACAAAATCTCCACCAATTCCCAGAACATCCCACAAAAATCTCACAAAAATCCCTAAATCTTCGGAAAACTCAACCAAATTCCAGAAACGCCCCATAAAATCAGCACAGTTTCCCACAAAATTCAAGAAAAAACACCACAAAATTCCCTAAATCTTTTCAAAATACCACAAAATTCTTGAAAAGCCCCACCAAATTCCAGAAACATCCCACAAAATGTCCTCAATACCCAACAAAATCCCAGAAAAATCACACAAAATTCCCTAAATCTTCTCAAAACACGGCCAAAATCCACAAAAATCCCACCACATCTCCACAAATTCCCACAGAATACATGAAAAATCCCTGATAATTCGTCAGTTCTCTACAAAATCTCACCAAATTCCAGAAGAGTCCCTCAAAGTTCCACAAACATCCAACAAAATCTCCCCAGTATCCAACAAAATTCCAGGAAAAATCTCACAAAATTCCCTAAATCTTCTCAAAACACGACCAAATTCTAGAAAAATATCCCACCAAATCACCACAAATTCCCACAAAATACATGAAAAATCCCTCAAGATCCCTAAATCGCCTCAATATCCCACAAAATCCCACAAAAATCGCACAAAACCTCCCCAAGTTTCCACAAAATCTAAGAAAAATCCCTGAAAATTCTTCAAGTCTCCTCAAAACCACACAAAGTCCTTGAAAAGGCCCACCAAATTCCAGTAAAATCCCACAGAATCTCCACAAATTCCCACAAAATCTAAAACAAATTCCTCAAAATTCTTCAAGTCTCCTCAGAATCCCACACAATTCCAGAAAAAACACACAAAATTCCAGAGAAGTCCCACAAAACTCCCTAAATCATTTCAAAACCCTACCAATTCACAGGAATGTCCCACAAAATCTCCACCAATTCCCAGAACATCCCACAAAAATCTCACAAAAATCCCTAAATCTTCGGAAAACTCGACCAAATTCCAGAAACGCCCCATAAAATCAGCACAGTTTCCCACAAAATTCAAGAAAAAACACCACAAAATTCCCTAAATCTTTTCAAAATACCACAAAATTCTTGAAAAGCCCCACCAAATTCCAGAAACATCCCACAAAATGTCCTCAATACCCAACAAAATCCCAGAAAAATCACACAAAATTCCCTAAATCTTCTCAAAACACGGCCAAAATCCACAAAAATCCCACCACATCTCCACAAATTCCCACAGAATACATGAAAAATCCCTGATAATTCGTCAGTTCTCTACAGAATCTCACCAAATTCCAGAAGAGTCCCTCAAAGTTCCACAAACATCCCACAAAATCTCCCCAGTATCCAACAAAATTCCAGGAAAAATCTCACAAAATTCCCTAAATCTTCTCAAAACACGACCAAATTCTAGAAAAATATCCCACCAAATCACCACAAATTCCCACAAAATACATGAAAAATCCCTCAAGATCCCTAAATCGCCTCAATATCCCACAAAATCCCACAAAAATCGCACAAAACCTCCCCAAGTTTCCACAAAATCTAAGAAAAATCCCTGAAAATTCTTCAAGTCTCCTCAAAACCACACAAAGTCCTTGAAAAGGCCCACCAAATTCCAGTAAAATCCCACAGAATCTCCACAAATTCCCACAAAATCTAAAACAAATTCCTCAAAATTCTTCAAGTCTCCTCAGAATCCCACACAATTCCAGAAAAAACACACAAAATTCCAGAGAAGTCCCACAAAACTCCCTAAATCATTTCAAAACCCTACCAATTCACAGGAATGTCCCACAAAATCTCCACCAATTCCCAGAACATCCCACAAAAATCTCACAAAAATCCCTAAATCTTCGGAAAACTCGACCAAATTCCAGAAACGCCCCATAAAATCAGCACAGTTTCCCACAAAATTCAAGAAAAAACACCACAAAATTCCCTAAATCTTTTCAAAATACCACAAAATTCTTGAAAAGCCCCACCAAATTCCAGAAACATCCCACAAAATGTCCTCAATACCCAACAAAATCCCAGAAAAATCACACAAAATTCCCTAAATCTTCTCAAAACACGGCCAAAATCCACAAAAATCCCACCACATCTCCACAAATTCCCACAGAATACATGAAAAATCCCTGATAATTCGTCAGTTCTCTACAGAATCTCACCAAATTCCAGAAAAGTCCCTCAAAATTCCACAAACATCCCACAAAATCTCCCCAGTATCCAACAAAATTCCAGGAAAAATCCCACAAAATTCCCTAAATCTTCTCAAAACACGGCCAAAATCCACAAAAATCCCACCAAATCTCCACAAATTCCCACAGAATACATGAAAAATCCCTGATAATTCGTCAGTTCTCTACAGAATCTCACCAAATTCCAGAAGAGTCCCTCAAAGTTCCACAAACATCCCACAAAATCTCCCCAGTATCCAACAAAATTCCAGGAAAAATCTCACAAAATTCCCTAAATCTTCTCAAAACACGACCAAATTCTAGAAAAATATCCCACCAAATCACCACAAATTCCCACAAAATACATGAAAAATCCCTCAAGATCCCTAAATCGCCTCAATATCCCACAAAATCACACAAAAATCACACAAAACCTCCACAAGTTTCCACAAAATCTAAGAAAAATTCCTCAAAATTCTTCAAGTCTCCTCAAAACCACACAAAGTCCTTGAAAAGGCCCACCAAATTCCAGTAAAATCCCACAGAATCTCCACAAATTCCCACAAAATCTAAAACAAATTCCTCAAAATTCTTCAAGTCTCCTCAGAATCCCACACAATTCCAGAAAAAACCCACAAAATTCCAGAGAAGTCCCACAAAACTCCCTAAATCATTTCAAAACCCTACCAATTCACAGGAATGTCCCACAAAATCTCCACCAATTCCCAGAACATCCCACAAAAATCTCACAAAAATCCCTAAATCTTCGGAAAACTCGACCAAATTCCAGAAACGCCCCATAAAATCAGCACAGTTTCCCACAAAATTCAAGAAAAAAAACCCACAAAATTCCCTAAATCTTTTCAAAATACCAAAAAATTCTTGAAAAGCCCCACCAAATTCCAGAAACATCCCACAAAATGTCCTCAATACCCAACAAAATCCCAGAAAAATCCCACAAAATTCCCTAAATCTTCTCAAAACACGGCCAAAATCCACAAAAATCCCACCGAATCTCCACAAATTCCCACAGAATACATGAAAAATCCCTGATAATTCGTCAGTTCTCTACAGAATCTCACCAAATTCCAGAAAAGTCCCTCAAAGTTCCACAAACATCCCACAAAATCTCCCCAGTATCCAACAAAATTCCAGGAAAAATCTCACAAAATTCCCTAAATCTTCTCAAAACACGACCAAATTCTAGAAAAATATCCCACCAAATCACCACAAATTCCCACAAAATACATGAAAAATCCCTCAAGATCCCTAAATCACTTTAATATCCCACAAAATCACACAAAAATCCCACAAAACCTCCACAAGTTTCCACAAAATCTAAGAAAAATCCCTGAAAATTCTTCAAGTCTCCTCAAAACCACACAAAGTCCTTGAAAAGGCCCACCAAATTCCAGTAAAATCCCACAGAATCTCCACAAATTCCCACAAAATCTAAAACAAATTCCTCAAAATTCTTCAAGTCTCCTCAGAATCCCACACAATTCCAGAAAAAACCCACAAAATTCCAGAGAAGTCCCACAAAACTCCCTAAATCATTTCAAAACCCTACCAATTCACAGGAATGTCCCACAAAATCTCCACCAATTCCCAGAACATCCCACAAAAATCTCACAAAAATCCCTAAATCTTCGGAAAACTCAACCAAATTCCAGAAACGCCCCATAAAATCAGCACAGTTTCCCACAAAATTCAAGAAAAAACACCACAAAATTCCCTAAATCTTTTCAAAATACCACAAAATTCTTGAAAAGCCCCACCAAATTCCAGAAACATCCCACAAAATGTCCTCAATACCCAACAAAATTCCAGGAAAAATCCCACAAAATTCCCTAAATCTTCTCAAAACATGGCCAAAATCCACAAAAATCCCACCACATCTCCACAAATTCCCACAGAATACATGAAAAATCCCTGATAATTCGTCAGTTCTCTACAAAATCTCACCAAATTCCAGAAGAGTCCCTCAAAGTTCCACAAACATCCCACAAAATCTCCCCAGTATCCAACAAAATTCCAGGAAAAATCTCACAAAATTCCCTAAATCTTCTCAAAACACGACCAAATTCTAGAAAAATATCCCACCAAATCACCACAAATTCCCACAAAATACATGAAAAATCCCTCAAGATCCCTAAATCGCCTCAATATCCCACAAAATCACACAAAAATCACACAAAACCTCCACAAGTTTCCACAAAATCTAAGAAAAATCCCTGAAAATTCTTCAAGTCTCCTCAAAACCACACAAAGTCCTTGAAAAGGCCCACCAAATTCCAGTAAAATCCCACAGAATCTCCACAAATTCCCACAAAATCTAAAACAAATTCCTCAAAATTCTTCAAGTCTCCTCAGAATCCCACACAATTCCAGAAAAAACCCACAAAATTCCAGAGAAGTCCCACAAAACTCCCTAAATCATTTCAAAACCCTACCAATTCACAGGAATGTCCCACAAAATCTCCACCAATTCCCAGAACATCCCACAAAAATCTCACAAAAATCCCTAAATCTTCGGAAAACTCGACCAAATTCCAGAAACGCCCCATAAAATCAGCACAGTTTCCCACAAAATTCAAGAAAAAACACCACAAAATTCCCTAAATCTTTTCAAAATACCACAAAATTCTTGAAAAGCCCCACCAAATTCCAGAAACATCCCACAAAATGTCCTCAATACCCAACAAAATCCCAGAAAAATCACACAAAATTCCCTAAATCTTCTCAAAACACGGCCAAAATCCACAAAAATCCCACCACATCTCCACAAATTCCCACAGAATACATGAAAAATCCCTGATAATTCGTCAGTTCTCTACAGAATCTCACCAAATTCCAGAAGAGTCCCTCAAAGTTCCACAAACATCCCACAAAATCTCCCCAGTATCCAACAAAATTCCAGGAAAAATCTCACAAAATTCCCTAAATCTTCTCAAAACACGACCAAATTCTAGAAAAATATCCCACCAAATCACCACAAATTCCCACAAAATACATGAAAAATCCCTCAAGATCCCTAAATCGCCTCAATATCCCACAAAATCCCACAAAAATCACACAAAACCTCCACAAGTTTCCACAAAATCTAAGAAAAATCCCTGAAAATTCTTCAAGTCTCCTCAAAACCACACAAAGTCCTTGAAAAGGCCCACCAAATTCCAGTAAAATCCCACAGAATCTCCACAAATTCCCACAAAATCTAAAACAAATTCCTCAAAATTCTTCAAGTCTCCTCAGAATCCCACACAATTCCAGAAAAAACACACAAAATTCCAGAGAAGTCCCACAAAACTCCCTAAATCATTTCAAAACCCTACCAATTCACAGGAATGTCCCACAAAATCTCCACCAATTCCCAGAACATCCCACAAAAATCTCACAAAAATCCCTAAATCTTCGGAAAACTCGACCAAATTCCAGAAACGCCCCATAAAATCAGCACAGTTTCCCACAAAATTCAAGAAAAAACACCACAAAATTCCCTAAATCTTTTCAAAATACCACAAAATTCTTGAAAAGCCCCACCAAATTCCAGAAACATCCCACAAAATGTCCTCAATACCCAACAAAATCCCAGAAAAATCACACAAAATTCCCTAAATCTTCTCAAAACACGGCCAAAATCCACAAAAATCCCACAGAATCTCCACAAATTCCCACAGAATACATGAAAAATCCCTGATAATTCGTCAGTTCTCTACAGAATCTCACCAAATTCCAGAAGAGTCCCTCAAAGTTCCACAAACATCCCACAAAATCTCCCCAGTATCCAACAAAATTCCAGGAAAAATCCCACAAAATTCCCTAAATCTTCTCAAAACACGGCCAGAATCCACAAAAATCCCACCACATCTCCACAAATTCCCACAAAATACATGAAAAATCCCTCAAGATCCCTAAATCGCCTCAATATCCCACAAAATCACACAAAAATCACATAAAACCTCCACAAGTTTCCACAAAATCTAAGAAAAATTCCTCAAAATTCTTCAAGTCTCCTCAAAACCACACAAAGTCCTTGAAAAGGCCCACCAAATTCCAGTAAAATCCCACAGAATCTCCACAAATTCCCACAAAATCTAAAACAAATTCCTCAAAATTCAAGTCTCCTCAGAATCCCACACAATTCCAGAAAAAACCCACAAAATTCCAGAGAAGTCCCACAAAACTCCCTAAATCATTTCAAAACCCTACCAATTCACAGGAATGTCCCACAAAATCTCCACCAATTCCCAGAACATCCCACAAAAATCTCACAAAAATCCCTAAATCTTCGGAAAACTCGACCAAATTCCAGAAACGCCCCATAAAATCAGCACAGTTTCCCACAAAATTCAAGAAAAAAAACCCACAAAATTCCCTAAATCTTTTCAAAATACCACAAAATTCTTGAAAAGCCCCACCAAATTCCAGAAACATCCCACAAAATGTCCTCAATACCCAACAAAATCCCAGAAAAATCCCACAAAATTCCCTAAATCTTCTCAAAACACGGCCAAAATCCACAAAAATCCCACAGAATCTCCACAAATTCCCACAGAATACATGAAAAATCCCTGATAATTCGTCAGTTCTCTACAGAATCTCACCAAATTCCAGAAGAGTCCCTCAAAGTTCCACAAACATCCCACAAAATCTCCCCAGTATCCAACAAACTTCCAGGAAAAATCCCACAAAATTCCCTAAATCTTCTCAAAACACGGCCAAAATCCACAAAAATCCCACCACATCTCCACAAATTCCCACAGAATACATGAAAAATCCCTGATAATTCGTCAGTTCTCTACAGAATCTCACCAAATTCCAGAAGAGTCCCTCAAAGTTCCACAAACATCCCACAAAATCTCCCCAGTATCCAACAAAATTCCAGGAAAAATCTCACAAAATTCCCTAAATCTTCTCAAAACACGACCAAATTCTAGAAAAATATCCCACCAAATCACCACAAATTCCCACAAAATACATGAAAAATCCCTCAAGATCCCTAAATCGCCTCAATATCCCACAAAATCACACAAAAATCGCACAAAACCTCCACAAGTTTCCACAAAATCTAAGAAAAATCCCTGAAAATTCTTCAAGTCTCCTCAAAACCACACAAAGTCCTTGAAAAGGCCCACCAAATTCCAGTAAAATCCCACAGAATCTCCACAAATTCCCACAAAATCTAAAACAAATTCCTCAAAATTCTTCAAGTCTCCTCAGAATCCCACACAATTCCAGAAAAAACCCACAAAATTCCAGAGAAGTCCCACAAAACTCCCTAAATCATTTCAAAACCCTACCAATTCACAGCAATGTCCCACAAAATCTCCACCAATTCCCAGAACATCCCACAAAAATCTCACAAAAATCCCTAAATCTTCGGAAAACTCGACCAAATTCCAGAAACGCCCCATAAAATCAGCACAGTTTCCCACAAAATTCAAGAAAAAACACCACAAAATTCCCTAAATCTTTTCAAAATACCACAAAATTCTTGAAAAGCCCCACCAAATTCCAGAAACATCCCACAAAATTTCCTCAATACCCAACAAAATTCCAGGAAAAATCACACAAAATTCCCTAAATCTTCTCAAAACACGGCCAAAATCCACAAAAATCCCACCACATCTCCACAAATTCCCACAGAATACATGAAAAATCCCTGATAATTCGTCAGTTCTCTACAGAATCTCACCAAATTCCAGAAGAGTCCCTCAAAGTTCCACAAACATCCCACAAAATCTCCCCAGTATCCAACAAAATTCCAGGAAAAATCTCACAAAATTCCCTAAATCTTCTCAAAACACGACCAAATTCTAGAAAAATATCCCACCAAATCACCACAAATTCCCACAAAATACATGAAAAATCCCTCAAGATCCCTAAATCGCCTCAATATCCCACAAAATCCCACAAAAATCGCACAAAACCTCCACAAGTTTCCACAAAATCTAAGAAAAATCCCTGAAAATTCTTCAAGTCTCCTCAAAACCACACAAAGTCCTTGAAAAGGCCCACCAAATTCCAGTAAAATCCCACAGAATCTCCACAAATTCCCACAAAATCTAAAACAAATTCCTCAAAATTCTTCAAGTCTCCTCAGAATCCCACACAATTCCAGAAAAAACCCACAAAATTCCAGAGAAGTCCCACAAAACTCCCTAAATCATTTCAAAACCCTACCAATTCACAGGAATGTCCCACAAAATCTCCACCAATTCCCAGAACATCCCACAAAAATCTCACAAAAATCCCTAAATCTTCGGAAAACTCAACCAAATTCCAGAAACGCCCCATAAAATCAGCACAGTTTCCCACAAAATTCAAGAAAAAACACCACAAAATTCCCTAAATCTTTTCAAAATACCACAAAATTCTTGAAAAGCCCCACCAAATTCCAGAAACATCCCACAAAATGTCCTCAATACCCAACAAAATTCCAGGAAAAATCCCACAAAATTCCCTAAATCTTCTCAAAACATGGCCAAAATCCACAAAAATCCCACCACATCTCCACAAATTCCCACAGAATACATGAAAAATCCCTGATAATTCGTCAGTTCTCTACAAAATCTCACCAAATTCCAGAAGAGTCCCTCAAAGTTCCACAAACATCCCACAAAATCTCCCCAGTATCCAACAAAATTCCAGGAAAAATCTCACAAAATTCCCTAAATCTTCTCAAAACACGACCAAATTCTAGAAAAATATCCCACCAAATCACCACAAATTCCCACAAAATACATGAAAAATCCCTCAAGATCCCTAAATCGCCTCAATATCCCACAAAATCACACAAAAATCACACAAAACCTCCACAAGTTTCCACAAAATCTAAGAAAAATCCCTGAAAAGTCTTCAAGTCTCCTCAAAACCACACAAAGTCCTTGAAAAGGCCCACCAAATTCCAGTAAAATCCCACAAAAGCTCCACAAATTCCCACAAAATCTAAAACAAATTCCTCAAAATTCTTCAAGTCTCCTCAGAATCCCACAAAATTCCAGAAAAAACCCACAAAATTCCAGAGAAGTCCCACAAAACTCCCTAAATCATTTCAAAACCCTACCAATTCACAGGAATGTCCCACAAAATCTCCACCAATTCCCAGAACATCCCACAAAAATCTCACAAAAATCCCTAAATCTTCGGAAAACTCGACCAAATTCCAGAAACGCCCCATAAAATCAGCACAGTTTCCCACAAAATTCAAGAAAAAACACCACAAAATTCCCTAAATCTTTTCAAAATACCACAAAATTCTTGAAAAGCCCCACCAAATTCCAGAAACATCCCACAAAATGTCCTCAATACCCAACAAAATCCCAGAAAAATCACACAAAATTCCCTAAATCTTCTCAAAACACGGCCAAAATCCACAAAAATCCCACCACATCTCCACAAATTCCCACAGAATACATGAAAAATCCCTGATAATTCGTCAGTTCTCTACAAAATCTCACCAAATTCCAGAAGAGTCCCTCAAAGTTCCACAAACATCCCACAAAATCTCCCCAGTATCCAACAAAATTCCAGGAAAAATCTCACAAAATTCCCTAAATCTTCTCAAAACACGACCAAATTCTAGAAAAATATCCCACCAAATCACCACAAATTCCCACAAAATACATGAAAAATCCCTCAAGATCCCTAAATCGCCTCAATATCCCACAAAATCCCACAAAAATCGCACAAAACCTCCCCAAGTTTCCACAAAATCTAAGAAAAATCCCTGAAAATTCTTCAAGTCTCCTCAAAACCACACAAAGTCCTTGAAAAGGCCCACCAAATTCCAGTAAAATCCCACAAAAGCTCCACAAATTCCCACAAAATCTAAAACAAATTCCTCAAAATTCTTCAAGTCTCCTCAGAATCCCACAAAATTCCAGAAAAAACCCACAAAATTCCAGAGAAGTCCCACAAAACTCCCTAAATCATTTCAAAACCCTACCAATTCACAGGAATGTCCCACAAAATCTCCACCAATTCCCAGAACATCCCACAAAAATCTCACAAAAATCCCTAAATCTTCGGAAAACTCGACCAAATTCCAGAAACGCCCCATAAAATCAGCACAGTTTCCCACAAAATTCAAGAAAAAACACCACAAAATTCCCTAAATCTTTTCAAAATACCACAAAATTCTTGAAAAGCCCCACCAAATTCCAGAAACATCCCACAAAATGTCCTCAATACCCAACAAAATCCCAGAAAAATCACACAAAATTCCCTAAATCTTCTCAAAACACGGCCAAAATCCACAAAAATCCCACCACATCTCCACAAATTCCCACAGAATACATGAAAAATCCCTGATAATTCGTCAGTTCTCTACAAAATCTCACCAAATTCCAGAAGAGTCCCTCAAAGTTCCACAAACATCCCACAAAATCTCCCCAGTATCCAACAAAATTCCAGGAAAAATCTCACAAAATTCCCTAAATCTTCTCAAAACACGACCAAATTCTAGAAAAATATCCCACCAAATCACCACAAATTCCCACAAAATACATGAAAAATCCCTCAAGATCCCTAAATCGCCTCAATATCCCACAAAATCCCACAAAAATCGCACAAAACCTCCCCAAGTTTCCACAAAATCTAAGAAAAATCCCTGAAAATTCTTCAAGTCTCCTCAAAACCACACAAAGTCCTTGAAAAGGCCCACCAAATTCCAGTAAAATCCCACAGAATCTCCACAAATTCCCACAAAATCTAAAACAAATTCCTCAAAATTCTTCAAGTCTCCTCAGAATCCCACACAATTCCAGAAAAAACCCACAAAATTCCAGAGAAGTCCCACAAAACTCCCTAAATCATTTCAAAACCCTACCAATTCACAGGAATGTCCCACAAAATCTCCACCAATTCCCAGAACATCCCACAAAAATCTCACAAAAATCCCTAAATCTTCGGAAAACTCGACCAAATTCCAGAAACGCCCCATAAAATCAGCACAGTTTCCCACAAAATTCAAGAAAAAACACCACAAAATTCCCTAAATCTTTTCAAAATACCACAAAATTCTTGAAAAGCCCCACCAAATTCCAGAAACATCCCACAAAATGTCCTCAATACCCAACAAAATCCCAGAAAAATCACACAAAATTCCCTAAATCTTCTCAAAACACGGCCAAAATCCACAAAAATCCCACCACATCTCCACAAATTCCCACAGAATACATGAAAAATCCCTGATAATTCGTCAGTTCTCTACAGAATCTCACCAAATTCCAGAAGAGTCCCTCAAAGTTCCACAAACATCCCACAAAATCTCCCCAGTATCCAACAAAATTCCAGGAAAAATCCCACAAAATTCCCTAAATCTTCTCAAAACACGGCCAAAATCCACAAAAATCCCACCAAATCTCCACAAATTCCCACAGAATACATGAAAAATCCCTGATAATTCGTCAGTTCTCTACAGAATCTCACCAAATTCCAGAAGAGTCCCTCAAAGTTCCACAAACATCCCACAAAATCTCCCCAGTATCCAACAAAATTCCAGGAAAAATCTCACAAAATTCCCTAAATCTTCTCAAAAAACGACCAAATTCTAGAAAAATATCCCACCAAATCACCACAAATTCCCACAAAATACATGAAAAATCCCTCAAGATCCCTAAATCGCCTCAATATCCCACAAAATCACACAAAAATCACACAAAACCTCCACAAGTTTCCACAAAATCTAAGAAAAATTCCTCAAAATTCTTCAAGTCTCCTCAAAACCACACAAAGTCCTTGAAAAGGCCCACCAAATTCCAGTAAAATCCCACAGAATCTCCACAAATTCCCACAAAATCTAAAACAAATTCCTCAAAATTCTTCAAGTCTCCTCAGAATCCCACACAATTCCAGAAAAAACCCACAAAATTCCAGAGAAGTCCCACAAAACTCCCTAAATCATTTCAAAACCCTACCAATTCACAGGAATGTCCCACAAAATCTCCACCAATTCCCAGAACATCCCACAAAAATCTCACAAAAATCCCTAAATCTTCTGAAAACTCGACCAAATTCCAGAAACGCCCCATAAAATCAGCACAGTTTCCCACAAAATTCAAGAAAAAACACCACAAAATTCCCTAAATCTTTTCAAAATACCACAAAATTCTTGAAAAGCCCCACCAAATTCCAGAAACATCCCACAAAATGTCCTCAATACCCAACAAAATCCCAGAAAAATCACACAAAATTCCCTAAATCTTCTCAAAACACGGCCAAAATCCACAAAAATCCCACCACATCTCCACAAATTCCCACAGAATACATGACAAATCCCTGATAATTCGTCAGTTCTCTACAGAATCTCACCAAATTCCAGAAGAGTCCCTCAAAGTTCCACAAACATCCCACAAAATCTCCCCAGTATCCAACAAAATTCCAGGAAAAATCCCACAAAATTCCCTAAATCTTCTCAAAACACGACCAAATTCTAGAAAAATATCCCACCAAATCACCACAAATTCCCACAAAATACATGAAAAATCCCTCAAGATCCCTAAATCGCCTCAATATCCCACAAAATCACACAAAAATCACACAAAACCTCCACAAGTTTCCAAAAAATCTAAGAAAAATCCCTGAAAATTCTTCAAGTCTCCTCAAAACCACACAAAGTCCTTGAAAAGGCCCACCAAATTCCAGTAAAATCCCACAGAATCTCCACAAATTCCCACAAAATCTAAAACAAATTCCTCAAAATTCTTCAAGTCTCCTCAGAATCCCACACAATTCCAGAAAAAACCCACAAAATTCCAGAGAAGTCCCACAAAACTCCCTAAATCATTTCAAAACCCTACCAATTCACAGGAATGTCCCACAAAATCTCCACCAATTCCCAGAACATCCCACAAAAATCTCACAAAAATCCCTAAATCTTCGGAAAACTCGACCAAATTCCAGAAACGCCCCATAAAATCAGCACAGTTTCCCACAAAATTCAAGAAAAAACTCCACAAAATTCCCTAAATCTTTTCAAAATACCACAAAATTCTTGAAAAGCCCCACCAAATTCCAGAAACATCCCACAAAATGTCCTCAATACCCAACAAAATCCCAGAAAAATCACACAAAATTCCCTAAATCTTCTCAAAACTGTACCAAATTCCAGAAAAATCCCACCAAATCTCCACAAATTCCCACAGAAAACATGAAAAATCCCTGATAATTCGTCAGTTCTCTACAGAATCTCACCAAATTTCAGAAGAGTCCCTCAAAGTTCCACAAACATCCCACAAAATCTCCCCAGTATCCAACAAAATTCCAGGAAAAATCTCACAAAATTCCCTAAATCTTCTCAAAACACGACCAAATTCTAGAAAAATATCCCACCAAATCACCACAAATTCCCACAAAATACATGAAAAATCCCTCAAGATCCCTAAATCGCCTCAATATCCCACAAAATCCCACAAAAATCGCACAAAACCTCCACAAGTTTCCACAAAATCTAAGAAAAATCCCTGAAAATTCTTCAAGTCTCCTCAAAACCACACAAAGTCCTTGAAAAGGCCCACCAAATTCCAGTAAAATCCCACAGAATCTCCACAAATTCCCACAAAATCTAAAACAAATTCCTCAAAATTCTTCAAGTCTCCTCAGAATCCCACACAATTCCAGAAAAAACCCACAAAATTCCAGAGAAGTCCCACAAAACTCCCTAAATCATTTCAAAACCCTACCAATTCACAGGAATGTCCCACAAAATCTCCACCAATTCCCAGAACATCCCACAAAAATCTCACAAAAATCCCTAAATCTTCGGAAAACTCAACCAAATTCCAGAAACGCCCCATAAAATCAGCACAGTTTCCCACAAAATTCAAGAAAAAACACCACAAAATTCCCAAAATCTTTTCAAAATACCACAAAATTCTTGAAAAGCCCCACCAAATTCCAGAAACATCCCACAAAATGTCCTCAATACCCAACAAAATCCCAGAAAAATCCCACAAAATTCCCTAAATCTTCTCAAAACACGGCCAAAATCCACAAAAATCCCACCACATCTCCACAAATTCCCACAGAATACATGAAAAATCCCTGATAATTCGTCAGTTCTCTACAGAATCTCACCAAATTCCAGAAAAGTCCCTCAAAGTTCCACAAACATCCCACAAAATCTCCCCAGTATCCAACAAAATTCCAGGAAAAATCTCACAAAATTCCCTAAATCTTCTCAAAACACGACCAAATTCTAGAAAAATATCCCACCAAATCACCACAAATTCCCACAAAATACATGAAAAATCCCTCAAGATCCCTAAATCGCCTCAATATCCCACAAAATCCCACAAAAATCGCACAAAACCTCCACAAGTTTCCACAAAATCTAAGAAAAATCCCTGAAAATTCTTCAAGTCTCCTCAAAACCACACAAAGTCCTTGAAAAGGCCCACCAAATTCCAGTAAAATCCCACAGAATCTCCACAAATTCCCACAAAATCTAAAACAAATTCCTCAAAATTCTTCAAGTCTCCTCAGAATCCCACACAATTCCAGAAAAAACCCACAAAATTCCAGAGAAGTCCCACAAAACTCCCTAAATCATTTCAAAACCCTACCAATTCACAGGAATGTCCCACAAAATCTCCACCAATTCCCAGAACATCCCACAAAAATCTCACAAAAATCCCTAAATCTTCGGAAAACTCAACCAAATTCCAGAAACGCCCCATAAAATCAGCACAGTTTCCCACAAAATTCAAGAAAAAACACCACAAAATTCCCTAAATCTTTTCAAAATACCACAAAATTCTTGAAAAGCCCCACCAAATTCCAGAAACATCCCACAAAATGTCCTCAATACCCAACAAAATTCCAGGAAAAATCCCACAAAATTCCCTAAATCTTCTCAAAACATGGCCAAAATCCACAAAAATCCCACCACATCTCCACAAATTCCCACAGAATACATGAAAAATCCCTGATAATTCGTCAGTTCTCTACAAAATCTCACCAAATTCCAGAAGAGTCCCTCAAAGTTCCACAAACATCCCACAAAATCTCCCCAGTATCCAACAAAATTCCAGGAAAAATCTCACAAAATTCCCTAAATCTTCTCAAAACACGACCAAATTCTAGAAAAATATCCCACCAAATCACCACAAATTCCCACAAAATACATGAAAAATCCCTCAAGATCCCTAAATCGCCTCAATATCCCACAAAATCACACAAAAATCACACAAAACCTCCACAAGTTTCCACAAAATCTAAGAAAAATCCCTGAAAATTCTTCAAGTCTCCTCAAAACCACACAAAGTCCTTGAAAAGGCCCACCAAATTCCAGTAAAATCCCACAGAATCTCCACAAATTCCCACAAAATCTAAAACAAATTCCTCAAAATTCTTCAAGTCTCCTCAGAATCCCACACAATTCCAGAAAAAACCCACAAAATTCCAGAGAAGTCCCACAAAACTCCCTAAATCATTTCAAAACCCTACCAATTCACAGGAATGTCCCACAAAATCTCCACCAATTCCCAGAACATCCCACAAAAATCTCACAAAAATCCCTAAATCTTCTGAAAACTCGACCAAATTCCAGAAACGCCCCATAAAATCAGCACAGTTTCCCACAAAATTCAAGAAAAAACACCACAAAATTCCCTAAATCTTTTCAAAATACCACAAAATTCTTGAAAAGCCCCACCAAATTCCAGAAACATCCCACAAAATGTCCTCAATACCCAACAAAATCCCAGAAAAATCACACAAAATTCCCTAAATCTTCTCAAAATACGGCCAAAATCCACAAAAATCCCACCACATCTCCACAAATTCCCACAGAATACATGAAAAATCCCTGATAATTCGTCAGTTCTCTACAAAATCTCACCAAATTCCAGAAGAGTCCCTCAAAGTTCCACAAACATCCCACAAAATCTCCCCAGTATCCAACAAAATTCCAGGAAAAATCTCACAAAATTCCCTAAATCTTCTCAAAACACGACCAAATTCTAGAAAAATATCCCACCAAATCACCACAAATTCCCACAAAATACATGAAAAATCCCTCAAGATCCCTAAATCGCCTCAATATCCCACAAAATCCCACAAAAATCGCACAAAACCTCCACAAGTTTCCACAAAATCTAAGAAAAATCCCTGAAAATTCTTCAAGTCTCCTCAAAACCACACAAAGTCCTTGAAAAGGCCCACCAAATTCCAGTAAAATCCCACAGAATCTCCACAAATTCCCACAAAATCTAAAACAAATTCCTCAAAATTCTTCAAGTCTCCTCAGAATCCCACACAATTCCAGAAAAAACCCACAAAATTCCAGAGAAGTCCCACAAAACTCCCTAAATCATTTCAAAACCCTACCAATTCACAGGAATGTCCCACAAAATCTCCACCAATTCCCAGAACATCCCACAAAAATCTCACAAAAATCCCTAAATCTTCGGAAAACTCGACCAAATTCCAGAAACGCCCCATAAAATCAGCACAGTTTCCCACAAAATTCAAGAAAAAACACCACAAAATTCCCTAAATCTTTTCAAAATACCACAAAATTCTTGAAAAGCCCCACCAAATTCCAGAAACATCCCACAAAATGTCCTCAATACCCAACAAAATCCCAGAAAAATCACACAAAATTCCCTAAATCTTCTCAAAACACGGCCAAAATCCACAAAAATCCCACCACATCTCCACAAATTCCCACAGAATACATGAAAAATCCCTGATAATTCGTCAGTTGTCTACAGAATCTCACCAAATTCCAGAAAAGTCCCTCAAAGTTCCACAAACATCCCACAAAATCTCCCCAGTATCCAACAAAATTCCAGGAAAAATCTCACAAAATTCCCTAAATCTTCTCAAAACACGACCAAATTCTAGAAAAATATCCCACCAAATCACCACAAATTCCCACAAAATACATGAAAAATCCCTCAAGATCCCTAAATCGCCTCAATATCCCACAAAATCACACAAAAATCACACAAAACCTCCACAAGTTTCCACAAAATCTAAGAAAAATTCCTCAAAATTCTTCAAGTCTCCTCAAAACCACACAAAGTCCTTGAAAAGGCCCACCAAATTCCAGTAAAATCCCACAGAATCTCCACAAATTCCCACAAAATCTAAAACAAATTCCTCAAAATTCAAGTCTCCTCAGAATCCCACACAATTCCAGAAAAAACCCACAAAATTCCAGAGAAGTCCCACAAAACTCCCTAAATCATTTCAAAACCCTACCAATTCACAGGAATGTCCCACAAAATCTCCACCAATTCCCAGAACATCCCACAAAAATCTCACAAAAATCCCTAAATCTTCGGAAAACTCGACCAAATTCCAGAAACGCCCCATAAAATCAGCACAGTTTCCCACAAAATTCAAGAAAAAAAACCCACAAAATTCCCTAAATCTTTTCAAAATACCACAAAATTCTTGAAAAGCCCCACCAAATTCCAGAAACATCCCACAAAATGTCCTCAATACCCAACAAAATCCCAGAAAAATCACACAAAATTCCCTAAATCTTCTCAAAACACGGCCAAAATCCACAAAAATCCCACAGAATCTCCACAAATTCCCACAGAATACATGAAAAATCCCTGATAATTCGTCAGTTCTCTACAGAATCTCACCAAATTCCAGAAGAGTCCCTCAAAGTTCCACAAACATCCCACAAAATCTCCCCAGTATCCAACAAACTTCCAGGAAAAATCCCACAAAATTCCCTAAATCTTCTCAAAACACGGCCAAAATCCACAAAAATCCCACCAAATCTCCACAAATTCCCACAGAATACATGAAAAATCCCTGATAATTCGTCAGTTCTCTACAGAATCTCACCAAATTCCAGAAGAGTCCCTCAAAGTTCCACAAACTTCCCACAAAATCTCCCCAGTATCCAACAAAATTCCAGGAAAAATCTCACAAAATTCCCTAAATCTTCTCAAAACACGACCAAATTCTAGAAAAATATCCCACCAAATCACCACAAATTCCCACAAAATACATGAAAAATCCCTCAAGATCCCTAAATCGCCTCAATATCCCACAAAATCACACAAAAATCGCACAAAACCTCCACAAGTTTCCACAAAATCTAAGAAAAATCCCTGAAAATTCTTCAAGTCTCCTCAAAACCACACAAAGTCCTTGAAAAGGCCCACCAAATTCCAGTAAAATCCCACAGAATCTCCACAAATTCCCACAAAATCTAAAACAAATTCCTCAAAATTCTTCAAGTCTCCTCAGAATCCCACACAATTCCAGAAAAAACCCACAAAATTCCAGAGAAGTCCCACAAAACTCCCTAAATCATTTCAAAACCCTACCAATTCACAGGAATGTCCCACAAAATCTCCACCAATTCCCAGAACATCCCACAAAAATCTCACAAAAATCCCTAAATCTTCGGAAAACTCGACCAAATTCCAGAAACGCCCCATAAAATCAGCACAGTTTCCCACAAAATTCAAGAAAAAACACCACAAAATTCCCTAAATCTTTTCAAAATACCACAAAATTCTTGAAAAGCCCCACCAAATTCCAGAAACATCCCACAAAATTTCCTCAATACCCAACAAAATTCCAGGAAAAATCCCACAAAATTCCCTAAATCTTCTCAAAACACGGCCAAAATCCACAAAAATCCCACCACATCTCCACAAATTCCCACAGAATACATGAAAAATCCCTGATAATTCGTCAGTTCTCTACAGAATCTCACCAAATTCCAGAAGAGTCCCTCAAAGTTCCACAAACATCCCACAAAATCTCCCCAGTATCCAACAAAATTCCAGGAAAAATCTCACAAAATTCCCTAAATCTTCTCAAAACACGACCAAATTCTAGAAAAATATCCCACCAAATCACCACAAATTCCCACAAAATACATGAAAAATCCCTCAAGATCCCTAAATCGCCTCAATATCCCACAAAATCACACAAAAATCGCACAAAACCTCCACAAGTTTCCACAAAATCTAAGAAAAATCCCTGAAAATTCTTCAAGTCTCCTCAAAACCACACAAAGTCCTTGAAAAGGCCCACCAAATTCCAGTAAAATCCCACAGAATCTCCACAAATTCCCACAAAATCTAAAACAAATTCCTCAAAATTCTTCAAGTCTCCTCAGAATCCCACACAATTCCAGAAAAAACCCACAAAATTCCAGAGAAGTCCCACAAAACTCCCTAAATCATTTCAAAACCCTACCAATTCACAGGAATGTCCCACAAAATCTCCACCAATTCCCAGAACATCCCACAAAAATCTCACAAAAATCCCTAAATCTTCGGAAAACTCAACCAAATTCCAGAAACGCCCCATAAAATCAGCACAGTTTCCCACAAAATTCAAGAAAAAACACCACAAAATTCCCTAAATCTTTTCAAAATACCACAAAATTCTTGAAAAGCCCCACCAAATTCCAGAAACATCCCACAAAATGTCCTCAATACCCAACAAAATTCCAGGAAAAATCCCACAAAATTCCCTAAATCTTCTCAAAACATGGCCAAAATCCACAAAAATCCCACCACATCTCCACAAATTCCCACAGAATACATGAAAAATCCCTGATAATTCGTCAGTTCTCTACAAAATCTCACCAAATTCCAGAAGAGTCCCTCAAAGTTCCACAAACATCCCACAAAATCTCCCCAGTATCCAACAAAATTCCAGGAAAAATCTCACAAAATTCCCTAAATCTTCTCAAAACACGACCAAATTCTAGAAAAATATCCCACCAAATCACCACAAATTCCCACAAAATACATGAAAAATCCCTCAAGATCCCTAAATCGCCTCAATATCCCACAAAATCACACAAAAATCACACAAAACCTCCACAAGTTTCCACAAAATCTAAGAAAAATCCCTGAAAAGTCTTCAAGTCTCCTCAAAACCACACAAAGTCCTTGAAAAGGCCCACCAAATTCCAGTAAAATCCCACAAAAGCTCCACAAATTCCCACAAAATCTAAAACAAATTCCTCAAAATTCTTCAAGTCTCCTCAGAATCCCACAAAATTCCAGAAAAAACCCACAAAATTCCAGAGAAGTCCCACAAAACTCCCTAAATCATTTCAAAACCCTACCAATTCACAGGAATGTCCCACAAAATCTCCACCAATTCCCAGAACATCCCACAAAAATCTCACAAAAATCCCTAAATCTTCGGAAAACTCGACCAAATTCCAGAAACGCCCCATAAAATCAGCACAGTTTCCCACAAAATTCAAGAAAAAACACCACAAAATTCCCTAAATCTTTTCAAAATACCACAAAATTCTTGAAAAGCCCCACCAAATTCCAGAAACATCCCACAAAATGTCCTCAATACCCAACAAAATCCCAGAAAAATCACACAAAATTCCCTAAATCTTCTCAAAACACGGCCAAAATCCACAAAAATCCCACCACATCTCCACAAATTCCCACAGAATACATGAAAAATCCCTGATAATTCGTCAGTTCTCTACAAAATCTCACCAAATTCCAGAAGAGTCCCTCAAAGTTCCACAAACATCCCACAAAATCTCCCCAGTATCCAACAAAATTCCAGGAAAAATCTCACAAAATTCCCTAAATCTTCTCAAAACACGACCAAATTCTAGAAAAATATCCCACCAAATCACCACAAATTCCCACAAAATACATGAAAAATCCCTCAAGATCCCTAAATCGCCTCAATATCCCACAAAATCACACAAAAATCGCACAAAACCTCCACAAGTTTCCACAAAATCTAAGAAAAATCCCTGAAAATTCTTCAAGTCTCCTCAAAACCACACAAAGTCCTTGAAAAGGCCCACCAAATTCCAGTAAAATCCCACAGAATCTCCACAAATTCCCACAAAATCTAAAACAAATTCCTCAAAATTCTTCAAGTCTCCTCAGAATCCCACACAATTCCAGAAAAAACCCACAAAATTCCAGAGAAGTCCCACAAAACTCCCTAAATCATTTCAAAACCCTACCAATTCACAGGAATGTCCCACAAAATCTCCACCAATTCCCAGAACATCCCACAAAAATCTCACAAAAATCCCTAAATCTTCGGAAAACTCAACCAAATTCCAGAAACGCCCCATAAAATCAGCACAGTTTCCCACAAAATTCAAGAAAAAACACCACAAAATTCCCTAAATCTTTTCAAAATACCACAAAATTCTTGAAAAGCCCCACCAAATTCCAGAAACATCCCACAAAATGTCCTCAATACCCAACAAAATCCCAGAAAAATCACACAAAATTCCCTAAATCTTCTCAAAACACGGCCAAAATCCACAAAAATCCCACCACATCTCCACAAATTCCCACAGAATACATGAAAAATCCCTGATAATTCGTCAGTTCTCTACAGAATCTCACCAAATTCCAGAAAAGTCCCTCAAAATTCCACAAACATCCCACAAAATCTCCCCAGTATCCAACAAAATTCCAGGAAAAATCCCACAAAATTCCCTAAATCTTCTCAAAACACGGCCAAAATCCACAAAAATCCCACCAAATCTCCACAAATTCCCACAGAATACATGAAAAATCCCTGATAATTCGTCAGTTCTCTACAGAATCTCACCAAATTCCAGAAGAGTCCCTCAAAGTTCCACAAACATCCCACAAAATCTCCCCAGTATCCAACAAAATTCCAGGAAAAATCTCACAAAATTCCCTAAATCTTCTCAAAACACGACCAAATTCTAGAAAAATATCCCACCAAATCACCACAAATTCCCACAAAATACATGAAAAATCCCTCAAGATCCCTAAATCGCCTCAATATCCCACAAAATCACACAAAAATCACACAAAACCTCCACAAGTTTCCACAAAATCTAAGAAAAATTCCTCAAAATTCTTCAAGTCTCCTCAAAACCACACAAAGTCCTTGAAAAGGCCCACCAAATTCCAGTAAAATCCCACAGAATCTCCACAAATTCCCACAAAATCTAAAACAAATTCCTCAAAATTCTTCAAGTCTCCTCAGAATCCCACACAATTCCAGAAAAAACCCACAAAATTCCAGAGAAGTCCCACAAAACTCCCTAAATCATTTCAAAACCCTACCAATTCACAGGAATGTCCCACAAAATCTCCACCAATTCCCAGAACATCCCACAAAAATCTCACAAAAATCCCTAAATCTTCTGAAAACTCGACCAAATTCCAGAAACGCCCCATAAAATCAGCACAGTTTCCCACAAAATTCAAGAAAAAACACCACAAAATTCCCTAAATCTTTTCAAAATACCACAAAATTCTTGAAAAGCCCCACCAAATTCCAGAAACATCCCACAAAATGTCCTCAATACCCAACAAAATCCCAGAAAAATCACACAAAATTCCCTAAATCTTCTCAAAACACGGCCAAAATCCACAAAAATCCCACCACATCTCCACAAATTCCCACAGAATACATGACAAATCCCTGATAATTCGTCAGTTCTCTACAGAATCTCACCAAATTCCAGAAGAGTCCCTCAAAGTTCCACAAACATCCCACAAAATCTCCCCAGTATCCAACAAAATTCCAGGAAAAATCCCACAAAATTCCCTAAATCTTCTCAAAACACGACCAAATTCTAGAAAAATATCCCACCAAATCACCACAAATTCCCACAAAATACATGAAAAATCCCTCAAGATCCCTAAATCGCCTCAATATCCCACAAAATCACACAAAAATCACACAAAACCTCCACAAGTTTCCACAAAATCTAAGAAAAATCCCTGAAAATTCTTCAAGTCTCCTCAAAACCACACAAAGTCCTTGAAAAGGCCCACCAAATTCCAGTAAAATCCCACAGAATCTCCACAAATTCCCACAAAATCTAAAACAAATTCCTCAAAATTCTTCAAGTCTCCTCAGAATCCCACACAATTCCAGAAAAAACCCACAAAATTCCAGAGAAGTCCCACAAAACTCCCTAAATCATTTCAAAACCCTACCAATTCACAGGAATGTCCCACAAAATCTCCACCAATTCCCAGAACATCCCACAAAAATCTCACAAAAATCCCTAAATCTTCGGAAAACTCGACCAAATTCCAGAAACGCCCCATAAAATCAGCACAGTTTCCCACAAAATTCAAGAAAAAACTCCACAAAATTCCCTAAATCTTTTCAAAATACCACAAAATTCTTGAAAAGCCCCACCAAATTCCAGAAACATCCCACAAAATGTCCTCAATACCCAACAAAATCCCAGAAAAATCACACAAAATTCCCTAAATCTTCTCAAAACTGTACCAAATTCCAGAAAAATCCCACCAAATCTCCACAAATTCCCACAGAAAACATGAAAAATCCCTGATAATTCGTCAGTTCTCTACAGAATCTCACCAAATTTCAGAAGAGTCCCTCAAAGTTCCACAAACATCCCACAAAATCTCCCCAGTATCCAACAAAATTCCAGGAAAAATCTCACAAAATTCCCTAAATCTTCTCAAAACACGACCAAATTCTAGAAAAATATCCCACCAAATCACCACAAATTCCCACAAAATACATGAAAAATCCCTCAAGATCCCTAAATCGCCTCAATATCCCACAAAATCCCACAAAAATCGCACAAAACCTCCACAAGTTTCCACAAAATCTAAGAAAAATCCCTGAAAATTCTTCAAGTCTCCTCAAAACCACACAAAGTCCTTGAAAAGGCCCACCAAATTCCAGTAAAATCCCACAGAATCTCCACAAATTCCCACAAAATCTAAAACAAATTCCTCAAAATTCTTCAAGTCTCCTCAGAATCCCACACAATTCCAGAAAAAACCCACAAAATTCCAGAGAAGTCCCACAAAACTCCCTAAATCATTTCAAAACCCTACCAATTCACAGGAATGTCCCACAAAATCTCCACCAATTCCCAGAACATCCCACAAAAATCTCACAAAAATCCCTAAATCTTCGGAAAACTCGACCAAATTCCAGAAACGCCCCATAAAATCAGCACAGTTTCCCACAAAATTCAAGAAAAAACACCACAAAATTCCCTAAATCTTTTCAAAATACCACAAAATTCTTGAAAAGCCCCACCAAATTCCAGAAACATCCCACAAAATGTCCTCAATACCCAACAAAATCCCAGAAAAATCACACAAAATTCCCTAAATCTGCTCAAAACACGGCCAAAATCCACAAAAATCCCACCAAATCTCCACAAATTCCCACAGAATACATGAAAAATCTCTGATAATTCGTCAGTTCTCTACAGAATCTCACCAAATTCCAGAAGAGTCCCTCAAAGTTCCACAAACATCCCACAAAATCTCCCCAGTATCAAACAAAATTCCAGGAAAAATCCCACAAAATTCCCTAAATCTGCTCAAAACACGGCCAAAATCCACAAAAATCCCACCAAATCTCCACAAATTCCCACAGAATACATGAAAAATCCCTGATAATTCGTCAGTTCTCTACAGAATCTCACCAAATTCCAGAAGAGTCCCTCAAAGTTCCACAAGCATCCCACAAAATCTCCCCAGTATCCAACAAAATTCCAGGAAAAATCTCACAAAATTCCCTAAATCTTCTCAAAACACAACCAAATTCTAGAAAAATATCCCACCAAATCACCACAAATTCCCACAAAATACATGAAAAATCCCTCAAGATCCCTAAATCGCCTCAATATCCCACAAAATCACACAAAAATCCCACAAAACCTCCCCAAGTTTCCACAAAATCTAAGAAAAATCCCTGAAAATTCTTCAAGTCTCCTCAAAACCACACAAAGTCCTTGAAAAGGCCCACCAAATTCCAGTAAAATCCCACAGAATCTCCACAAATTCCCACAAAATCTAAAACAAATTCCTCAAAATTCTTCAAGTCTCCTCAGAATCCCACACAATTCCAGAAAAAACCCACAAAATTCCAGAGAAGTCCCACAAAACTCCCTAAATCATTTCAAAACCCTACCAATTCACAGGAATGTCCCACAAAATCTCCACCAATTCCCAGAACATCCCACAAAAATCTCACAAAAATCCCTAAATCTTCGGAAAACTTGACCAAATTCCAGAAACGCCCCATAAAATCAGCACAGTTTCCCACAAAATTCAAGAAAAAACACCACAAAATTCCCTAAATCTTTTCAAAATACCACAAAATTCTTGAAAAGCCCCACCAAATTCCAGAAACATCCCACAAAATGTCCTCAATACCCAACAAAATCCCAGAAAAATCACACAAAATTCCCTAAATCTTCTCAAAACACGGCCAAAATCCACAAAAATCCCACCACATCTCCACAAATTCCCACAGAATACATGAAAAATCCCTGATAATTCGTCAGTTCTCTACAGAATCTCACCAAATTGCAGAAAAGTCCCTCAAAGTTCCACAAACATCCCACAAAATCTCCCCAGTATCCAACAAAATTCCAGGAAAAATCTCACAAAATTCCCTAAATCTTCTCAAAACACGACCAAATTCTAGAAAAATATCCCACCAAATCACCACAAATTCCCACAAAATACATGAAAAATCCCTCAAGATCCCTAAATCGCCTCAATATCCCACAAAATCACACAAAAATCCCACAAAACCTCCACAAGTTTCCACAAAATCTAAGAAAAATTCCTCAAAATTCTTCAAGTCTCCTCAAAACCACACAAAGTCCTTGAAAAGGCCCACCAAATTCCAGTAAAATCCCACAGAATCTCCACAAGTTCCCACAAAATCTAAAACAAATTCCTCAAAATTCTTCAAGTCTCCTCAGAATCCCACACAATTCCAGAAAAAACACACAAAATTCCAGAGAAGTCCCACAAAACTCCCTAAATCATTTCAAAACCCTACCAATTCACAGGAATGTCCCACAAAATCTCCACCAATTCCCAGAACATCCCACAAAAATCTCACAAAAATCCCTAAATCTTCGGAAAACTCAACCAAATTCCAGAAACGCCCCATAAAATCAGCACAGTTTCCCACAAAATTCAAGAAAAAACACCACAAAATTCCCTAAATCTTTTCAAAATACCACAAAATTCTTGAAAAGCCCCACCAAATTCCAGAAACATCCCACAAAATGTCCTCAATACCCAACAAAATTCCAGGAAAAATCCCACAAAATTCCCTAAATCTTCTCAAAACATGGCCAAAATCCACAAAAATCCCACCACATCTCCACAAATTCCCACAGAATACATGACAAATCCCTGATAATTCGTCAGTTCTCTACAGAATCTCACCAAATTCCAGAAGAGTCCCTCAAAGTTCCACAAACATCCCACAAAATCTCCCCAGTATCCAACAAAATTCCAGGAAAAATCCCACAAAATTCCCTAAATCTTCTCAAAACACGACCAAATTCTAGAAAAATATCCCACCAAATCACCACAAATTCCCACAAAATACATGAAAAATCCCTCAAGATCCCTAAATCGCCTCAATATCCCACAAAATCACACAAAAATCGCACAAAACCTCCACAAGTTTCCACAAAATCTAAGAAAAATCCCTGAAAATTCTTCAAGTCTCCTCAAAACCACACAAAGTCCTTGAAAAGGCCCACCAAATTCCAGTAAAATCCCACAGAATCTCCACAAATTCCCACAAAATCTAAAACAAATTCCTCAAAATTCTTCAAGTCTCCTCAGAATCCCACACAATTCCAGAAAAAACCCACAAAATTCCAGAGAAGTCCCACAAAACTCCCTAAATCATTTCAAAACCCTACCAATTCACAGGAATGTCCCACAAAATCTCCACCAATTCCCAGAACATCCCACAAAAATCTCACAAAAATCCCTAAATCTTCGGAAAACTCAACCAAATTCCAGAAACGCCCCATAAAATCAGCACAGTTTCCCACAAAATTCAAGAAAAAACACCACAAAATTCCCTAAATCTTTTCAAAATACCACAAAATTCTTGAAAAGCCCCACCAAATTCCAGAAACATCCCACAAAATGTCCTCAATACCCAACAAAATCCCAGAAAAATCACACAAAATTCCCTAAATCTTCTCAAAACACGGCCAAAATCCACAAAAATCCCACCACATCTCCACAAATTCCCACAGAATACATGAAAAATCCCTGATAATTCGTCAGTTCTCTACAGAATCTCACCAAATTCCAGAAAAGTCCCTCAAAATTCCACAAACATCCCACAAAATCTCCCCAGTATCCAACAAAATTCCAGGAAAAATCCCACAAAATTCCCTAAATCTTCTCAAAACACGGCCAAAATCCACAAAAATCCCACCAAATCTCCACAAATTCCCACAGAATACATGAAAAATCCCTGATAATTCGTCAGTTCTCTACAGAATCTCACCAAATTCCAGAAGAGTCCCTCAAAGTTCCACAAACATCCCACAAAATCTCCCCAGTATCCAACAAAATTCCAGGAAAAATCTCACAAAATTCCCTAAATCTTCTCAAAACACGACCAAATTCTAGAAAAATATCCCACCAAATCACCACAAATTCCCACAAAATACATGAAAAATCCCTCAAGATCCCTAAATCGCCTCAATATCCCACAAAATCACACAAAAATCACACAAAACCTCCACAAGTTTCCACAAAATCTAAGAAAAATTCCTCAAAATTCTTCAAGTCTCCTCAAAACCACACAAAGTCCTTGAAAAGGCCCACCAAATTCCAGTAAAATCCCACAGAATCTCCACAAATTCCCACAAAATCTAAAACAAATTCCTCAAAATTCTTCAAGTCTCCTCAGAATCCCACACAATTCCAGAAAAAACCCACAAAATTCCAGAGAAGTCCCACAAAACTCCCTAAATCATTTCAAAACCCTACCAATTCACAGGAATGTCCCACAAAATCTCCACCAATTCCCAGAACATCCCACAAAAATCTCACAAAAATCCCTAAATCTTCTGAAAACTCGACCAAATTCCAGAAACGCCCCATAAAATCAGCACAGTTTCCCACAAAATTCAAGAAAAAACACCACAAAATTCCCTAAATCTTTTCAAAATACCACAAAATTCTTGAAAAGCCCCACCAAATTCCAGAAACATCCCACAAAATGTCCTCAATACCCAACAAAATCCCAGAAAAATCACACAAAATTCCCTAAATCTTCTCAAAACACGGCCAAAATCCACAAAAATCCCACCACATCTCCACAAATTCCCACAGAATACATGACAAATCCCTGATAATTCGTCAGTTCTCTACAGAATCTCACCAAATTCCAGAAGAGTCCCTCAAAGTTCCACAAACATCCCACAAAATCTCCCCAGTATCCAACAAAATTCCAGGAAAAATCCCACAAAATTCCCTAAATCTTCTCAAAACACGACCAAATTCTAGAAAAATATCCCACCAAATCACCACAAATTCCCACAAAATACATGAAAAATCCCTCAAGATCCCTAAATCGCCTCAATATCCCACAAAATCACACAAAAATCACACAAAACCTCCACAAGTTTCCACAAAATCTAAGAAAAATCCCTGAAAATTCTTCAAGTCTCCTCAAAACCACACAAAGTCCTTGAAAAGGCCCACCAAATTCCAGTAAAATCCCACAGAATCTCCACAAATTCCCACAAAATCTAAAACAAATTCCTCAAAATTCTTCAAGTCTCCTCAGAATCCCACACAATTCCAGAAAAAACCCACAAAATTCCAGAGAAGTCCCACAAAACTCCCTAAATCATTTCAAAACCCTACCAATTCACAGGAATGTCCCACAAAATCTCCACCAATTCCCAGAACATCCCACAAAAATCTCACAAAAATCCCTAAATCTTCGGAAAACTCGACCAAATTCCAGAAACGCCCCATAAAATCAGCACAGTTTCCCACAAAATTCAAGAAAAAACTCCACAAAATTCCCTAAATCTTTTCAAAATACCACAAAATTCTTGAAAAGCCCCACCAAATTCCAGAAACATCCCACAAAATGTCCTCAATACCCAACAAAATCCCAGAAAAATCACACAAAATTCCCTAAATCTTCTCAAAACTGTACCAAATTCCAGAAAAATCCCACCAAATCTCCACAAATTCCCACAGAAAACATGAAAAATCCCTGATAATTCGTCAGTTCTCTACAGAATCTCACCAAATTTCAGAAGAGTCCCTCAAAGTTCCACAAACATCCCACAAAATCTCCCCAGTATCCAACAAAATTCCAGGAAAAATCTCACAAAATTCCCTAAATCTTCTCAAAACACGACCAAATTCTAGAAAAATATCCCACCAAATCACCACAAATTCCCACAAAATACATGAAAAATCCCTCAAGATCCCTAAATCGCCTCAATATCCCACAAAATCCCACAAAAATCGCACAAAACCTCCACAAGTTTCCACAAAATCTAAGAAAAATCCCTGAAAATTCTTCAAGTCTCCTCAAAACCACACAAAGTCCTTGAAAAGGCCCACCAAATTCCAGTAAAATCCCACAGAATCTCCACAAATTCCCACAAAATCTAAAACAAATTCCTCAAAATTCTTCAAGTCTCCTCAGAATCCCACACAATTCCAGAAAAAACCCACAAAATTCCAGAGAAGTCCCACAAAACTCCCTAAATCATTTCAAAACCCTACCAATTCACAGGAATGTCCCACAAAATCTCCACCAATTCCCAGAACATCCCACAAAAATCTCACAAAAATCCCTAAATCTTCGGAAAACTCGACCAAATTCCAGAAACGCCCCATAAAATCAGCACAGTTTCCCACAAAATTCAAGAAAAAACACCACAAAATTCCCTAAATCTTTTCAAAATACCACAAAATTCTTGAAAAGCCCCACCAAATTCCAGAAACATCCCACAAAATGTCCTCAATACCCAACAAAATCCCAGAAAAATCACACAAAATTCCCTAAATCTGCTCAAAACACGGCCAAAATCCACAAAAATCCCACCAAATCTCCACAAATTCCCACAGAATACATGAAAAATCTCTGATAATTCGTCAGTTCTCTACAGAATCTCACCAAATTCCAGAAGAGTCCCTCAAAGTTCCACAAACATCCCACAAAATCTCCCCAGTATCAAACAAAATTCCAGGAAAAATCCCACAAAATTCCCTAAATCTGCTCAAAACACGGCCAAAATCCACAAAAATCCCACCAAATCTCCACAAATTCCCACAGAATACATGAAAAATCCCTGATAATTCGTCAGTTCTCTACAGAATCTCACCAAATTCCAGAAGAGTCCCTCAAAGTTCCACAAGCATCCCACAAAATCTCCCCAGTATCCAACAAAATTCCAGGAAAAATCTCACAAAATTCCCTAAATCTTCTCAAAACACAACCAAATTCTAGAAAAATATCCCACCAAATCACCACAAATTCCCACAAAATACATGAAAAATCCCTCAAGATCCCTAAATCGCCTCAATATCCCACAAAATCACACAAAAATCCCACAAAACCTCCCCAAGTTTCCACAAAATCTAAGAAAAATCCCTGAAAATTCTTCAAGTCTCCTCAAAACCACACAAAGTCCTTGAAAAGGCCCACCAAATTCCAGTAAAATCCCACAGAATCTCCACAAATTCCCACAAAATCTAAAACAAATTCCTCAAAATTCTTCAAGTCTCCTCAGAATCCCACACAATTCCAGAAAAAACCCACAAAATTCCAGAGAAGTCCCACAAAACTCCCTAAATCATTTCAAAACCCTACCAATTCACAGGAATGTCCCACAAAATCTCCACCAATTCCCAGAACATCCCACAAAAATCTCACAAAAATCCCTAAATCTTCGGAAAACTTGACCAAATTCCAGAAACGCCCCATAAAATCAGCACAGTTTCCCACAAAATTCAAGAAAAAACACCACAAAATTCCCTAAATCTTTTCAAAATACCACAAAATTCTTGAAAAGCCCCACCAAATTCCAGAAACATCCCACAAAATGTCCTCAATACCCAACAAAATCCCAGAAAAATCACACAAAATTCCCTAAATCTTCTCAAAACACGGCCAAAATCCACAAAAATCCCACCACATCTCCACAAATTCCCACAGAATACATGAAAAATCCCTGATAATTCGTCAGTTCTCTACAGAATCTCACCAAATTGCAGAAAAGTCCCTCAAAGTTCCACAAACATCCCACAAAATCTCCCCAGTATCCAACAAAATTCCAGGAAAAATCTCACAAAATTCCCTAAATCTTCTCAAAACACGACCAAATTCTAGAAAAATATCCCACCAAATCACCACAAATTCCCACAAAATACATGAAAAATCCCTCAAGATCCCTAAATCGCCTCAATATCCCACAAAATCACACAAAAATCCCACAAAACCTCCACAAGTTTCCACAAAATCTAAGAAAAATTCCTCAAAATTCTTCAAGTCTCCTCAAAACCACACAAAGTCCTTGAAAAGGCCCACCAAATTCCAGTAAAATCCCACAGAATCTCCACAAGTTCCCACAAAATCTAAAACAAATTCCTCAAAATTCTTCAAGTCTCCTCAGAATCCCACACAATTCCAGAAAAAACACACAAAATTCCAGAGAAGTCCCACAAAACTCCCTAAATCATTTCAAAACCCTACCAATTCACAGGAATGTCCCACAAAATCTCCACCAATTCCCAGAACATCCCACAAAAATCTCACAAAAATCCCTAAATCTTCGGAAAACTCAACCAAATTCCAGAAACGCCCCATAAAATCAGCACAGTTTCCCACAAAATTCAAGAAAAAACACCACAAAATTCCCTAAATCTTTTCAAAATACCACAAAATTCTTGAAAAGCCCCACCAAATTCCAGAAACATCCCACAAAATGTCCTCAATACCCAACAAAATTCCAGGAAAAATCCCACAAAATTCCCTAAATCTTCTCAAAACATGGCCAAAATCCACAAAAATCCCACCACATCTCCACAAATTCCCACAGAATACATGACAAATCCCTGATAATTCGTCAGTTCTCTACAGAATCTCACCAAATTCCAGAAGAGTCCCTCAAAGTTCCACAAACATCCCACAAAATCTCCCCAGTATCCAACAAAATTCCAGGAAAAATCCCACAAAATTCCCTAAATCTTCTCAAAACACGACCAAATTCTAGAAAAATATCCCACCAAATCACCACAAATTCCCACAAAATACATGAAAAATCCCTCAAGATCCCTAAATCGCCTCAATATCCCACAAAATCACACAAAAATCGCACAAAACCTCCACAAGTTTCCACAAAATCTAAGAAAAATCCCTGAAAATTCTTCAAGTCTCCTCAAAACCACACAAAGTCCTTGAAAAGGCCCACCAAATTCCAGTAAAATCCCACAGAATCTCCACAAATTCCCACAAAATCTAAAACAAATTCCTCAAAATTCTTCAAGTCTCCTCAGAATCCCACACAATTCCAGAAAAAACCCACAAAATTCCAGAGAAGTCCCACAAAACTCCCTAAATCATTTCAAAACCCTACCAATTCACAGGAATGTCCCACAAAATCTCCACCAATTCCCAGAACATCCCACAAAAATCTCACAAAAATCCCTAAATCTTCGGAAAACTCAACCAAATTCCAGAAACGCCCCATAAAATCAGCACAGTTTCCCACAAAATTCAAGAAAAAACACCACAAAATTCCCTAAATCTTTTCAAAATACCACAAAATTCTTGAAAAGCCCCACCAAATTCCAGAAACATCCCACAAAATGTCCTCAATACCCAACAAAATCCCAGAAAAATCACACAAAATTCCCTAAATCTTCTCAAAACACGGCCAAAATCCACAAAAATCCCACCACATCTCCACAAATTCCCACAGAATACATGAAAAATCCCTGATAATTCGTCAGTTCTCTACAGAATCTCACCAAATTCCAGAAAAGTCCCTCAAAATTCCACAAACATCCCACAAAATCTCCCCAGTATCCAACAAAATTCCAGGAAAAATCCCACAAAATTCCCTAAATCTTCTCAAAACACGGCCAAAATCCACAAAAATCCCACCAAATCTCCACAAATTCCCACAGAATACATGAAAAATCCCTGATAATTCGTCAGTTCTCTACAGAATCTCACCAAATTCCAGAAGAGTCCCTCAAAGTTCCACAAACATCCCACAAAATCTCCCCAGTATCCAACAAAATTCCAGGAAAAATCTCACAAAATTCCCTAAATCTTCTCAAAACACGACCAAATTCTAGAAAAATATCCCACCAAATCACCACAAATTCCCACAAAATACATGAAAAATCCCTCAAGATCCCTAAATCGCCTCAATATCCCACAAAATCACACAAAAATCACACAAAACCTCCACAAGTTTCCACAAAATCTAAGAAAAATTCCTCAAAATTCTTCAAGTCTCCTCAAAACCACACAAAGTCCTTGAAAAGGCCCACCAAATTCCAGTAAAATCCCACAGAATCTCCACAAATTCCCACAAAATCTAAAACAAATTCCTCAAAATTCTTCAAGTCTCCTCAGAATCCCACACAATTCCAGAAAAAACCCACAAAATTCCAGAGAAGTCCCACAAAACTCCCTAAATCATTTCAAAACCCTACCAATTCACAGGAATGTCCCACAAAATCTCCACCAATTCCCAGAACATCCCACAAAAATCTCACAAAAATCCCTAAATCTTCTGAAAACTCGACCAAATTCCAGAAACGCCCCATAAAATCAGCACAGTTTCCCACAAAATTCAAGAAAAAACACCACAAAATTCCCTAAATCTTTTCAAAATACCACAAAATTCTTGAAAAGCCCCACCAAATTCCAGAAACATCCCACAAAATGTCCTCAATACCCAACAAAATCCCAGAAAAATCACACAAAATTCCCTAAATCTTCTCAAAACACGGCCAAAATCCACAAAAATCCCACCACATCTCCACAAATTCCCACAGAATACATGACAAATCCCTGATAATTCGTCAGTTCTCTACAGAATCTCACCAAATTCCAGAAGAGTCCCTCAAAGTTCCACAAACATCCCACAAAATCTCCCCAGTATCCAACAAAATTCCAGGAAAAATCCCACAAAATTCCCTAAATCTTCTCAAAACACGACCAAATTCTAGAAAAATATCCCACCAAATCACCACAAATTCCCACAAAATACATGAAAAATCCCTCAAGATCCCTAAATCGCCTCAATATCCCACAAAATCACACAAAAATCACACAAAACCTCCACAAGTTTCCACAAAATCTAAGAAAAATCCCTGAAAATTCTTCAAGTCTCCTCAAAAACACACAAAGTCCTTGAAAAGGCCCACCAAATTCCAGTAAAATCCCACAGAATCTCCACAAATTCCCACAAAATCTAAAACAAATTCCTCAAAATTCTTCAAGTCTCCTCAGAATCCCACACAATTCCAGAAAAAACCCACAAAATTCCAGAGAAGTCCCACAAAACTCCCTAAATCATTTCAAAACCCTACCAATTCACAGGAATGTCCCACAAAATCTCCACCAATTCCCAGAACATCCCACAAAAATCTCACAAAAATCCCTAAATCTTCGGAAAACTCGACCAAATTCCAGAAACGCCCCATAAAATCAGCACAGTTTCCCACAAAATTCAAGAAAAAACTCCACAAAATTCCCTAAATCTTTTCAAAATACCACAAAATTCTTGAAAAGCCCCACCAAATTCCAGAAACATCCCACAAAATGTCCTCAATACCCAACAAAATCCCAGAAAAATCACACAAAATTCCCTAAATCTTCTCAAAACTGTACCAAATTCCAGAAAAATCCCACCAAATCTCCACAAATTCCCACAGAAAACATGAAAAATCCCTGATAATTCGTCAGTTCTCTACAGAATCTCACCAAATTTCAGAAGAGTCCCTCAAAGTTCCACAAACATCCCACAAAATCTCCCCAGTATCCAACAAAATTCCAGGAAAAATCTCACAAAATTCCCTAAATCTTCTCAAAACACGACCAAATTCTAGAAAAATATCCCACCAAATCACCACAAATTCCCACAAAATACATGAAAAATCCCTCAAGATCCCTAAATCGCCTCAATATCCCACAAAATCCCACAAAAATCGCACAAAACCTCCACAAGTTTCCACAAAATCTAAGAAAAATCCCTGAAAATTCTTCAAGTCTCCTCAAAACCACACAAAGTCCTTGAAAAGGCCCACCAAATTCCAGTAAAATCCCACAGAATCTCCACAAATTCCCACAAAATCTAAAACAAATTCCTCAAAATTCTTCAAGTCTCCTCAGAATCCCACACAATTCCAGAAAAAACCCACAAAATTCCAGAGAAGTCCCACAAAACTCCCTAAATCATTTCAAAACCCTACCAATTCACAGGAATGTCCCACAAAATCTCCACCAATTCCCAGAACATCCCACAAAAATCTCACAAAAATCCCTAAATCTTCGGAAAACTCGACCAAATTCCAGAAACGCCCCATAAAATCAGCACAGTTTCCCACAAAATTCAAGAAAAAACACCACAAAATTCCCTAAATCTTTTCAAAATACCACAAAATTCTTGAAAAGCCCCACCAAATTCCAGAAACATCCCACAAAATGTCCTCAATACCCAACAAAATCCCAGAAAAATCACACAAAATTCCCTAAATCTGCTCAAAACACGGCCAAAATCCACAAAAATCCCACCAAATCTCCACAAATTCCCACAGAATACATGAAAAATCTCTGATAATTCGACAGTTCTCTACAGAATCTCACCAAATTCCAGAAGAGTCCCTCAAAGTTCCACAAACATCCCACAAAATCTCCCCAGTATCAAACAAAATTCCAGGAAAAATCCCACAAAATTCCCTAAATCTGCTCAAAACACGGCCAAAATCCACAAAAATCCCACCAAATCTCCACAAATTCCCACAGAATACATGAAAAATCCCTGATAATTCGTCAGTTCTCTACAGAATCTCACCAAATTCCAGAAGAGTCCCTCAAAGTTCCACAAACATCCCACAAAATCTCCCCAGTATCCAACAAAATTCCAGGAAAAATCTCACAAAATTCCCTAAATCTTCTCAAAACACAACCAAATTCTAGAAAAATATCCCACCAAATCACCACAAATTCCCACAAAATACATGAAAAATCCCTCAAGATCCCTAAATCGCCTCAATATCCCACAAAATCACACAAAAATCCCACAAAACCTCCCCAAGTTTCCACAAAATCTAAGAAAAATCCCTGAAAATTCTTCAAGTCTCCTCAAAACCACACAAAGTCCTTGAAAAGGCCCACCAAATTCCAGTAAAATCCCACAGAATCTCCACAAATTCCCACAAAATCTAAAACAAATTCCTCAAAATTCTTCAAGTCTCCTCAGAATCCCACACAATTCCAGAAAAAACCCACAAAATTCCAGAGAAGTCCCACAAAACTCCCTAAATCATTTCAAAACCCTACCAATTCACAGGAATGTCCCACAAAATCTCCACCAATTCCCAGAACATCCCACAAAAATCTCACAAAAATCCCTAAATCTTCGGAAAACTTGACCAAATTCCAGAAACGCCCCATAAAATCAGCACAGTTTCCCACAAAATTCAAGAAAAAACACCACAAAATTCCCTAAATCTTTTCAAAATACCACAAAATTCTTGAAAAGCCCCACCAAATTCCAGAAACATCCCACAAAATGTCCTCAATACCCAACAAAATCCCAGAAAAATCACACAAAATTCCCTAAATCTTCTCAAAACACGGCCAAAATCCACAAAAATCCCACCACATCTCCACAAATTCCCACAGAATACATGAAAAATCCCTGATAATTCGTCAGTTCTCTACAGAATCTCACCAAATTGCAGAAAAGTCCCTCAAAGTTCCACAAACATCCCACAAAATCTCCCCAGTATCCAACAAAATTCCAGGAAAAATCTCACAAAATTCCCTAAATCTTCTCAAAACACGACCAAATTCTAGAAAAATATCCCACCAAATCACCACAAATTCCCACAAAATACATGAAAAATCCCTCAAGATCCCTAAATCGCCTCAATATCCCACAAAATCACACAAAAATCCCACAAAACCTCCACAAGTTTCCACAAAATCTAAGAAAAATTCCTCAAAATTCTTCAAGTCTCCTCAAAACCACACAAAGTCCTTGAAAAGGCCCACCAAATTCCAGTAAAATCCCACAGAATCTCCACAAGTTCCCACAAAATCTAAAACAAATTCCTCAAAATTCTTCAAGTCTCCTCAGAATCCCACACAATTCCAGAAAAAACACACAAAATTCCAGAGAAGTCCCACAAAACTCCCTAAATCATTTCAAAACCCTACCAATTCACAGGAATGTCCCACAAAATCTCCACCAATTCCCAGAACATCCCACAAAAATCTCACAAAAATCCCTAAATCTTCGGAAAACTCAACCAAATTCCAGAAACGCCCCATAAAATCAGCACAGTTTCCCACAAAATTCAAGAAAAAACACCACAAAATTCCCTAAATCTTTTCAAAATACCACAAAATTCTTGAAAAGCCCCACCAAATTCCAGAAACATCCCACAAAATGTCCTCAATACCCAACAAAATTCCAGGAAAAATCCCACAAAATTCCCTAAATCTTCTCAAAACATGGCCAAAATCCACAAAAATCCCACCACATCTCCACAAATTCCCACAGAATACATGAAAAATCCCTGATAATTCGTCAGTTCTCTACAAAATCTCACCAAATTCCAGAAGAGTCCCTCAAAGTTCCACAAACATCCCACAAAATCTCCCCAGTATCCAACAAAATTCCAGGAAAAATCTCACAAAATTCCCTAAATCTTCTCAAAACACGACCAAATTCTAGAAAAATATCCCACCAAATCACCACAAATTCCCACAAAATACATGAAAAATCCCTCAAGATCCCTAAATCGCCTCAATATCCCACAAAATCCCACAAAAATCACACAAAACCTCCACAAGTTTCCACAAAATCTAAGAAAAATCCCTGAAAAGTCTTCAAGTCTCCTCAAAACCACACAAAGTCCTTGAAAAGGCCCACCAAATTCCAGTAAAATCCCACAAAAGCTCCACAAATTCCCACAAAATCTAAAACAAATTCCTCAAAATTCTTCAAGTCTCCTCAGAATCCCACACAATTCCAGAAAAAACACACAAAATTCCAGAGAAGTCCCACAAAACTCCCTAAATCATTTCAAAACCCTACCAATTCACAGGAATGTCCCACAAAATCTCCACCAATTCCCAGAACATCCCACAAAAATCTCACAAAAATCCCTAAATCTTCGGAAAACTCGACCAAATTCCAGAAACGCCCCATAAAATCAGCACAGTTTCCCACAAAATTCAAGAAAAAACACCACAAAATTCCCTAAATCTTTTCAAAATACCACAAAATTCTTGAAAAGCCCCACCAAATTCCAGAAACATCCCACAAAATGTCCTCAATACCCAACAAAATCCCAGAAAAATCACACAAAATTCCCTAAATCTTCTCAAAACACGGCCAAAATCCACAAAAATCCCACCACATCTCCACAAATTCCCACAGAATACATGAAAAATCCCTGATAATTCGTCAGTTCTCTACAGAATCTCACCAAATTCCAGAAAAGTCCCTCAAAGTTCCACAAACATCCCACAAAATCTCCCCAGTATCCAACAAAATTCCAGGAAAAATCTCACAAAATTCCCTAAATCTTCTCAAAACACGACCAAATTCTAGAAAAATATCCCACCAAATCACCACAAATTCCCACAAAATACATGAAAAATCCCTCAAGATCCCTAAATCGCCTCAATATCCCACAAAATCACACAAAAATCACACAAAACCTCCACAAGTTTCCACAAAATCTAAGAAAAATTCCTCAAAATTCTTCAAGTCTCCTCAAAACCACACAAAGTCCTTGAAAAGGCCCACCAAATTCCAGTAAAATCCCACAGAATCTCCACAAATTCCCACAAAATCTAAAACAAATTCCTCAAAATTCAAGTCTCCTCAGAATCCCACACAATTCCAGAAAAAACCCACAAAATTCCAGAGAAGTCCCACAAAACTCCCTAAATCATTTCAAAACCCTACCAATTCACAGGAATGTCCCACAAAATCTCCACCAATTCCCAGAACATCCCACAAAAATCTCACAAAAATCCCTAAATCTTCGGAAAACTCGACCAAATTCCAGAAACGCCCCATAAAATCAGCACAGTTTCCCACAAAATTCAAGAAAAAACACCACAAAATTCCCTAAATCTTTTCAAAATACCACAAAATTCTTGAAAAGCCCCACCAAATTCCAGAAACATCCCACAAAATTTCCTCAATACCCAACAAAATTCCAGGAAAAATCCCACAAAATTCCCTAAATCTTCTCAAAACACGGCCAAAATCCACAAAAATCCCACAGAATCTCCACAAATTCCCACAGAATACATGAAAAATCCCTGATAATTCGTCAGTTCTCTACAGAATCTCACCAAATTGCAGAAAAGTCCCTCAAAGTTCCACAAACATCCCACAAAATCTCCCCAGTATCCAACAAAATTCCAGGAAAAATCTCACAAAATTCCCTAAATCTTCTCAAAACACGACCAAATTCTAGAAAAATATCCCACCAAATCACCACAAATTCCCACAAAATACATGAAAAATCCCTCAAGATCCCTAAATCGCCTCAATATCCCACAAAATCACACAAAAATCCCACAAAACCTCCACAAGTTTCCACAAAATCTAAGAAAAATTCCTCAAAATTCTTCAAGTCTCCTCAAAACCACACAAAGTCCTTGAAAAGGCCCACCAAATTCCAGTAAAATCCCACAGAATCTCCACAAGTTCCCACAAAATCTAAAACAAATTCCTCAAAATTCTTCAAGTCTCCTCAGAATCCCACACAATTCCAGAAAAAACACACAAAATTCCAGAGAAGTCCCACAAAACTCCCTAAATCATTTCAAAACCCTACCAATTCACAGGAATGTCCCACAAAATCTCCACCAATTCCCAGAACATCCCACAAAAATCTCACAAAAATCCCTAAATCTTCGGAAAACTCAACCAAATTCCAGAAACGCCCCATAAAATCAGCACAGTTTCCCACAAAATTCAAGAAAAAACACCACAAAATTCCCTAAATCTTTTCAAAATACCACAAAATTCTTGAAAAGCCCCACCAAATTCCAGAAACATCCCACAAAATGTCCTCAATACCCAACAAAATTCCAGGAAAAATCCCACAAAATTCCCTAAATCTTCTCAAAACATGGCCAAAATCCACAAAAATCCCACCACATCTCCACAAATTCCCACAGAATACATGAAAAATCCCTGATAATTCGTCAGTTCTCTACAAAATCTCACCAAATTCCAGAAGAGTCCCTCAAAGTTCCACAAACATCCCACAAAATCTCCCCAGTATCCAACAAAATTCCAGGAAAAATCTCACAAAATTCCCTAAATCTTCTCAAAACACGACCAAATTCTAGAAAAATATCCCACCAAATCACCACAAATTCCCACAAAATACATGAAAAATCCCTCAAGATCCCTAAATCGCCTCAATATCCCACAAAATCCCACAAAAATCACACAAAACCTCCACAAGTTTCCACAAAATCTAAGAAAAATCCCTGAAAAGTCTTCAAGTCTCCTCAAAACCACACAAAGTCCTTGAAAAGGCCCACCAAATTCCAGTAAAATCCCACAAAAGCTCCACAAATTCCCACAAAATCTAAAACAAATTCCTCAAAATTCTTCAAGTCTCCTCAGAATCCCACACAATTCCAGAAAAAACACACAAAATTCCAGAGAAGTCCCACAAAACTCCCTAAATCATTTCAAAACCCTACCAATTCACAGGAATGTCCCACAAAATCTCCACCAATTCCCAGAACATCCCACAAAAATCTCACAAAAATCCCTAAATCTTCGGAAAACTCGACCAAATTCCAGAAACGCCCCATAAAATCAGCACAGTTTCCCACAAAATTCAAGAAAAAACACCACAAAATTCCCTAAATCTTTTCAAAATACCACAAAATTCTTGAAAAGCCCCACCAAATTCCAGAAACATCCCACAAAATGTCCTCAATACCCAACAAAATCCCAGAAAAATCACACAAAATTCCCTAAATCTTCTCAAAACACGGCCAAAATCCACAAAAATCCCACCACATCTCCACAAATTCCCACAGAATACATGAAAAATCCCTGATAATTCGTCAGTTCTCTACAGAATCTCACCAAATTCCAGAAAAGTCCCTCAAAGTTCCACAAACATCCCACAAAATCTCCCCAGTATCCAACAAAATTCCAGGAAAAATCTCACAAAATTCCCTAAATCTTCTCAAAACACGACCAAATTCTAGAAAAATATCCCACCAAATCACCACAAATTCCCACAAAATACATGAAAAATCCCTCAAGATCCCTAAATCGCCTCAATATCCCACAAAATCACACAAAAATCACACAAAACCTCCACAAGTTTCCACAAAATCTAAGAAAAATTCCTCAAAATTCTTCAAGTCTCCTCAAAACCACACAAAGTCCTTGAAAAGGCCCACCAAATTCCAGTAAAATCCCACAGAATCTCCACAAATTCCCACAAAATCTAAAACAAATTCCTCAAAATTCAAGTCTCCTCAGAATCCCACACAATTCCAGAAAAAACCCACAAAATTCCAGAGAAGTCCCACAAAACTCCCTCAATCATTTCAAAACCCTACCAATTCACAGGAATGTCCCACAAAATCTCCACCAATTCCCAGAACATCCCACAAAAATCTCACAAAAATCCCTAAATCTTCGGAAAACTCGACCAAATTCCAGAAACGCCCCATAAAATCAGCACAGTTTCCCACAAAATTCAAGAAAAAACACCACAAAATTCCCTAAATCTTTTCAAAATACCACAAAATTCTTGAAAAGCCCCACCAAATTCCAGAAACATCCCACAAAATGTCCTCAATACCCAACAAAATCCCAGAAAAATCACACAAAATTCCCTAAATCTTCTCAAAACACGGCCAAAATCCACAAAAATCCCACCACATCTCCACAAATTCCCACAGAATACATGAAAAATCCCTGATAATTCGTCAGTTCTCTACAGAATCTCACCAAATTCCAGAAAAGTCCCTCAAAGTTCCACAAACATCCCACAAAATCTCCCCAGTATCCAACAAAATTCCAGGAAAAATCTCACAAAATTCCCTAAATCTTCTCAAAACACGACCAAATTCTAGAAAAATATCCCACCAAATCACCACAAATTCCCACAAAATACATGAAAAATCCCTCAAGATCCCTAAATCGCCTCAATATCCCACAAAATCACACAAAAATCGCACAAAACCTCCACAAGTTTCCACAAAATCTAAGAAAAATCCCTGAAAATTCTTCAAGTCTCCTCAAAACCACACAAAGTCCTTGAAAAGGCCCACCAAATTCCAGTAAAATCCCACAGAATCTCCACAAATTCCCACAAAATCTAAAACAAATTCCTCAAAATTCTTCAAGTCTCCTCAGAATCCCACACAATTCCAGAAAAAACCCACAAAATTCCAGAGAAGTCCCACAAAACTCCCTAAATCATTTCAAAACCCTACCAATTCACAGGAATGTCCCACAAAATCTCCACCAATTCCCAGAACATCCCACAAAAATCTCACAAAAATCCCTAAATCTTCGGAAAACTCAACCAAATTCCAGAAACGCCCCATAAAATCAGCACAGTTTCCCACAAAATTCAAGAAAAAACACCACACAATTCCCAAAATCTTTTCAAAATACCACAAAATTCTTGAAAAGCCCCACCAAATTCCAGAAACATCCCACAAAATGTCCTCAATACCCAACAAAATTCCAGGAAAAATCCCACAAAATTCCCTAAATCTTCTCAAAACATGGCCAAAATCCACAAAAATCCCACCACATCTCCACAAATTCCCACAGAATACATGAAAAATCCCTGATAATTCGTCAGTTCTCTACAGAATCTCACCAAATTCCAGAAAAGTCCCTCAAAGTTCCACAAACATCCCACAAAATCTCCCCAGTATCCAACAAAATTCCAGGAAAAATCTCACAAAATTCCCTAAATCTTCTCAAAACACGACCAAATTCTAGAAAAATATCCAACCAAATCTCCACAAATTCCCACAAAATACATGAAAAATCCCTCAAGATCCCTAAATCGCCTCAATATCCCACAAAATCACACAAAAATCACACAAAACCTCCACAAGTTTCCACAAAATCTAAGAAAAATTCCTCAAAATTCTTCAAGTCTCCTCAAAACCACACAAAGTCCTTGAAAAGGCCCACCAAATTCCAGTAAAATCCCACAGAATCTCCACAAATTCCCACAAAATCTAAAACAAATTCCTCAAAATTCAAGCCTCCTCAGAATCCCACACAATTCCAGAAAAAACCCACAAAATTCCAGAGAAGTCCCACAAAACTCCCTAAATCATTTCAAAACCCTACCAATTCACAGGAATGTCCCACAAAATCTCCACCAATTCCCAGAACATCCCACAAAAATCTCACAAAAATCCCTAAATCTTCTGAAAACTCGACCAAATTCCAGAAACGCCCCATAAAATCAGCACAGTTTCCCACAAAATTCAAGAAAAAAAACCCACAAAATTCCCTAAATCTTTTCAAAATACCACAAAATTCTTGAAAAGCCCCACCAAATTCCAGAAACATCCCACAAAATGTCCTCAATACCCAACAAAATCCCAGAAAAATCACACAAAATTCCCTAAATCTTCTCAAAACACGGCCAAAATCCACAAAAATCCCACAGAATCTCCACAAATTCCCACAGAATACATGAAAAATCCCTGATAATTCGTCAGTTCTCTACAGAATCTCACCAAATTCCAGAAGAGTCCCTCAAAGTTCCACAAACATCCCACAAAATCTCCCCAGTATCCAACAAAATTCCAGGAAAAATCTCACAAAATTCCCTAAATCTTCTCAAAACACGACCAAATTCTAGAAAAATATCCCACCAAATCACCACAAATTCCCACAAAATACATGAAAAATCCCTCAAGATCCCTAAATCGCCTCAATATCCCACAAAATCACACAAAAATCCCACAAAACCTCCACAAGTTTCCACAAAATCTAAGAAAAATCCCTGAAAATTCTTCAAGTCTCCTCAAAACCACACAAAGTCCTTGAAAAGGCCCACCAAATTCCAGTAAAATCCCACAGAATCTCCACAAATTCCCACAAAATCTAAAACAAATTCCTCAAAATTCTTCAAGTCTCCTCAGAATCCCACACAATTCCAGAAAAAACCCACAAAATTCCAGAGAAGTCCCACAAAACTCCCTAAATCATTTCAAAACCCTACCAATTCACAGGAATGTCCCACAAAATCTCCACCAATTCCCAGAACATCCCACAAAAATCTCACAAAAATCCCTAAATCTTCGGAAAACTCAACCAAATTCCAGAAACGCCCCATAAAATCAGCACAGTTTCCCACAAAATTCAAGAAAAAACACCACAAAATTCCCTAAATCTTTTCAAAATACCACAAAATTCTTGAAAAGCCCCACCAAATTCCAGAAACATCCCACAAAATGTCCTCAATACCCAACAAAATTCCAGGAAAAATCCCACAAAATTCCCTAAATCTTCTCAAAACATGGCCAAAATCCACAAAAATCCCACCACATCTCCACAAATTCCCACAGAATACATGAAAAATCCCTGATAATTCGTCAGTTCTCTACAAAATCTCACCAAATTCCAGAAGAGTCCCTCAAAGTTCCACAAACATCCCACAAAATCTCCCCAGTATCCAACAAAATTCCAGGAAAAATCTCACAAAATTCCCTAAATCTTCTCAAAACACGACCAAATTCTAGAAAAATATCCCACCAAATCACCACAAATTCCCACAAAATACATGAAAAATCCCTCAAGATCCCTAAATCGCCTCAATATCCCACAAAATCCCACAAAAATCACACAAAACCTCCACAAGTTTCCACAAAATCTAAGAAAAATCCCTGAAAAGTCTTCAAGTCTCCTCAAAACCACACAAAGTCCTTGAAAAGGCCCACCAAATTCCAGTAAAATCCCACAAAAGCTCCACAAATTCCCACAAAATCTAAAACAAATTCCTCAAAATTCTTCAAGTCTCCTCAGAATCCCACACAATTCCAGAAAAAACCCACAAAATTCCAGAGAAGTCCCACAAAACTCCCTAAATCATTTCAAAACCCTACCAATTCACAGGAATGTCCCACAAAATCTCCACCAATTCCCAGAACATCCCACAAAAATCTCACAAAAATCCCTAAATCTTCGGAAAACTCGACCAAATTCCAGAAACGCCCCATAAAATCAGCACAGTTTCCCACAAAATTCAAGAAAAAACACCACAAAATTCCCTAAATCTTTTCAAAATACCACAAAATTCTTGAAAAGCCCCACCAAATTCCAGAAACATCCCACAAAATGTCCTCAATACCCAACAAAATCCCAGAAAAATCACACAAAATTCCCTAAATCTTCTCAAAACACGGCCAAAATCCACAAAAATCCCACCACATCTCCACAAATTCCCACAGAATACATGAAAAATCCCTGATAATTCGTCAGTTCTCTACAAAATCTCACCAAATTCCAGAAGAGTCCCTCAAAGTTCCACAAACATCCCACAAAATCTCCCCAGTATCCAACAAAATTCCAGGAAAAATCTCACAAAATTCCCTAAATCTTCTCAAAACACGACCAAATTCTAGAAAAATATCCCACCAAATCACCACAAATTCCCACAAAATACATGAAAAATCCCTCAAGATCCCTAAATCGCCTCAATATCCCACAAAATCCCACAAAAATCGCACAAAACCTCCACAAGTTTCCACAAAATCTAAGAAAAATCCCTGAAAATTCTTCAAGTCTCCTCAAAACCACACAAAGTCCTTGAAAAGGCCCACCAAATTCCAGTAAAATCCCACAGAATCTCCACAAATTCCCACAAAATCTAAAACAAATTCCTCAAAATTCTTCAAGTCTCCTCAGAATCCCACACAATTCCAGAAAAAACACACAAAATTCCAGAGAAGTCCCACAAAACTCCCTAAATCATTTCAAAACCCTACCAATTCACAGGAATGTCCCACAAAATCTCCACCAATTCCCAGAACATCCCACAAAAATCTCACAAAAATCCCTAAATCTTCGGAAAACTCGACCAAATTCCAGAAACGCCCCATAAAATCAGCACAGTTTCCCACAAAATTCAAGAAAAAACACCACAAAATTCCCTAAATCTTTTCAAAATACCACAAAATTCTTGAAAAGCCCCACCAAATTCCCGAAACATCCCACAAAATGTCCTCAATACCCAACAAAATCCCAGAAAAATCACACAAAATTCCCTAAATCTTCTCAAAACACGGCCAAAATCCACAAAAATCCCACCAAATCTCCACAAATTCCCACAGAATACATGAAAAATCCCTGATAATTCGTCAGTTCTCTACAGAATCTCACCAAATTCCAGAAAAGTCCCTCAAAGTTCCACAAACATCCCACAAAATCTCCCCAGTATCCAACAAAATTCCAGGAAAAATCTCACAAAATTCCCTAAATCTTCTCAAAACACGACCAAATTCTAGAAAAATATCCCACCAAATCACCACAAATTCCCACAAAATACATGAAAAATCCCTCAAGATCCCTAAATCGCCTCAATATCCCACAAAATCACACAAAAATCACACAAAACCTCCACAAGTTTCCACAAAATCTAAGAAAAATTCCTCAAAATTCTTCAAGTCTCCTCAAAACCACACAAAGTCCTTGAAAAGGCCCACCAAATTCCAGTAAAATCCCACAGAATCTCCACAAATTCCCACAAAATCTAAAACAAATTCCTCAAAATTCAAGTCTCCTCAGAATCCCACACAATTCCAGAAAAAACCCACAAAATTCCAGAGAAGTCCCACAAAACTCCCTAAATCATTTCAAAACCCTACCAATTCACAGGAATGTCCCACAAAATCTCCACCAATTCCCAGAACATCCCACAAAAATCTCACAAAAATCCCTAAATCTTCGGAAAACTCGACCAAATTCCAGAAACGCCCCATAAAATCAGCACAGTTTCCCACAAAATTCAAGAAAAAAAACCCACAAAATTCCCTAAATCTTTTCAAAATACCACAAAATTCTTGAAAAGCCCCACCAAATTCCAGAAACATCCCACAAAATGTCCTCAATACCCAACAAAATCCCAGAAAAATCACACAAAATTCCCTAAATCTTCTCAAAACACGGCCAAAATCCACAAAAATCCCACCACATCTCCACAAATTCCCACAGAATACATGAAAAATCCCTGATAATTCGTCAGTTCTCTACAGAATCTCACCAAATTCCAGAAGAGTCCCTCAAAGTTCCACAAACATCCCACAAAATCTCCCCAGTATCCAACAAAATTCCAGGAAAAATCACACAAAATTCCCTAAATCTTCTCAAAACACGGCCAAAATCCACAAAAATCCCACCAAATCTCCACAAATTCCCACAGAATACATGAAAAATCCCTGATAATTCGTCAGTTCTCTACAGAATCTCACCAAATTCCAGAAGAGTCCCTCAAAGTTCCACAAACATCCCACAAAATCTCCCCAGTATCCAACAAAATTCCAGGAAAAATCTCACAAAATTCCCTAAATCTTCTCAAAACACGACCAAATTCTAGAAAAATATCCCACCAAATCACCACAAATTCCCACAAAATACATGAAAAATCCCTCAAGATCCCTAAATCGCCTCAATATCCCACAAAATCACACAAAAATCGCACAAAACCTCCACAAGTTTCCACAAAATCTAAGAAAAATCCCTGAAAATTCTTCAAGTCTCCTCAAAACCACACAAAGTCCTTGAAAAGGCCCACCAAATTCCAGTAAAATCCCACAGAATCTCCACAAATTCCCACAAAATCTAAAACAAATTCCTCAAAATTCTTCAAGTCTCCTCAGAATCCCACACAATTCCAGAAAAAACCCACAAAATTCCAGAGAAGTCCCACAAAACTCCCTAAATCATTTCAAAACCCTACCAATTCACAGGAATGTCCCACAAAATCTCCACCAATTCCCAGAACATCCCACAAAAATCTCACAAAAATCCCTAAATCTTCGGAAAACTCAACCAAATTCCAGAAACGCCCCATAAAATCAGCACAGTTTCCCACAAAATTCAAGAAAAAACACCACAAAATTCCCTAAATCTTTTCAAAATACCACAAAATTCTTGAAAAGCCCCACCAAATTCCAGAAACATCCCACAAAATGTCCTCAATACCCAACAAAATCCCAGAAAAATCCCACAAAATTCCCTAAATCTTCTCAAAACACGGCCAAAATCCACAAAAATCCCACCACATCTCCACAAATTCCCACAGAATACATGAAAAATCCCTGATAATTCGTCAGTTCTCTACAGAATCTCACCAAATTCCAGAAAAGTCCCTCAAAGTTCCACAAACATCCCACAAAATCTCCCCAGTATCCAACAAAATTCCAGGAAAAATCTCACAAAATTCCCTAAATCTTCTCAAAACACGACCAAATTCTAGAAAAATATCCCACCAAATCACCACAAATTCCCACAAAATACATGAAAAATCCCTCAAGATCCCTAAATCACCTCAATATCCCACAAAATCACACAAAAATCGCACAAAACCTCCACAAGTTTCCACAAAATCTAAGAAAAATCCCTGAAAATTCTTCAAGTCTCCTCAAAACCACACAAAGTCCTTGAAAAGGCCCACCAAATTCCAGTAAAATCCCACAGAATCTCCACAAATTCCCACAAAATCTAAAACAAATTCCTCAAAATTCTTCAAGTCTCCTCAGAATCCCACACAATTCCAGAAAAAACCCACAAAATTCCAGAGAAGTCCCACAAAACTCCCTAAATCATTTCAAAACCCTACCAATTCACAGGAATGTCCCACAAAATCTCCACCAATTCCCAGAACATCCCACAAAAATCTCACAAAAATCCCTAAATCTTCGGAAAACTCAACCAAATTCCAGAAACGCCCCATAAAATCAGCACAGTTTCCCACAAAATTCAAGAAAAAACACCACAAAATTCCCTAAATCTTTTCAAAATACCACAAAATTCTTGAAAAGCCCCACCAAATTCCAGAAACATCCCACAAAATGTCCTCAATACCCAACAAAATTCCAGGAAAAATCCCACAAAATTCCCTAAATCTTCTCAAAACATGGCCAAAATCCACAAAAATCCCACCACATCTCCACAAATTCCCACAGAATACATGAAAAATCCCTGATAATTCGTCAGTTCTCTACAGAATCTCACCAAATTCCAGAAAAGTCCCTCAAAGTTCCACAAACATCCCACAAAATCTCCCCAGTATCCAACAAAATTCCAGGAAAAATCTCACAAAATTCCCTAAATCTTCTCAAAACACGACCAAATTCTAGAAAAATATCCAACCAAATCTCCACAAATTCCCACAAAATACATGAAAAATCCCTCAAGATCCCTAAATCGCCTCAATATCCCACAAAATCACACAAAAATCACACAAAACCTCCACAAGTTTCCACAAAATCTAAGAAAAATTCCTCAAAATTCTTCAAGTCTCCTCAAAACCACACAAAGTCCTTGAAAAGGCCCACCAAATTCCAGTAAAATCCCACAGAATCTCCACAAATTCCCACAAAATCTAAAACAAATTCCTCAAAATTCAAGCCTCCTCAGAATCCCACACAATTCCAGAAAAAACCCACAAAATTCCAGAGAAGTCCCACAAAACTCCCTAAATCATTTCAAAACCCTACCAATTCACAGGAATGTCCCACAAAATCTCCACCAATTCCCAGAACATCCCACAAAAATCTCACAAAAATCCCTAAATCTTCTGAAAACTCGACCAAATTCCAGAAACGCCCCATAAAATCAGCACAGTTTCCCACAAAATTCAAGAAAAAAAACCCACAAAATTCCCTAAATCTTTTCAAAATACCACAAAATTCTTGAAAAGCCCCACCAAATTCCAGAAACATCCCACAAAATGTCCTCAATACCCAACAAAATCCCAGAAAAATCACACAAAATTCCCTAAATCTTCTCAAAACACGGCCAAAATCCACAAAAATCCCACAGAATCTCCACAAATTCCCACAGAATACATGAAAAATCCCTGATAATTCGTCAGTTCTCTACAGAATCTCACCAAATTCCAGAAGAGTCCCTCAAAGTTCCACAAACATCCCACAAAATCTCCCCAGTATCCAACAAAATTCCAGGAAAAATCTCACAAAATTCCCTAAATCTTCTCAAAACACGACCAAATTCTAGAAAAATATCCCACCAAATCACCACAAATTCCCACAAAATACATGAAAAATCCCTCAAGATCCCTAAATCGCCTCAATATCCCACAAAATCACACAAAAATCACACAAAACCTCCACAAGTTTCCACAAAATCTAAGAAAAATCCCTGAAAATTCTTCAAGTCTCCTCAAAACCACACAAAGTCCTTGAAAAGGCCCACCAAATTCCAGTAAAATCCCACAGAATCTCCACAAATTCCCACAAAATCTAAAACAAATTCCTCAAAATTCTTCAAGTCTCCTCAGAATCCCACACAATTCCAGAAAAAACCCACAAAATTCCAGAGAAGTCCCACAAAACTCCCTAAATCATTTCAAAACCCTACCAATTCACAGGAATGTCCCACAAAATCTCCACCAATTCCCAGAACATCCCACAAAAATCTCACAAAAATCCCTAAATCTTCGGAAAACTCAACCAAATTCCAGAAACGCCCCATAAAATCAGCACAGTTTCCCACAAAATTCAAGAAAAAACACCACAAAATTCCCTAAATCTTTTCAAAATACCACAAAATTCTTGAAAAGCCCCACCAAATTCCAGAAACATCCCACAAAATGTCCTCAATACCCAACAAAATTCCAGGAAAAATCCCACAAAATTCCCTAAATCTTCTCAAAACATGGCCAAAATCCACAAAAATCCCACCACATCTCCACAAATTCCCACAGAATACATGAAAAATCCCTGATAATTCGTCAGTTCTCTACAAAATCTCACCAAATTCCAGAAGAGTCCCTCAAAGTTCCACAAACATCCCACAAAATCTCCCCAGTATCCAACAAAATTCCAGGAAAAATCTCACAAAATTCCCTAAATCTTCTCAAAACACGACCAAATTCTAGAAAAATATCCCACCAAATCACCACAAATTCCCACAAAATACATGAAAAATCCCTCAAGATCCCTAAATCGCCTCAATATCCCACAAAATCCCACAAAAATCACACAAAACCTCCACAAGTTTCCACAAAATCTAAGAAAAATCCCTGAAAAGTCTTCAAGTCTCCTCAAAACCACACAAAGTCCTTGAAAAGGCCCACCAAATTCCAGTAAAATCCCACAAAAGCTCCACAAATTCCCACAAAATCTAAAACAAATTCCTCAAAATTCTTCAAGTCTCCTCAGAATCCCACACAATTCCAGAAAAAACACACAAAATTCCAGAGAAGTCCCACAAAACTCCCTAAATCATTTCAAAACCCTACCAATTCACAGGAATGTCCCACAAAATCTCCACCAATTCCCAGAACATCCCACAAAAATCTCACAAAAATCCCTAAATCTTCGGAAAACTCGACCAAATTCCAGAAACGCCCCATAAAATCAGCACAGTTTCCCACAAAATTCAAGAAAAAACACCACAAAATTCCCTAAATCTTTTCAAAATACCACAAAATTCTTGAAAAGCCCCACCAAATTCCAGAAACATCCCACAAAATGTCCTCAATACCCAACAAAATCCCAGAAAAATCACACAAAATTCCCTAAATCTTCTCAAAACACGGCCAAAATCCACAAAAATCCCACCACATCTCCACAAATTCCCACAGAATACATGAAAAATCCCTGATAATTCGTCAGTTCTCTACAAAATCTCACCAAATTCCAGAAGAGTCCCTCAAAGTTCCACAAACATCCCACAAAATCTCCCCAGTATCCAACAAAATTCCAGGAAAAATCTCACAAAATTCCCTAAATCTTCTCAAAACACGACCAAATTCTAGAAAAATATCCCACCAAATCACCACAAATTCCCACAAAATACATGAAAAATCCCTCAAGATCCCTAAATCGCCTCAATATCCCACAAAATCCCACAAAAATCGCACAAAACCTCCACAAGTTTCCACAAAATCTAAGAAAAATCCCTGAAAATTCTTCAAGTCTCCTCAAAACCACACAAAGTCCTTGAAAAGGCCCACCAAATTCCAGTAAAATCCCACAGAATCTCCACAAATTCCCACAAAATCTAAAACAAATTCCTCAAAATTCTTCAAGTCTCCTCAGAATCCCACACAATTCCAGAAAAAACACACAAAATTCCAGAGAAGTCCCACAAAACTCCCTAAATCATTTCAAAACCCTACCAATTCACAGGAATGTCCCACAAAATCTCCACCAATTCCCAGAACATCCCACAAAAATCTCACAAAAATCCCTAAATCTTCGGAAAACTCGACCAAATTCCAGAAACGCCCCATAAAATCAGCACAGTTTCCCACAAAATTCAAGAAAAAACACCACAAAATTCCCTAAATCTTTTCAAAATACCACAAAATTCTTGAAAAGCCCCACCAAATTCCCGAAACATCCCACAAAATGTCCTCAATACCCAACAAAATCCCAGAAAAATCACACAAAATTCCCTAAATCTTCTCAAAACACGGCCAAAATCCACAAAAATCCCACCAAATCTCCACAAATTCCCACAGAATACATGAAAAATCCCTGATAATTCGTCAGTTCTCTACAGAATCTCACCAAATTCCAGAAAAGTCCCTCAAAGTTCCACAAACATCCCACAAAATCTCCCCAGTATCCAACAAAATTCCAGGAAAAATCTCACAAAATTCCCTAAATCTTCTCAAAACACGACCAAATTCTAGAAAAATATCCCACCAAATCACCACAAATTCCCACAAAATACATGAAAAATCCCTCAAGATCCCTAAATCGCCTCAATATCCCACAAAATCACACAAAAATCACACAAAACCTCCACAAGTTTCCACAAAATCTAAGAAAAATTCCTCAAAATTCTTCAAGTCTCCTCAAAACCACACAAAGTCCTTGAAAAGGCCCACCAAATTCCAGTAAAATCCCACAGAATCTCCACAAATTCCCACAAAATCTAAAACAAATTCCTCAAAATTCAAGTCTCCTCAGAATCCCACACAATTCCAGAAAAAACCCACAAAATTCCAGAGAAGTCCCACAAAACTCCCTAAATCATTTCAAAACCCTACCAATTCACAGGAATGTCCCACAAAATCTCCACCAATTCCCAGAACATCCCACAAAAATCTCACAAAAATCCCTAAATCTTCGGAAAACTCGACCAAATTCCAGAAACGCCCCATAAAATCAGCACAGTTTCCCACAAAATTCAAGAAAAAAAACCCACAAAATTCCCTAAATCTTTTCAAAATACCACAAAATTCTTGAAAAGCCCCACCAAATTCCAGAAACATCCCACAAAATGTCCTCAATACCCAACAAAATCCCAGAAAAATCACACAAAATTCCCTAAATCTTCTCAAAACACGGCCAAAATCCACAAAAATCCCACAGAATCTCCACAAATTCCCACAGAATACATGAAAAATCCCTGATAATTCGTCAGTTCTCTACAGAATCTCACCAAATTCCAGAAGAGTCCCTCAAAGTTCCACAAACATCCCACAAAATCTCCCCAGTATCCAACAAAATTCCAGGAAAAATCCCACAAAATTCCCTAAATCTTCTCAAAACACGGCCAAAATCCACAAAAATCCCACCAAATCTCCACAAATTCCCACAGAATACATGAAAAATCCCTGATAATTCGTCAGTTCTCTACAGAATCTCACCAAATTCCAGAAGAGTCCCTCAAAGTTCCACAAACATCCCACAAAATCTCCCCAGTATCCAACAAAATTCCAGGAAAAATCTCACAAAATTCCCTAAATCTTCTCAAAACACGACCAAATTCTAGAAAAATATCCCACCAAATCACCACAAATTCCCACAAAATACATGAAAAATCCCTCAAGATCCCTAAATCGCCTCAATATCCCACAAAATCACACAAAAATCGCACAAAACCTCCACAAGTTTCCACAAAATCTAAGAAAAATCCCTGAAAATTCTTCAAGTCTCCTCAAAACCACACAAAGTCCTTGAAAAGGCCCACCAAATTCCAGTAAAATCCCACAGAATCTCCACAAATTCCCACAAAATCTAAAACAAATTCCTCAAAATTCTTCAAGTCTCCTCAGAATCCCACACAATTCCAGAAAAAACCCACAAAATTCCAGAGAAGTCCCACAAAACTCCCTAAATCATTTCAAAACCCTACCAATTCACAGGAATGTCCCACAAAATCTCCACCAATTCCCAGAACATCCCACAAAAATCTCACAAAAATCCCTAAATCTTCGGAAAACTCAACCAAATTCCAGAAACGCCCCATAAAATCAGCACAGTTTCCCACAAAATTCAAGAAAAAACACCACAAAATTCCCTAAATCTTTTCAAAATACCACAAAATTCTTGAAAAGCCCCACCAAATTCCAGAAACATCCCACAAAATGTCCTCAATACCCAACAAAATCCCAGAAAAATCCCACAAAATTCCCTAAATCTTCTCAAAACACGGCCAAAATCCACAAAAATCCCACCACATCTCCACAAATTCCCACAGAATACATGAAAAATCCCTGATAATTCGTCAGTTCTCTACAGAATCTCACCAAATTCCAGAAAAGTCCCTCAAAGTTCCACAAACATCCCACAAAATCTCCCCAGTATCCAACAAAATTCCAGGAAAAATCTCACAAAATTCCCTAAATCTTCTCAAAACACGACCAAATTCTAGAAAAATATCCCACCAAATCACCACAAATTCCCACAAAATACATGAAAAATCCCTCAAGATCCCTAAATCACCTCAATATCCCACAAAATCACACAAAAATCGCACAAAACCTCCACAAGTTTCCACAAAATCTAAGAAAAATCCCTGAAAATTCTTCAAGTCTCCTCAAAACCACACAAAGTCCTTGAAAAGGCCCACCAAATTCCAGTAAAATCCCACAGAATCTCCACAAATTCCCACAAAATCTAAAACAAATTCCTCAAAATTCTTCAAGTCTCCTCAGAATCCCACACAATTCCAGAAAAAACCCACAAAATTCCAGAGAAGTCCCACAAAACTCCCTAAATCATTTCAAAACCCTACCAATTCACAGGAATGTCCCACAAAATCTCCACCAATTCCCAGAACATCCCACAAAAATCTCACAAAAATCCCTAAATCTTCGGAAAACTCAACCAAATTCCAGAAACGCCCCATAAAATCAGCACAGTTTCCCACAAAATTCAAGAAAAAACACCACAAAATTCCCTAAATCTTTTCAAAATACCACAAAATTCTTGAAAAGCCCCACCAAATTCCAGAAACATCCCACAAAATGTCCTCAATACCCAACAAAATTCCAGGAAAAATCCCACAAAATTCCCTAAATCTTCTCAAAACATGGCCAAAATCCACAAAAATCCCACCACATCTCCACAAATTCCCACAGAATACATGAAAAATCCCTGATAATTCGTCAGTTCTCTACAAAATCTCACCAAATTCCAGAAGAGTCCCTCAAAGTTCCACAAACATCCCACAAAATCTCCCCAGTATCCAACAAAATTCCAGGAAAAATCTCACAAAATTCCCTAAATCTTCTCAAAACACGACCAAATTCTAGAAAAATATCCCACCAAATCACCACAAATTCCCACAAAATACATGAAAAATCCCTCAAGATCCCTAAATCGCCTCAATATCCCACAAAATCACACAAAAATCACACAAAACCTCCACAAGTTTCCACAAAATCTAAGAAAAATCCCTGAAAATTCTTCAAGTCTCCTCAAAACCACACAAAGTCCTTGAAAAGGCCCACCAAATTCCAGTAAAATCCCACAGAATCTCCACAAATTCCCACAAAATCTAAAACAAATTCCTCAAAATTCTTCAAGTCTCCTCAGAATCCCACACAATTCCAGAAAAAACCCACAAAATTCCAGAGAAGTCCCACAAAACTCCCTAAATCATTTCAAAACCCTACCAATTCACAGGAATGTCCCACAAAATCTCCACCAATTCCCAGAACATCCCACAAAAATCTCACAAAAATCCCTAAATCTTCTGAAAACTCGACCAAATTCCAGAAACGCCCCATAAAATCAGCACAGTTTCCCACAAAATTCAAGAAAAAACACCACAAAATTCCCTAAATCTTTTCAAAATACCACAAAATTCTTGAAAAGCCCCACCAAATTCCAGAAACATCCCACAAAATGTCCTCAATACCCAACAAAATCCCAGAAAAATCACACAAAATTCCCTAAATCTTCTCAAAACACGGCCAAAATCCACAAAAATCCCACCACATCTCCACAAATTCCCACAGAATACATGAAAAATCCCTGATAATTCGTCAGTTCTCTACAAAATCTCACCAAATTCCAGAAGAGTCCCTCAAAGTTCCACAAACATCCCACAAAATCTCCCCAGTATCCAACAAAATTCCAGGAAAAATCTCACAAAATTCCCTAAATCTTCTCAAAACACGACCAAATTCTAGAAAAATATCCCACCAAATCACCACAAATTCCCACAAAATACATGAAAAATCCCTCAAGATCCCTAAATCGCCTCAATATCCCACAAAATCCCACAAAAATCCCACAAAACCTCCACAAGTTTCCACAAAATCTAAGAAAAATCCCTGAAAATTCTTCAAGTCTCCTCAAAACCACACAAAGTCCTTGAAAAGGCCCACCAAATTCCAGTAAAATCCCACAGAATCTCCACAAATTCCCACAAAATCTAAAACAAATTCCTCAAAATTCTTCAAGTCTCCTCAGAATCCCACACAATTCCAGAAAAAACACACAAAATTCCAGAGAAGTCCCACAAAACTCCCTAAATCATTTCAAAACCCTACCAATTCACAGGAATGTCCCACAAAATCTCCACCAATTCCCAGAACATCCCACAAAAATCTCACAAAAATCCCTAAATCTTCGGAAAACTCGACCAAATTCCAGAAACGCCCCATAAAATCAGCACAGTTTCCCACAAAATTCAAGAAAAAACACCACAAAATTCCCTAAATCTTTTCAAAATACCACAAAATTCTTGAAAAGCCCCACCAAATTCCAGAAACATCCCACAAAATGTCCTCAATACCCAACAAAATCCCAGAAAAATCACACAAAATTCCCTAAATCTTCTCAAAACACGGCCAAAATCCACAAAAATCCCACCACATCTCCACAAATTCCCACAGAATACATGAAAAATCCCTGATAATTCGTCAGTTCTCTACAGAATCTCACCAAATTCCAGAAAAGTCCCTCAAAGTTCCACAAACATCCAACAAAATCTCCCCAGTATCCAACAAAATTCCAGGAAAAATCTCACAAAATTCCCTAAATCTTCTCAAAACACGACCAAATTCTAGAAAAATATCCCACCAAATCACCACAAATTCCCACAAAATACATGAAAAATCCCTCAAGATCCCTAAATCGCCTCAATATCCCACAAAATCACACAAAAATCACACAAAACCTCCACAAGTTTCCACAAAATCTAAGAAAAATTCCTCAAAATTCTTCAAGTCTCCTCAAAACCACACAAAGTCCTTGAAAAGGCCCACCAAATTCCAGTAAAATCCCACAGAATCTCCACAAATTCCCACAAAATCTAAAACAAATTCCTCAAAATTCAAGTCTCCTCAGAATCCCACACAATTCCAGAAAAAACCCACAAAATTCCAGAGAAGTCCCACAAAACTCCCTAAATCATTTCAAAACCCTACCAATTCACAGGAATGTCCCACAAAATCTCCACCAATTCCCAGAACATCCCACAAAAATCTCACAAAAATCCCTAAATCTTCGGAAAACTCGACCAAATTCCAGAAACGCCCCATAAAATCAGCACAGTTTCCCACAAAATTCAAGAAAAAAAACCCACAAAATTCCCTAAATCTTTTCAAAATACCACAAAATTCTTGAAAAGCCCCACCAAATTCCAGAAACATCCCACAAAATGTCCTCAATACCCAACAAAATCCCAGAAAAATCACACAAAATTCCCTAAATCTTCTCAAAACACGGCCAAAATCCACAAAAATCCCACAGAATCTCCACAAATTCCCACAGAATACATGAAAAATCCCTGATAATTCGTCAGTTCTCTACAGAATCTCACCAAATTCCAGAAGAGTCCCTCAAAGTTCCACAAACATCCCACAAAATCTCCCCAGTATCCAACAAACTTCCAGGAAAAATCCCACAAAATTCCCTAAATCTTCTCAAAACACGGCCAAAATCCACAAAAATCCCACCACATCTCCACAAATTCCCACAGAATACATGAAAAATCCCTGATAATTCGTCAGTTCTCTACAGAATCTCACCAAATTCCAGAAGAGTCCCTCAAAGTTCCACAAACATCCCACAAAATCTCCCCAGTATCCAACAAAATTCCAGGAAAAATCTCACAAAATTCCCTAAATCTTCTCAAAACACGACCAAATTCTAGAAAAATATCCCACCAAATCACCACAAATTCCCACAAAATACATGAAAAATCCCTCAAGATCCCTAAATCGCCTCAATATCCCACAAAATCACACAAAAATCGCACAAAACCTCCACAAGTTTCCACAAAATCTAAGAAAAATCCCTGAAAATTCTTCAAGTCTCCTCAAAACCACACAAAGTCCTTGAAAAGGCCCACCAAATTCCAGTAAAATCCCACAGAATCTCCACAAATTCCCACAAAATCTAAAACAAATTCCTCAAAATTCTTCAAGTCTCCTCAGAATCCCACACAATTCCAGAAAAAACCCACAAAATTCCAGAGAAGTCCCACAAAACTCCCTAAATCATTTCAAAACCCTACCAATTCACAGGAATGTCCCACAAAATCTCCACCAATTCCCAGAACATCCCACAAAAATCTCACAAAAATCCCTAAATCTTCTGAAAACTCGACCAAATTCCAGAAACGCCCCATAAAATCAGCACAGTTTCCCACAAAATTCAAGAAAAAACACCACAAAATTCCCTAAATCTTTTCAAAATACCACAAAATTCTTGAAAAGCCCCACCAAATTCCAGAAACATCCCACAAAATTTCCTCAATACCCAACAAAATTCCAGGAAAAATCCCACAAAATTCCCTAAATCTTCTCAAAACACGGCCAAAATCCACAAAAATCCCACCACATCTCCACAAATTCCCACAGAATACATGAAAAATCCCTGATAATTCGTCAGTTCTCTACAGAATCTCACCAAATTCCAGAAGAGTCCCTCAAAGTTCCACAAACATCCCACAAAATCTCCCCAGTATCCAACAAAATTCCAGGAAAAATCTCACAAAATTCCCTAAATCTTCTCAAAACACGACCAAATTCTAGAAAAATATCCCACCAAATCACCACAAATTCCCACAAAATACATGAAAAATCCCTCAAGATCCCTAAATCGCCTCAATATCCCACAAAATCCCACAAAAATCGCACAAAACCTCCACAAGTTTCCACAAAATCTAAGAAAAATCCCTGAAAATTCTTCAAGTCTCCTCAAAACCACACAAAGTCCTTGAAAAGGCCCACCAAATTCCAGTAAAATCCCACAGAATCTCCACAAATTCCCACAAAATCTAAAACAAATTCCTCAAAATTCTTCAAGTCTCCTCAGAATCCCACACAATTCCAGAAAAAACCCACAAAATTCCAGAGAAGTCCCACAAAACTCCCTAAATCATTTCAAAACCCTACCAATTCACAGGAATGTCCCACAAAATCTCCACCAATTCCCAGAACATCCCACAAAAATCTCACAAAAATCCCTAAATCTTCGGAAAACTCAACCAAATTCCAGAAACGCCCCATAAAATCAGCACAGTTTCCCACAAAATTCAAGAAAAAACACCACAAAATTCCCTAAATCTTTTCAAAATACCACAAAATTCTTGAAAAGCCCCACCAAATTCCAGAAACATCCCACAAAATGTCCTCAATACCCAACAAAATTCCAGGAAAAATCCCACAAAATTCCCTAAATCTTCTCAAAACATGGCCAAAATCCACAAAAATCCCACCACATCTCCACAAATTCCCACAGAATACATGAAAAATCCCTGATAATTCGTCAGTTCTCTACAAAATCTCACCAAATTCCAGAAGAGTCCCTCAAAGTTCCACAAACATCCCACAAAATCTCCCCAGTATCCAACAAAATTCCAGGAAAAATCTCACAAAATTCCCTAAATCTTCTCAAAACACGACCAAATTCTAGAAAAATATCCCACCAAATCACCACAAATTCCCACAAAATACATGAAAAATCCCTCAAGATCCCTAAATCGCCTCAATATCCCACAAAATCACACAAAAATCACACAAAACCTCCACAAGTTTCCACAAAATCTAAGAAAAATCCCTGAAAATTCTTCAAGTCTCCTCAAAACCACACAAAGTCCTTGAAAAGGCCCACCAAATTCCAGTAAAATCCCACAGAATCTCCACAAATTCCCACAAAATCTAAAACAAATTCCTCAAAATTCTTCAAGTCTCCTCAGAATCCCACACAATTCCAGAAAAAACCCACAAAATTCCAGAGAAGTCCCACAAAACTCCCTAAATCATTTCAAAACCCTACCAATTCACAGGAATGTCCCACAAAATCTCCACCAATTCCCAGAACATCCCACAAAAATCTCACAAAAATCCCTAAATCTTCTGAAAACTCGACCAAATTCCAGAAACGCCCCATAAAATCAGCACAGTTTCCCACAAAATTCAAGAAAAAACACCACAAAATTCCCTAAATCTTTTCAAAATACCACAAAATTCTTGAAAAGCCCCACCAAATTCCAGAAACATCCCACAAAATGTCCTCAATACCCAACAAAATCCCAGAAAAATCACACAAAATTCCCTAAATCTTCTCAAAACACGGCCAAAATCCACAAAAATCCCACCACATCTCCACAAATTCCCACAGAATACATGAAAAATCCCTGATAATTCGTCAGTTCTCTACAAAATCTCACCAAATTCCAGAAGAGTCCCTCAAAGTTCCACAAACATCCCACAAAATCTCCCCAGTATCCAACAAAATTCCAGGAAAAATCTCACAAAATTCCCTAAATCTTCTCAAAACACGACCAAATTCTAGAAAAATATCCCACCAAATCACCACAAATTCCCACAAAATACATGAAAAATCCCTCAAGATCCCTAAATCGCCTCAATATCCCACAAAATCCCACAAAAATCCCACAAAACCTCCACAAGTTTCCACAAAATCTAAGAAAAATCCCTGAAAATTCTTCAAGTCTCCTCAAAACCACACAAAGTCCTTGAAAAGGCCCACCAAATTCCAGTAAAATCCCACAGAATCTCCACAAATTCCCACAAAATCTAAAACAAATTCCTCAAAATTCTTCAAGTCTCCTCAGAATCCCACACAATTCCAGAAAAAACACACAAAATTCCAGAGAAGTCCCACAAAACTCCCTAAATCATTTCAAAACCCTACCAATTCACAGGAATGTCCCACAAAATCTCCACCAATTCCCAGAACATCCCACAAAAATCTCACAAAAATCCCTAAATCTTCGGAAAACTCGACCAAATTCCAGAAACGCCCCATAAAATCAGCACAGTTTCCCACAAAATTCAAGAAAAAACACCACAAAATTCCCTAAATCTTTTCAAAATACCACAAAATTCTTGAAAAGCCCCACCAAATTCCAGAAACATCCCACAAAATGTCCTCAATACCCAACAAAATCCCAGAAAAATCACACAAAATTCCCTAAATCTTCTCAAAACACGGCCAAAATCCACAAAAATCCCACCACATCTCCACAAATTCCCACAGAATACATGAAAAATCCCTGATAATTCGTCAGTTCTCTACAGAATCTCACCAAATTCCAGAAAAGTCCCTCAAAGTTCCACAAACATCCAACAAAATCTCCCCAGTATCCAACAAAATTCCAGGAAAAATCTCACAAAATTCCCTAAATCTTCTCAAAACACGACCAAATTCTAGAAAAATATCCCACCAAATCACCACAAATTCCCACAAAATACATGAAAAATCCCTCAAGATCCCTAAATCGCCTCAATATCCCACAAAATCACACAAAAATCACACAAAACCTCCACAAGTTTCCACAAAATCTAAGAAAAATTCCTCAAAATTCTTCAAGTCTCCTCAAAACCACACAAAGTCCTTGAAAAGGCCCACCAAATTCCAGTAAAATCCCACAGAATCTCCACAAATTCCCACAAAATCTAAAACAAATTCCTCAAAATTCAAGTCTCCTCAGAATCCCACACAATTCCAGAAAAAACCCACAAAATTCCAGAGAAGTCCCACAAAACTCCCTAAATCATTTCAAAACCCTACCAATTCACAGGAATGTCCCACAAAATCTCCACCAATTCCCAGAACATCCCACAAAAATCTCACAAAAATCCCTAAATCTTCGGAAAACTCGACCAAATTCCAGAAACGCCCCATAAAATCAGCACAGTTTCCCACAAAATTCAAGAAAAAAAACCCACAAAATTCCCTAAATCTTTTCAAAATACCACAAAATTCTTGAAAAGCCCCACCAAATTCCAGAAACATCCCACAAAATGTCCTCAATACCCAACAAAATCCCAGAAAAATCACACAAAATTCCCTAAATCTTCTCAAAACACGGCCAAAATCCACAAAAATCCCACAGAATCTCCACAAATTCCCACAGAATACATGAAAAATCCCTGATAATTCGTCAGTTCTCTACAGAATCTCACCAAATTCCAGAAGAGTCCCTCAAAGTTCCACAAACATCCCACAAAATCTCCCCAGTATCCAACAAACTTCCAGGAAAAATCCCACAAAATTCCCTAAATCTTCTCAAAACACGGCCAAAATCCACAAAAATCCCACCACATCTCCACAAATTCCCACAGAATACATGAAAAATCCCTGATAATTCGTCAGTTCTCTACAGAATCTCACCAAATTCCAGAAGAGTCCCTCAAAGTTCCACAAACATCCCACAAAATCTCCCCAGTATCCAACAAAATTCCAGGAAAAATCTCACAAAATTCCCTAAATCTTCTCAAAACACGACCAAATTCTAGAAAAATATCCCACCAAATCACCACAAATTCCCACAAAATACATGAAAAATCCCTCAAGATCCCTAAATCACTTTAATATCCCACAAAATCACACAAAAATCCCACAAAACCTCCACAAGTTTCCACAAAATCTAAGAAAAATCCCTGAAAATTCTTCAAGTCTCCTCAAAACCACACAAAGTCCTTGAAAAGGCCCACCAAATTCCAGTAAAATCCCACAGAATCTCCACAAATTCCCACAAAATCTAAAACAAATTCCTCAAAATTCTTCAAGTCTCCTCAGAATCCCACACAATTCCAGAAAAAACCCACAAAATTCCAGAGAAGTCCCACAAAACTCCCTAAATCATTTCAAAACCCTACCAATTCACAGGAATGTCCCACAAAATCTCCACCAATTCCCAGAACATCCCACAAAAATCTCACAAAAATCCCTAAATCTTCGGAAAACTCAACCAAATTCCAGAAACGCCCCATAAAATCAGCACAGTTTCCCACAAAATTCAAGAAAAAACACCACAAAATTCCCTAAATCTTTTCAAAATACCACAAAATTCTTGAAAAGCCCCACCAAATTCCAGAAACATCCCACAAAATGTCCTCAATACCCAACAAAATTCCAGGAAAAATCCCACAAAATTCCCTAAATCTTCTCAAAACATGGCCAAAATCCACAAAAATCCCACCACATCTCCACAAATTCCCACAGAATACATGAAAAATCCCTGATAATTCGTCAGTTCTCTACAAAATCTCACCAAATTCCAGAAGAGTCCCTCAAAGTTCCACAAACATCCCACAAAATCTCCCCAGTATCCAACAAAATTCCAGGAAAAATCTCACAAAATTCCCTAAATCTTCTCAAAACACGACCAAATTCTAGAAAAATATCCCACCAAATCACCACAAATTCCCACAAAATACATGAAAAATCCCTCAAGATCCCTAAATCGCCTCAATATCCCACAAAATCACACAAAAATCACACAAAACCTCCACAAGTTTCCACAAAATCTAAGAAAAATCCCTGAAAAGTCTTCAAGTCTCCTCAAAACCACACAAAGTCCTTGAAAAGGCCCACCAAATTCCAGTAAAATCCCACAAAAGCTCCACAAATTCCCACAAAATCTAAAACAAATTCCTCAAAATTCTTCAAGTCTCCTCAGAATCCCACAAAATTCCAGAAAAAACCCACAAAATTCCAGAGAAGTCCCACAAAACTCCCTAAATCATTTCAAAACCCTACCAATTCACAGGAATGTCCCACAAAATCTCCACCAATTCCCAGAACATCCCACAAAAATCTCACAAAAATCCCTAAATCTTCGGAAAACTCGACCAAATTCCAGAAACGCCCCATAAAATCAGCACAGTTTCCCACAAAATTCAAGAAAAAACACCACAAAATTCCCTAAATCTTTTCAAAATACCACAAAATTCTTGAAAAGCCCCACCAAATTCCAGAAACATCCCACAAAATGTCCTCAATACCCAACAAAATCCCAGAAAAATCACACAAAATTCCCTAAATCTTCTCAAAACACGGCCAAAATCCACAAAAATCCCACCACATCTCCACAAATTCCCACAGAATACATGAAAAATCCCTGATAATTCGTCAGTTCTCTACAGAATCTCACCAAATTCCAGAAAAGTCCCTCAAAGTTCCACAAACATCCCACAAAATCTCCCCAGTATCCAACAAAATTCCAGGAAAAATCTCACAAAATTCCCTAAATCTTCTCAAAACACGACCAAATTCTAGAAAAATATCCCACCAAATCACCACAAATTCCCACAAAATACATGAAAAATCCCTCAAGATCCCTAAATCACTTTAATATCCCACAAAATCACACAAAAATCCCACAAAACCTCCACAAGTTTCCACAAAATCTAAGAAAAATCCCTGAAAATTCTTCAAGTCTCCTCAAAACCACACAAAGTCCTTGAAAAGGCCCACCAAATTCCAGTAAAATCCCACAGAATCTCCACAAATTCCCACAAAATCTAAAACAAATTCCTCAAAATTCTTCAAGTCTCCTCAGAATCCCACACAATTCCAGAAAAAACCCACAAAATTCCAGAGAAGTCCCACAAAACTCCCTAAATCATTTCAAAACCCTACCAATTCACAGGAATGTCCCACAAAATCTCCACCAATTCCCAGAACATCCCACAAAAATCTCACAAAAATCCCTAAATCTTCGGAAAACTCAACCAAATTCCAGAAACGCCCCATAAAATCAGCACAGTTTCCCACAAAATTCAAGAAAAAACACCACAAAATTCCCTAAATCTTTTCAAAATACCACAAAATTCTTGAAAAGCCCCACCAAATTCCAGAAACATCCCACAAAATGTCCTCAATACCCAACAAAATTCCAGGAAAAATCCCACAAAATTCCCTAAATCTTCTCAAAACATGGCCAAAATCCACAAAAATCCCACCACATCTCCACAAATTCCCACAGAATACATGAAAAATCCCTGATAATTCGTCAGTTCTCTACAAAATCTCACCAAATTCCAGAAGAGTCCCTCAAAGTTCCACAAACATCCCACAAAATCTCCCCAGTATCCAACAAAATTCCAGGAAAAATCTCACAAAATTCCCTAAATCTTCTCAAAACACGACCAAATTCTAGAAAAATATCCCACCAAATCACCACAAATTCCCACAAAATACATGAAAAATCCCTCAAGATCCCTAAATCGCCTCAATATCCCACAAAATCACACAAAAATCACACAAAACCTCCACAAGTTTCCACAAAATCTAAGAAAAATCCCTGAAAATTCTTCAAGTCTCCTCAAAACCACACAAAGTCCTTGAAAAGGCCCACCAAATTCCAGTAAAATCCCACAGAATCTCCACAAATTCCCACAAAATCTAAAACAAATTCCTCAAAATTCTTCAAGTCTCCTCAGAATCCCACACAATTCCAGAAAAAACCCACAAAATTCCAGAGAAGTCCCACAAAACTCCCTAAATCATTTCAAAACCCTACCAATTCACAGGAATGTCCCACAAAATCTCCACCAATTCCCAGAACATCCCACAAAAATCTCACAAAAATCCCTAAATCTTCGGAAAACTCGACCAAATTCCAGAAACGCCCCATAAAATCAGCACAGTTTCCCACAAAATTCAAGAAAAAACACCACAAAATTCCCTAAATCTTTTCAAAATACCACAAAATTCTTGAAAAGCCCCACCAAATTCCAGAAACATCCCACAAAATGTCCTCAATACCCAACAAAATCCCAGAAAAATCACACAAAATTCCCTAAATCTTCTCAAAACACGGCCAAAATCCACAAAAATCCCACCACATCTCCACAAATTCCCACAGAATACATGAAAAATCCCTGATAATTCGTCAGTTCTCTACAAAATCTCACCAAATTCCAGAAGAGTCCCTCAAAGTTCCACAAACATCCCACAAAATCTCCCCAGTATCCAACAAAATTCCAGGAAAAATCTCACAAAATTCCCTAAATCTTCTCAAAACACGACCAAATTCTAGAAAAATATCCCACCAAATCACCACAAATTCCCACAAAATACATGAAAAATCCCTCAAGATCCCTAAATCGCCTCAATATCCCACAAAATCACACAAAAATCACACAAAACCTCCACAAGTTTCCACAAAATCTAAGAAAAATCCCTGAAAAGTCTTCAAGTCTCCTCAAAACCACACAAAGTCCTTGAAAAGGCCCACCAAATTCCAGTAAAATCCCACAAAAGCTCCACAAATTCCCACAAAATCTAAAACAAATTCCTCAAAATTCTTCAAGTCTCCTCAGAATCCCACAAAATTCCAGAAAAACCCCACAAAATTCCAGAGAAGTCCCACAAAACTCCCTAAATCATTTCAAAACCCTACCAATTCACAGGAATGTCCCACAAAATCTCCACCAATTCCCAGAACATCCCACAAAAATCTCACAAAAATCCCTAAATCTTCTGAAAACTCGACCAAATTCCAGAAACGCCCCATAAAATCAGCACAGTTTCCCACAAAATTCAAGAAAAAACACCACAAAATTCCCTAAATCTTTTCAAAATACCACAAAATTCTTGAAAAGCCCCACCAAATTCCAGAAACATCCCACAAAATGTCCTCAATACCCAACAAAATCCCAGAAAAATCACACAAAATTCCCTAAATCTTCTCAAAACACGGCCAAAATCCACAAAAATCCCACCACATCTCCACAAATTCCCACAGAATACATGAAAAATCCCTGATAATTCGTCAGTTCTCTACAGAATCTCACCAAATTCCAGAAAAGTCCCTCAAAGTTCCACAAACATCCCACAAAATCTCCCCAGTATCCAACAAAATTCCAGGAAAAATCTCACAAAATTCCCTAAATCTTCTCAAAACACGACCAAATTCTAGAAAAATATCCCACCAAATCACCACAAATTCCCACAAAATACATGAAAAATCCCTCAAGATCCCTAAATCACTTTAATATCCCACAAAATCACACAAAAATCCCACAAAACCTCCACAAGTTTCCACAAAATCTAAGAAAAATCCCTGAAAATTCTTCAAGTCTCCTCAAAACCACACAAAGTCCTTGAAAAGGCCCACCAAATTCCAGTAAAATCCCACAGAATCTCCACAAATTCCCACAAAATCTAAAACAAATTCCTCAAAATTCTTCAAGTCTCCTCAGAATCCCACAAAATTCCAGAAAAAACCCACAAAATTCCAGAGAAGTCCCACAAAACTCCCTAAATCATTTCAAAACCCTACCAATTCACAGGAATGTCCCACAAAATCTCCACCAATTCCCAGAACATCCCACAAAAATCTCACAAAAATCCCTAAATCTTCGGAAAACTCGACCAAATTCCAGAAACGCCCCATAAAATCAGCACAGTTTCCCACAAAATTCAAGAAAAAACACCACAAAATTCCCTAAATCTTTTCAAAATACCACAAAATTCTTGAAAAGCCCCACCAAATTCCAGAAACATCCCACAAAATGTCCTCAATACCCAACAAAATTCCAGGAAAAATCCCACAAAATTCCCTAAATCTTCTCAAAACATGGCCAAAATCCACAAAAATCCCACCACATCTCCACAAATTCCCACAGAATACATGAAAAATCCCTGATAATTCGTCAGTTCTCTACAAAATCTCACCAAATTCCAGAAGAGTCCCTCAAAGTTCCACAAACATCCCACAAAATCTCCCCAGTATCCAACAAAATTCCAGGAAAAATCTCACAAAATTCCCTAAATCTTCTCAAAACACGACCAAATTCTAGAAAAATATCCCACCAAATCACCACAAATTCCCACAAAATACATGAAAAATCCCTCAAGATCCCTAAATCACTTTAATATCCCACAAAATCCCACAAAAATCGCACAAAACCTCCCCAAGTTTCCACAAAATCTAAGAAAAATCCCTGAAAATTCTTCAAGTCTCCTCAAAACCACACAAAGTCCTTGAAAAGGCCCACCAAATTCCAGTAAAATCCCACAGAATCTCCACAAATTCCCACAAAATCTAAAACAAATTCCTCAAAATTCTTCAAGTCTCCTCAGAATCCCACACAATTCCAGAAAAAACCCACAAAATTCCAGAGAAGTCCCACAAAACTCCCTAAATCATTTCAAAACCCTACCAATTCACAGGAATGTCCCACAAAATCTCCACCAATTCCCAGAACATCCCACAAAAATCTCACAAAAATCCCTAAATCTTCGGAAAACTCGACCAAATTCCAGAAACGCCCCATAAAATCAGCACAGTTTCCCACAAAATTCAAGAAAAAACACCACAAAATTCCCTAAATCTTTTCAAAATACCACAAAATTCTTGAAAAGCCCCACCAAATTCCAGAAACATCCCACAAAATGTCCTCAATACCCAACAAAATCCCAGAAAAATCACACAAAATTCCCTAAATCTTCTCAAAACACGGCCAAAATCCACAAAAATCCCACCACATCTCCACAAATTCCCACAGAATACATGAAAAATCCCTGATAATTCGTCAGTTCTCTACAAAATCTCACCAAATTCCAGAAGAGTCCCTCAAAGTTCCACAAACATCCCACAAAATCTCCCCAGTATCCAACAAAATTCCAGGAAAAATCTCACAAAATTCCCTAAATCTTCTCAAAACACGACCAAATTCTAGAAAAATATCCCACCAAATCACCACAAATTCCCACAAAATACATGAAAAATCCCTCAAGATCCCTAAATCGCCTCAATATCCCACAAAATCACACAAAAATCACACAAAACCTCCACAAGTTTCCACAAAATCTAAGAAAAATCCCTGAAAAGTCTTCAAGTCTCCTCAAAACCACACAAAGTCCTTGAAAAGGCCCACCAAATTCCAGTAAAATCCCACAAAAGCTCCACAAATTCCCACAAAATCTAAAACAAATTCCTCAAAATTCTTCAAGTCTCCTCAGAATCCCACAAAATTCCAGAAAAACCCCACAAAATTCCAGAGAAGTCCCACAAAACTCCCTAAATCATTTCAAAACCCTACCAATTCACAGGAATGTCCCACAAAATCTCCACCAATTCCCAGAACATCCCACAAAAATCTCACAAAAATCCCTAAATCTTCTGAAAACTCGACCAAATTCCAGAAACGCCCCATAAAATCAGCACAGTTTCCCACAAAATTCAAGAAAAAACACCACAAAATTCCCTAAATCTTTTCAAAATACCACAAAATTCTTGAAAAGCCCCACCAAATTCCAGAAACATCCCACAAAATGTCCTCAATACCCAACAAAATCCCAGAAAAATCACACAAAATTCCCTAAATCTTCTCAAAACACGGCCAAAATCCACAAAAATCCCACCACATCTCCACAAATTCCCACAGAATACATGAAAAATCCCTGATAATTCGTCAGTTCTCTACAGAATCTCACCAAATTCCAGAAAAGTCCCTCAAAGTTCCACAAACATCCCACAAAATCTCCCCAGTATCCAACAAAATTCCAGGAAAAATCTCACAAAATTCCCTAAATCTTCTCAAAACACGACCAAATTCTAGAAAAATATCCCACCAAATCACCACAAATTCCCACAAAATACATGAAAAATCCCTCAAGATCCCTAAATCACTTTAATATCCCACAAAATCACACAAAAATCCCACAAAACCTCCACAAGTTTCCACAAAATCTAAGAAAAATCCCTGAAAATTCTTCAAGTCTCCTCAAAACCACACAAAGTCCTTGAAAAGGCCCACCAAATTCCAGTAAAATCCCACAGAATCTCCACAAATTCCCACAAAATCTAAAACAAATTCCTCAAAATTCTTCAAGTCTCCTCAGAATCCCACAAAATTCCAGAAAAAACCCACAAAATTCCAGAGAAGTCCCACAAAACTCCCTAAATCATTTCAAAACCCTACCAATTCACAGGAATGTCCCACAAAATCTCCACCAATTCCCAGAACATCCCACAAAAATCTCACAAAAATCCCTAAATCTTCGGAAAACTCGACCAAATTCCAGAAACGCCCCATAAAATCAGCACAGTTTCCCACAAAATTCAAGAAAAAACACCACAAAATTCCCTAAATCTTTTCAAAATACCACAAAATTCTTGAAAAGCCCCACCAAATTCCAGAAACATCCCACAAAATGTCCTCAATACCCAACAAAATTCCAGGAAAAATCCCACAAAATTCCCTAAATCTTCTCAAAACATGGCCAAAATCCACAAAAATCCCACCACATCTCCACAAATTCCCACAGAATACATGAAAAATCCCTGATAATTCGTCAGTTCTCTACAAAATCTCACCAAATTCCAGAAGAGTCCCTCAAAGTTCCACAAACATCCCACAAAATCTCCCCAGTATCCAACAAAATTCCAGGAAAAATCTCACAAAATTCCCTAAATCTTCTCAAAACACGACCAAATTCTAGAAAAATATCCCACCAAATCACCACAAATTCCCACAAAATACATGAAAAATCCCTCAAGATCCCTAAATCACTTTAATATCCCACAAAATCCCACAAAAATCGCACAAAACCTCCCCAAGTTTCCACAAAATCTAAGAAAAATCCCTGAAAATTCTTCAAGTCTCCTCAAAACCACACAAAGTCCTTGAAAAGGCCCACCAAATTCCAGTAAAATCCCACAGAATCTCCACAAATTCCCACAAAATCTAAAACAAATTCCTCAAAATTCTTCAAGTCTCCTCAGAATCCCACACAATTCCAGAAAAAACCCACAAAATTCCAGAGAAGTCCCACAAAACTCCCTAAATCATTTCAAAACCCTACCAATTCACAGGAATGTCCCACAAAATCTCCACCAATTCCCAGAACATCCCACAAAAATCTCACAAAAATCCCTAAATCTTCGGAAAACTCAACCAAATTCCAGAAACGCCCCATAAAATCAGCACAGTTTCCCACAAAATTCAAGAAAAAACACCACAAAATTCCCTAAATCTTTTCAAAATACCACAAAATTCTTGAAAAGCCCCACCAAATTCCAGAAACATCCCACAAAATGTCCTCAATACCCAACAAAATTCCAGGAAAAATCCCACAAAATTCCCTAAATCTTCTCAAAACATGGCCAAAATCCACAAAAATCCCACCACATCTCCACAAATTCCCACAGAATACATGAAAAATCCCTGATAATTCGTCAGTTCTCTACAAAATCTCACCAAATTCCAGAAGAGTCCCTCAAAGTTCCACAAACATCCCACAAAATCTCCCCAGTATCCAACAAAATTCCAGGAAAAATCTCACAAAATTCCCTAAATCTTCTCAAAACACGACCAAATTCTAGAAAAATATCCCACCAAATCACCACAAATTCCCACAAAATACATGAAAAATCCCTCAAGATCCCTAAATCGCCTCAATATCCCACAAAATCACACAAAAATCACACAAAACCTCCACAAGTTTCCACAAAATCTAAGAAAAATCCCTGAAAATTCTTCAAGTCTCCTCAAAACCACACAAAGTCCTTGAAAAGGCCCACCAAATTCCAGTAAAATCCCACAGAATCTCCACAAATTCCCACAAAATCTAAAACAAATTCCTCAAAATTCTTCAAGTCTCCTCAGAATCCCACACAATTCCAGAAAAAACCCACAAAATTCCAGAGAAGTCCCACAAAACTCCCTAAATCATTTCAAAACCCTACCAATTCACAGGAATGTCCCACAAAATCTCCACCAATTCCCAGAACATCCCACAAAAATCTCACAAAAATCCCTAAATCTTCTGAAAACTCGACCAAATTCCAGAAACGCCCCATAAAATCAGCACAGTTTCCCACAAAATTCAAGAAAAAACACCACACAATTCCCTAAACCTTTTCAAAATACCACAAAATTCTTGAAAAGCCCCACCAAATTCCAGAAACATCCCACAAAATGTCCTCAATACCCAACAAAATCCCAGAAAAATCACACAAAATTCCCTAAATCTTCTCAAAACACGGCCAAAATCCACAAAAATCCCACCACATCTCCACAAATTCCCACAGAATACATGAAAAATCCCTGATAATTCGTCAGTTCTCTACAAAATCTCACCAAATTCCAGAAGAGTCCCTCAAAGTTCCACAAACATCCCACAAAATCTCCCCAGTATCCAACAAAATTCCAGGAAAAATCTCACAAAATTCCCTAAATCTTCTCAAAACACGACCAAATTCTAGAAAAATATCCCACCAAATCACCACAAATTCCCACAAAATACATGAAAAATCCCTCAAGATCCCTAAATCGCCTCAATATCCCACAAAATCCCACAAAAATCGCACAAAACCTCCCCAAGTTTCCACAAAATCTAAGAAAAATCCCTGAAAATTCTTCAAGTCTCCTCAAAACCACACAAAGTCCTTGAAAAGGCCCACCAAATTCCAGTAAAATCCCACAGAATCTCCACAAATTCCCACAAAATCTAAAACAAATTCCTCAAAATTCTTCAAGTCTCCTCAGAATCCCACACAATTCCAGAAAAAACCCACAAAATTCCAGAGAAGTCCCACAAAACTCCCTAAATCATTTCAAAACCCTACCAATTCACAGGAATGTCCCACAAAATCTCCACCAATTCCCAGAACATCCCACAAAAATCTCACAAAAATCCCTAAATCTTCGGAAAACTCGACCAAATTCCAGAAACGCCCCATAAAATCAGCACAGTTTCCCACAAAATTCAAGAAAAAACACCACAAAATTCCCTAAATCTTTTCAAAATACCACAAAATTCTTGAAAAGCCCCACCAAATTCCAGAAACATCCCACAAAATCTCCCCAGTATCCAACAAAATTCCAGGAAAAATCCCACAAAATTCCCTAAATCTTCTCAAAACACGGCCAAAATCCACAAAAATCCCACCAAATCTCCACAAATTCCCACAGAATACATGAAAAATCCCTGATAATTCGTCAGTTCTCTACAGAATCTCACCAAATTCCAGAAGAGTCCCTCAAAGTTCCACAAACATCCAACAAAATCTCCCCAGTATCCAACAAAATTCCAGGAAAAATCTCACAAAATTCCCTAAATCTTCTCAAAACACGACCAAATTCTAGAAAAATATCCCACCAAATCACCACAAATTCCCACAAAATACATGAAAAATCCCTCAAGATCCCTAAATCGCCTCAATATCCCACAAAATCACACAAAAATCACACAAAACCTCCACAAGTTTCCACAAAATCTAAGAAAAATTCCTCAAAATTCTTCAAGACTCCTCAAAACCACACAAAGTCCTTGAAAAGGCCCACCAAATTCCAGTAAAATCCCACAGAATCTCCACAAATTCCCACAAAATCTAAAACAAATTCCTCAAAATTCTTCAAGTCTCCTCAGAATCCCACACAATTCCAGAAAAAACCCACAAAATTCCAGAGAAGTCCCACAAAACTCCCTAAATCATTTCAAAACCCTACCAATTCACAGGAATGTCCCACAAAATCTCCACCAATTCCCAGAACATCCCACAAAAATCTCACAAAAATCCCTAAATCTTCGGAAAACTCGACCAAATTCCAGAAACGCCCCATAAAATCAGCACAGTTTCCCACAAAATTCAAGAAAAAACACCACAAAATTCCCTAAATCTTTTCAAAATACCACAAAATTCTTGAAAAGCCCCACCAAATTCCAGAAACATCCCACAAAATGTCCTCAATACCCAACAAAATCCCAGAAAAATCACACAAAATTCCCTAAATCTTCTCAAAACACGGCCAAAATCCACAAAAATCCCACCACATCTCCACAAATTCCCACAGAATACATGAAAAATCCCTGATAATTCGTCAGTTCTCTACAGAATCTCACCAAATTCCAGAAAAGTCCCTCAAAGTTCCACAAACATCCCACAAAATCTCCCCAGTATCCAACAAAATTCCAGGAAAAATCTCACAAAATTCCCTAAATCTTCTCAAAACACGACCAAATTCTAGAAAAATATCCCACCAAATCACCACAAATTCCCACAAAATACATGAAAAATCCCTCAAGATCCCTAAATCACTTTAATATCCCACAAAATCACACAAAAATCCCACAAAACCTCCACAAGTTTCCACAAAATCTAAGAAAAATCCCTGAAAATTCTTCAAGTCTCCTCAAAACCACACAAAGTCCTTGAAAAGGCCCACCAAATTCCAGTAAAATCCCACAGAATCTCCACAAATTCCCACAAAATCTAAAACAAATTCCTCAAAATTCTTCAAGTCTCCTCAGAATCCCACAAAATTCCAGAAAAAACCCACAAAATTCCAGAGAAGTCCCACAAAACTCCCTAAATCATTTCAAAACCCTACCAATTCACAGGAATGTCCCACAAAATCTCCACCAATTCCCAGAACATCCCACAAAAATCTCACAAAAATCCCTAAATCTTCGGAAAACTCGACCAAATTCCAGAAACGCCCCATAAAATCAGCACAGTTTCCCACAAAATTCAAGAAAAAACACCACAAAATTCCCTAAATCTTTTCAAAATACCACAAAATTCTTGAAAAGCCCCACCAAATTCCAGAAACATCCCACAAAATGTCCTCAATACCCAACAAAATTCCAGGAAAAATCCCACAAAATTCCCTAAATCTTCTCAAAACATGGCCAAAATCCACAAAAATCCCACCACATCTCCACAAATTCCCACAGAATACATGAAAAATCCCTGATAATTCGTCAGTTCTCTACAAAATCTCACCAAATTCCAGAAGAGTCCCTCAAAGTTCCACAAACATCCCACAAAATCTCCCCAGTATCCAACAAAATTCCAGGAAAAATCTCACAAAATTCCCTAAATCTTCTCAAAACACGACCAAATTCTAGAAAAATATCCCACCAAATCACCACAAATTCCCACAAAATACATGAAAAATCCCTCAAGATCCCTAAATCACTTTAATATCCCACAAAATCCCACAAAAATCGCACAAAACCTCCCCAAGTTTCCACAAAATCTAAGAAAAATCCCTGAAAATTCTTCAAGTCTCCTCAAAACCACACAAAGTCCTTGAAAAGGCCCACCAAATTCCAGTAAAATCCCACAGAATCTCCACAAATTCCCACAAAATCTAAAACAAATTCCTCAAAATTCTTCAAGTCTCCTCAGAATCCCACACAATTCCAGAAAAAACCCACAAAATTCCAGAGAAGTCCCACAAAACTCCCTAAATCATTTCAAAACCCTACCAATTCACAGGAATGTCCCACAAAATCTCCACCAATTCCCAGAACATCCCACAAAAATCTCACAAAAATCCCTAAATCTTCGGAAAACTCAACCAAATTCCAGAAACGCCCCATAAAATCAGCACAGTTTCCCACAAAATTCAAGAAAAAACACCACAAAATTCCCTAAATCTTTTCAAAATACCACAAAATTCTTGAAAAGCCCCACCAAATTCCAGAAACATCCCACAAAATGTCCTCAATACCCAACAAAATTCCAGGAAAAATCCCACAAAATTCCCTAAATCTTCTCAAAACATGGCCAAAATCCACAAAAATCCCACCACATCTCCACAAATTCCCACAGAATACATGAAAAATCCCTGATAATTCGTCAGTTCTCTACAAAATCTCACCAAATTCCAGAAGAGTCCCTCAAAGTTCCACAAACATCCCACAAAATCTCCCCAGTATCCAACAAAATTCCAGGAAAAATCTCACAAAATTCCCTAAATCTTCTCAAAACACGACCAAATTCTAGAAAAATATCCCACCAAATCACCACAAATTCCCACAAAATACATGAAAAATCCCTCAAGATCCCTAAATCGCCTCAATATCCCACAAAATCACACAAAAATCACACAAAACCTCCACAAGTTTCCACAAAATCTAAGAAAAATCCCTGAAAATTCTTCAAGTCTCCTCAAAACCACACAAAGTCCTTGAAAAGGCCCACCAAATTCCAGTAAAATCCCACAGAATCTCCACAAATTCCCACAAAATCTAAAACAAATTCCTCAAAATTCTTCAAGTCTCCTCAGAATCCCACACAATTCCAGAAAAAACCCACAAAATTCCAGAGAAGTCCCACAAAACTCCCTAAATCATTTCAAAACCCTACCAATTCACAGGAATGTCCCACAAAATCTCCACCAATTCCCAGAACATCCCACAAAAATCTCACAAAAATCCCTAAATCTTCTGAAAACTCGACCAAATTCCAGAAACGCCCCATAAAATCAGCACAGTTTCCCACAAAATTCAAGAAAAAACACCACACAATTCCCTAAACCTTTTCAAAATACCACAAAATTCTTGAAAAGCCCCACCAAATTCCAGAAACATCCCACAAAATGTCCTCAATACCCAACAAAATCCCAGAAAAATCACACAAAATTCCCTAAATCTTCTCAAAACACGGCCAAAATCCACAAAAATCCCACCACATCTCCACAAATTCCCACAGAATACATGAAAAATCCCTGATAATTCGTCAGTTCTCTACAAAATCTCACCAAATTCCAGAAGAGTCCCTCAAAGTTCCACAAACATCCCACAAAATCTCCCCAGTATCCAACAAAATTCCAGGAAAAATCTCACAAAATTCCCTAAATCTTCTCAAAACACGACCAAATTCTAGAAAAATATCCCACCAAATCACCACAAATTCCCACAAAATACATGAAAAATCCCTCAAGATCCCTAAATCGCCTCAATATCCCACAAAATCCCACAAAAATCGCACAAAACCTCCCCAAGTTTCCACAAAATCTAAGAAAAATCCCTGAAAATTCTTCAAGTCTCCTCAAAACCACACAAAGTCCTTGAAAAGGCCCACCAAATTCCAGTAAAATCCCACAGAATCTCCACAAATTCCCACAAAATCTAAAACAAATTCCTCAAAATTCTTCAAGTCTCCTCAGAATCCCACACAATTCCAGAAAAAACCCACAAAATTCCAGAGAAGTCCCACAAAACTCCCTAAATCATTTCAAAACCCTACCAATTCACAGGAATGTCCCACAAAATCTCCACCAATTCCCAGAACATCCCACAAAAATCTCACAAAAATCCCTAAATCTTCGGAAAACTCGACCAAATTCCAGAAACGCCCCATAAAATCAGCACAGTTTCCCACAAAATTCAAGAAAAAACACCACAAAATTCCCTAAATCTTTTCAAAATACCACAAAATTCTTGAAAAGCCCCACCAAATTCCAGAAACATCCCACAAAATCTCCCCAGTATCCAACAAAATTCCAGGAAAAATCCCACAAAATTCCCTAAATCTTCTCAAAACACGGCCAAAATCCACAAAAATCCCACCAAATCTCCACAAATTCCCACAGAATACATGAAAAATCCCTGATAATTCGTCAGTTCTCTACAGAATCTCACCAAATTCCAGAAGAGTCCCTCAAAGTTCCACAAACATCCAACAAAATCTCCCCAGTATCCAACAAAATTCCAGGAAAAATCTCACAAAATTCCCTAAATCTTCTCAAAACACGACCAAATTCTAGAAAAATATCCCACCAAATCACCACAAATTCCCACAAAATACATGAAAAATCCCTCAAGATCCCTAAATCGCCTCAATATCCCACAAAATCACACAAAAATCACACAAAACCTCCACAAGTTTCCACAAAATCTAAGAAAAATTCCTCAAAATTCTTCAAGACTCCTCAAAACCACACAAAGTCCTTGAAAAGGCCCACCAAATTCCAGTAAAATCCCACAGAATCTCCACAAATTCCCACAAAATCTAAAACAAATTCCTCAAAATTCTTCAAGTCTCCTCAGAATCCCACACAATTCCAGAAAAAACCCACAAAATTCCAGAGAAGTCCCACAAAACTCCCTAAATCATTTCAAAACCCTACCAATTCACAGGAATGTCCCACAAAATCTCCACCAATTCCCAGAACATCCCACAAAAATCTCACAAAAATCCCTAAATCTTCGGAAAACTCGACCAAATTCCAGAAACGCCCCATAAAATCAGCACAGTTTCCCACAAAATTCAAGAAAAAACACCACAAAATTCCCTAAATCTTTTCAAAATACCACAAAATTCTTGAAAAGCCCCACCAAATTCCAGAAACATCCCACAAAATGTCCTCAATACCCAACAAAATCCCAGAAAAATCACACAAAATTCCCTAAATCTTCTCAAAACACGGCCAAAATCCACAAAAATCCCACCACATCTCCACAAATTCCCACAGAATACATGACAAATCCCTGATAATTCGTCAGTTCTCTACAGAATCTCACCAAATTCCAGAAGAGTCCCTCAAAGTTCCACAAACATCCCACAAAATCTCCCCAGTATCCAACAAAATTCCAGGAAAAATCCCACAAAATTCCCTAAATCTTCTCAAAACACGACCAAATTCTAGAAAAATATCCCACCAAATCACCACAAATTCCCACAAAATACATGAAAAATCCCTCAAGATCCCTAAATCGCCTCAATATCCCACAAAATCACACAAAAATCACACAAAACCTCCACAAGTTTCCACAAAATCTAAGAAAAATCCCTGAAAATTCTTCAAGTCTCCTCAAAACCACACAAAGTCCTTGAAAAGGCCCACCAAATTCCAGTAAAATCCCACAGAATCTCCACAAATTCCCACAAAATCTAAAACAAATTCCTCAAAATTCTTCAAGTCTCCTCAGAATCCCACACAATTCCAGAAAAAACCCACAAAATTCCAGAGAAGTCCCACAAAACTCCCTAAATCATTTCAAAACCCTACCAATTCACAGGAATGTCCCACAAAATCTCCACCAATTCCCAGAACATCCCACAAAAATCTCACAAAAATCCCTAAATCTTCGGAAAACTCGACCAAATTCCAGAAACGCCCCATAAAATCAGCACAGTTTCCCACAAAATTCAAGAAAAAACTCCACAAAATTCCCTAAATCTTTTCAAAATACCACAAAATTCTTGAAAAGCCCCACCAAATTCCAGAAACATCCCACAAAATGTCCTCAATACCCAACAAAATCCCAGAAAAATCACACAAAATTCCCTAAATCTTCTCAAAACTGTACCAAATTCCAGAAAAATCCCACCAAATCTCCACAAATTCCCACAGAAAACATGAAAAATCCCTGATAATTCGTCAGTTCTCTACAGAATCTCACCAAATTTCAGAAGAGTCCCTCAAAGTTCCACAAACATCCCACAAAATCTCCCCAGTATCCAACAAAATTCCAGGAAAAATCTCACAAAATTCCCTAAATCTTCTCAAAACACGACCAAATTCTAGAAAAATATCCCACCAAATCACCACAAATTCCCACAAAATACATGAAAAATCCCTCAAGATCCCTAAATCGCCTCAATATCCCACAAAATCACACAAAAATCACACAAAACCTCCACAAGTTTCCACAAAATCTAAGAAAAATTCCTCAAAATTCTTCAAGACTCCTCAAAACCACACAAAGTCCTTGAAAAGGCCCACCAAATTCCAGTAAAATCCCACAGAATCTCCACAAATTCCCACAAAATCTAAAACAAATTCCTCAAAATTCTTCAAGTCTCCTCAGAATCCCACACAATTCCAGAAAAAACCCACAAAATTCCAGAGAAGTCCCACAAAACTCCCTAAATCATTTCAAAACCCTACCAATTCACAGGAATGTCCCACAAAATCTCCACCAATTCCCAGAACATCCCACAAAAATCTCACAAAAATCCCTAAATCTTCGGAAAACTCGACCAAATTCCAGAAACGCCCCATAAAATCAGCACAGTTTCCCACAAAATTCAAGAAAAAACACCACAAAATTCCCTAAATCTTTTCAAAATACCACAAAATTCTTGAAAAGCCCCACCAAATTCCAGAAACATCCCACAAAATGTCCTCAATACCCAACAAAATCCCAGAAAAATCACACAAAATTCCCTAAATCTTCTCAAAACACGGCCAAAATCCACAAAAATCCCACCACATCTCCACAAATTCCCACAGAATACATGACAAATCCCTGATAATTCGTCAGTTCTCTACAGAATCTCACCAAATTCCAGAAGAGTCCCTCAAAGTTCCACAAACATCCCACAAAATCTCCCCAGTATCCAACAAAATTCCAGGAAAAATCCCACAAAATTCCCTAAATCTTCTCAAAACACGACCAAATTCTAGAAAAATATCCCACCAAATCACCACAAATTCCCACAAAATACATGAAAAATCCCTCAAGATCCCTAAATCGCCTCAATATCCCACAAAATCACACAAAAATCACACAAAACCTCCACAAGTTTCCACAAAATCTAAGAAAAATCCCTGAAAATTCTTCAAGTCTCCTCAAAACCACACAAAGTCCTTGAAAAGGCCCACCAAATTCCAGTAAAATCCCACAGAATCTCCACAAATTCCCACAAAATCTAAAACAAATTCCTCAAAATTCTTCAAGTCTCCTCAGAATCCCACACAATTCCAGAAAAAACCCACAAAATTCCAGAGAAGTCCCACAAAACTCCCTAAATCATTTCAAAACCCTACCAATTCACAGGAATGTCCCACAAAATCTCCACCAATTCCCAGAACATCCCACAAAAATCTCACAAAAATCCCTAAATCTTCGGAAAACTCGACCAAATTCCAGAAACGCCCCATAAAATCAGCACAGTTTCCCACAAAATTCAAGAAAAAACTCCACAAAATTCCCTAAATCTTTTCAAAATACCACAAAATTCTTGAAAAGCCCCACCAAATTCCAGAAACATCCCACAAAATGTCCTCAATACCCAACAAAATCCCAGAAAAATCACACAAAATTCCCTAAATCTTCTCAAAACTGTACCAAATTCCAGAAAAATCCCACCAAATCTCCACAAATTCCCACAGAATACATGAAAAATCCCTGATAATTCGTCAGTTCTCTACAGAATCTCACCAAATTTCAGAAGAGTCCCTCAAAGTTCCACAAACATCCCACAAAATCTCCCCAGTATCCAACAAAATTCCAGGAAAAATCTCACAAAATTCCCTAAATCTTCTCAAAACACGACCAAATTCTAGAAAAATATCCCACCAAATCACCACAAATTCCCACAAAATACATGAAAAATCCCTCAAGATCCCTAAATCGCCTCAATATCCCACAAAATCCCACAAAAATCGCACAAAACCTCCACAAGTTTCCACAAAATCTAAGAAAAATCCCTGAAAATTCTTCAAGTCTCCTCAAAACCACACAAAGTCCTTGAAAAGGCCCACCAAATTCCAGTAAAATCCCACAGAATCTCCACAAATTCCCACAAAATCTAAAACAAATTCCTCAAAATTCTTCAAGTCTCCTCAGAATCCCACACAATTCCAGAAAAAACCCACAAAATTCCAGAGAAGTCCCACAAAACTCCCTAAATCATTTCAAAACCCTACCAATTCACAGGAATGTCCCACAAAATCTCCACCAATTCCCAGAACATCCCACAAAAATCTCACAAAAATCCCTAAATCTTCGGAAAACTCGACCAAATTCCAGAAACGCCCCATAAAATCAGCACAGTTTCCCACAAAATTCAAGAAAAAACACCACAAAATTCCCTAAATCTTTTCAAAATACCACAAAATTCTTGAAAAGCCCCACCAAATTCCAGAAACATCCCACAAAATGTCCTCAATACCCAACAAAATCCCAGAAAAATCCCACAAAATTCCCTAAATCTTCTCAAAACACGGCCAAAATCCACAAAAATCCCACCACATCTCCACAAATTCCCACAGAATACATGAAAAATCCCTGATAATTCGTCAGTTCTCTACAGAATCTCACCAAATTCCAGAAAAGTCCCTCAAAGTTCCACAAACATCCCACAAAATCTCCCCAGTATCCAACAAAATTCCAGGAAAAATCTCACAAAATTCCCTAAATCTTCTCAAAACACGACCAAATTCTAGAAAAATATCCCACCAAATCACCACAAATTCCCACAAAATACATGAAAAATCCCTCAAGATCCCTAAATCGCCTCAATATCCCACAAAATCACACAAAAATCCCACAAAACCTCCACAAGTTTCCACAAAATCTAAGAAAAATCCCTGAAAATTCTTCAAGTCTCCTCAAAACCACACAAAGTCCTTGAAAAGGCCCACCAAATTCCAGTAAAATCCCACAGAATCTCCACAAATTCCCACAAAATCTAAAACAAATTCCTCAAAATTCTTCAAGTCTCCTCAGAATCCCACACAATTCCAGAAAAAACACACAAAATTCCAGAGAAGTCCCACAAAACTCCCTAAATCATTTCAAAACCCTACCAATTCACAGGAATGTCCCACAAAATCTCCACCAATTCCCAGAACATCCCACAAAAATCTCACAAAAATCCCTAAATCTTCGGAAAACTCAACCAAATTCCAGAAACGCCCCATAAAATCAGCACAGTTTCCCACAAAATTCAAGAAAAAACACCACAAAATTCCCTAAATCTTTTCAAAATACCACAAAATTCTTGAAAAGCCCCACCAAATTCCAGAAACATCCCACAAAATGTCCTCAATACCCAACAAAATTCCAGGAAAAATCCCACAAAATTCCCTAAATCTTCTCAAAACATGGCCAAAATCCACAAAAATCCCACCACATCTCCACAAATTCCCACAGAATACATGAAAAATCCCTGATAATTCGTCAGTTCTCTACAAAATCTCACCAAATTCCAGAAGAGTCCCTCAAAGTTCCACAAACATCCCACAAAATCTCCCCAGTATCCAACAAAATTCCAGGAAAAATCTCACAAAATTCCCTAAATCTTCTCAAAACACGACCAAATTCTAGAAAAATATCCCACCAAATCACCACAAATTCCCACAAAATACATGAAAAATCCCTCAAGATCCCTAAATCGCCTCAATATCCCACAAAATCACACAAAAATCGCACAAAACCTCCACAAGTTTCCACAAAATCTAAGAAAAATCCCTGAAAATTCTTCAAGTCTCCTCAAAACCACACAAAGTCCTTGAAAAGGCCCACCAAATTCCAGTAAAATCCCACAGAATCTCCACAAATTCCCACAAAATCTAAAACAAATTCCTCAAAATTCTTCAAGTCTCCTCAGAATCCCACACAATTCCAGAAAAAACCCACAAAATTCCAGAGAAGTCCCACAAAACTCCCTAAATCATTTCAAAACCCTACCAATTCACAGGAATGTCCCACAAAATCTCCACCAATTCCCAGAACATCCCACAAAAATCTCACAAAAATCCCTAAATCTTCTGAAAACTCGACCAAATTCCAGAAACGCCCCATAAAATCAGCACAGTTTCCCACAAAATTCAAGAAAAAACACCACAAAATTCCCTAAATCTTTTCAAAATACCACAAAATTCTTGAAAAGCCCCACCAAATTCCAGAAACATCCCACAAAATTTCCTCAATACCCAACAAAATTCCAGGAAAAATCCCACAAAATTCCCTAAATCTTCTCAAAACACGGCCAAAATCCACAAAAATCCCACCAAATCTCCACAAATTCCCACAGAATACATGAAAAATCCCTGATAATTCGTCAGTTCTCTACAGAATCTCACCAAATTCCAGAAGAGTCCCTCAAAGTTCCACAAACATCCCACAAAATCTCCCCAGTATCCAACAAAATTCCAGGAAAAATCTCACAAAATTCCCTAAATCTTCTCAAAACACGACCAAATTCTAGAAAAATATCCCACCAAATCACCACAAATTCCCACAAAATACATGAAAAATCCCTCAAGATCCCTAAATCGCCTCAATATCCCACAAAATCCCACAAAAATCGCACAAAACCTCCACAAGTTTCCACAAAATCTAAGAAAAATCCCTGAAAATTCTTCAAGTCTCCTCAAAACCACACAAAGTCCTTGAAAAGGCCCACCAAATTCCAGTAAAATCCCACAGAATCTCCACAAATTCCCACAAAATCTAAAACAAATTCCTCAAAATTCTTCAAGTCTCCTCAGAATCCCACACAATTCCAGAAAAAACACACAAAATTCCAGAGAAGTCCCACAAAACTCCCTAAATCATTTCAAAACCCTACCAATTCACAGGAATGTCCCACAAAATCTCCACCAATTCCCAGAACATCCCACAAAAATCTCACAAAAATCCCTAAATCTTCGGAAAACTCGACCAAATTCCAGAAACGCCCCATAAAATCAGCACAGTTTCCCACAAAATTCAAGAAAAAACACCACAAAATTCCCTAAATCTTTTCAAAATACCACAAAATTCTTGAAAAGCCCCACCAAATTCCAGAAACATCCCACAAAATGTCCTCAATACCCAACAAAATCCCAGAAAAATCACACAAAATTCCCTAAATCTTCTCAAAACACGGCCAAAATCCACAAAAATCCCACCACATCTCCACAAATTCCCACAGAATACATGAAAAATCCCTGATAATTCGTCAGTTCTCTACAGAATCTCACCAAATTGCAGAAAAGTCCCTCAAAGTTCCACAAACATCCCACAAAATCTCCCCAGTATCCAACAAAATTCCAGGAAAAATCTCACAAAATTCCCTAAATCTTCTCAAAACACGACCAAATTCTAGAAAAATATCCCACCAAATCACCACAAATTCCCACAAAATACATGAAAAATCCCTCAAGATCCCTAAATCGCCTCAATATCCCACAAAATCACACAAAAATCACACAAAACCTCCACAAGTTTCCACAAAATCTAAGAAAAATTCCTCAAAATTCTTCAAGTCTCCTCAAAACCACACAAAGTCCTTGAAAAGGCCCACCAAATTCCAGTAAAATCCCACAGAATCTCCACAAATTCCCACAAAATCTAAAACAAATTCCTCAAAATTCTTCAAGTCTCCTCAGAATCCCACACAATTCCAGAAAAAACCCACAAAATTCCAGAGAAGTCCCACAAAACTCCCTAAATCATTTCAAAACCCTACCAATTCACAGGAATGTCCCACAAAATCTCCACCAATTCCCAGAACATCCCACAAAAATCTCACAAAAATCCCTAAATCTTCGGAAAACTCGACCAAATTCCAGAAACGCCCCATAAAATCAGCACAGTTTCCCACAAAATTCAAGAAAAAAAACCCACAAAATTCCCTAAATCTTTTCAAAATACCACAAAATTCTTGAAAAGCCCCACCAAATTCCAGAAACATCCCACAAAATGTCCTCAATACCCAACAAAATCCCAGAAAAATCACACAAAATTCCCTAAATCTTCTCAAAACACGGCCAAAATCCACAAAAATCCCACAGAATCTCCACAAATTCCCACAGAATACATGAAAAATCCCTGATAATTCGTCAGTTCTCTACAGAATCTCACCAAATTCCAGAAGAGTCCCTCAAAGTTCCACAAACATCCCACAAAATCTCCCCAGTATCCAACAAACTTCCAGGAAAAATCCCACAAAATTCCCTAAATCTTCTCAAAACACGGCCAAAATCCACAAAAATCCCACCAAATCTCCACAAATTCCCACAGAATACATGAAAAATCCCTGATAATTCGTCAGTTCTCTACAGAATCTCACCAAATTCCAGAAGAGTCCCTCAAAGTTCCACAAACATCCCACAAAATCTCCCCAGTATCCAACAAAATTCCAGGAAAAATCTCACAAAATTCCCTAAATCTTCTCAAAACACGACCAAATTCTAGAAAAATATCCCACCAAATCACCACAAATTCCCACAAAATACATGAAAAATCCCTCAAGATCCCTAAATCGCCTCAATATCCCACAAAATCACACAAAAATCGCACAAAACCTCCACAAGTTTCCACAAAATCTAAGAAAAATCCCTGAAAATTCTTCAAGTCTCCTCAAAACCACACAAAGTCCTTGAAAAGGCCCACCAAATTCCAGTAAAATCCCACAGAATCTCCACAAATTCCCACAAAATCTAAAACAAATTCCTCAAAATTCTTCAAGTCTCCTCAGAATCCCACACAATTCCAGAAAAAACCCACAAAATTCCAGAGAAGTCCCACAAAACTCCCTAAATCATTTCAAAACCCTACCAATTCACAGGAATGTCCCACAAAATCTCCACCAATTCCCAGAACATCCCACAAAAATCTCACAAAAATCCCTAAATCTTCTGAAAACTCGACCAAATTCCAGAAACGCCCCATAAAATCAGCACAGTTTCCCACAAAATTCAAGAAAAAACACCACAAAATTCCCTAAATCTTTTCAAAATACCACAAAATTCTTGAAAAGCCCCACCAAATTCCAGAAACATCCCACAAAATTTCCTCAATACCCAACAAAATTCCAGGAAAAATCCCACAAAATTCCCTAAATCTTCTCAAAACACGGCCAAAATCCACAAAAATCCCACCACATCTCCACAAATTCCCACAGAATACATGAAAAATCCCTGATAATTCGTCAGTTCTCTACAGAATCTCACCAAATTCCAGAAGAGTCCCTCAAAGTTCCACAAACATCCCACAAAATCTCCCCAGTATCCAACAAAATTCCAGGAAAAATCTCACAAAATTCCCTAAATCTTCTCAAAACACGACCAAATTCTAGAAAAATATCCCACCAAATCACCACAAATTCCCACAAAATACATGAAAAATCCCTCAAGATCCCTAAATCGCCTCAATATCCCACAAAATCACACAAAAATCGCACAAAACCTCCACAAGTTTCCACAAAATCTAAGAAAAATCCCTGAAAATTCTTCAAGTCTCCTCAAAACCACACAAAGTCCTTGAAAAGGCCCACCAAATTCCAGTAAAATCCCACAGAATCTCCACAAATTCCCACAAAATCTAAAACAAATTCCTCAAAATTCTTCAAGTCTCCTCAGAATCCCACACAATTCCAGAAAAAACCCACAAAATTCCAGAGAAGTCCCACAAAACTCCCTAAATCATTTCAAAACCCTACCAATTCACAGGAATGTCCCACAAAATCTCCACCAATTCCCAGAACATCCCACAAAAATCTCACAAAAATCCCTAAATCTTCGGAAAACTCAACCAAATTCCAGAAACGCCCCATAAAATCAGCACAGTTTCCCACAAAATTCAAGAAAAAACACCACAAAATTCCCTAAATCTTTTCAAAATACCACAAAATTCTTGAAAAGCCCCACCAAATTCCAGAAACATCCCACAAAATGTCCTCAATACCCAACAAAATTCCAGGAAAAATCCCACAAAATTCCCTAAATCTTCTCAAAACATGGCCAAAATCCACAAAAATCCCACCACATCTCCACAAATTCCCACAGAATACATGAAAAATCCCTGATAATTCGTCAGTTCTCTACAAAATCTCACCAAATTCCAGAAGAGTCCCTCAAAGTTCCACAAACATCCCACAAAATCTCCCCAGTATCCAACAAAATTCCAGGAAAAATCTCACAAAATTCCCTAAATCTTCTCAAAACACGACCAAATTCTAGAAAAATATCCCACCAAATCACCACAAATTCCCACAAAATACATGAAAAATCCCTCAAGATCCCTAAATCGCCTCAATATCCCACAAAATCACACAAAAATCGCACAAAACCTCCACAAGTTTCCACAAAATCTAAGAAAAATCCCTGAAAAGTCTTCAAGTCTCCTCAAAACCACACAAAGTCCTTGAAAAGGCCCACCAAATTCCAGTAAAATCCCACAAAAGCTCCACAAATTCCCACAAAATCTAAAACAAATTCCTCAAAATTCTTCAAGTCTCCTCAGAATCCCACAAAATTCCAGAAAAAACCCACAAAATTCCAGAGAAGTCCCACAAAACTCCCTAAATCATTTCAAAACCCTACCAATTCACAGGAATGTCCCACAAAATCTCCACCAATTCCCAGAACATCCCACAAAAATCTCACAAAAATCCCTAAATCTTCGGAAAACTCGACCAAATTCCAGAAACGCCCCATAAAATCAGCACAGTTTCCCACAAAATTCAAGAAAAAACACCACAAAATTCCCTAAATCTTTTCAAAATACCACAAAATTCTTGAAAAGCCCCACCAAATTCCAGAAACATCCCACAAAATGTCCTCAATACCCAACAAAATCCCAGAAAAATCACACAAAATTCCCTAAATCTTCTCAAAACACGGCCAAAATCCACAAAAATCCCACCACATCTCCACAAATTCCCACAGAATACATGAAAAATCCCTGATAATTCGTCAGTTCTCTACAAAATCTCACCAAATTCCAGAAGAGTCCCTCAAAGTTCCACAAACATCCCACAAAATCTCCCCAGTATCCAACAAAATTCCAGGAAAAATCTCACAAAATTCCCTAAATCTTCTCAAAACACGACCAAATTCTAGAAAAATATCCCACCAAATCACCACAAATTCCCACAAAATACATGAAAAATCCCTCAAGATCCCTAAATCGCCTCAATATCCCACAAAATCCCACAAAAATCGCACAAAACCTCCCCAAGTTTCCACAAAATCTAAGAAAAATCCCTGAAAATTCTTCAAGTCTCCTCAAAACCACACAAAGTCCTTGAAAAGGCCCACCAAATTCCAGTAAAATCCCACAGAATCTCCACAAATTCCCACAAAATCTAAAACAAATTCCTCAAAATTCTTCAAGTCTCCTCAGAATCCCACACAATTCCAGAAAAAACACACAAAATTCCAGAGAAGTCCCACAAAACTCCCTAAATCATTTCAAAACCCTACCAATTCACAGGAATGTCCCACAAAATCTCCACCAATTCCCAGAACATCCCACAAAAATCTCACAAAAATCCCTAAATCTTCGGAAAACTCGACCAAATTCCAGAAACGCCCCATAAAATCAGCACAGTTTCCCACAAAATTCAAGAAAAAACACCACAAAATTCCCTAAATCTTTTCAAAATACCACAAAATTCTTGAAAAGCCCCACCAAATTCCAGAAACATCCCACAAAATGTCCTCAATACCCAACAAAATCCCAGAAAAATCACACAAAATTCCCTAAATCTTCTCAAAACACGGCCAAAATCCACAAAAATCCCACCACATCTCCACAAATTCCCACAGAATACATTAAAAATCCCTGATAATTCGTCAGTTCTCTACAGAATCTCACCAAATTCCAGAAAAGTCCCTCAAAATTCCACAAACATCCCACAAAATCTCCCCAGTATCCAACAAAATTCCAGGAAAAATCCCACAAAATTCCCTAAATCTTCTCAAAACACGGCCAAAATCCACAAAAATCCCACCAAATCTCCACAAATTCCCACAGAATACATGAAAAATCCCTGATAATTCGTCAGTTCTCTACAGAATCTCACCAAATTCCAGAAGAGTCCCTCAAAGTTCCACAAACATCCCACAAAATCTCCCCAGTATCCAACAAAATTCCAGGAAAAATCTCACAAAATTCCCTAAATCTTCTCAAAACACGACCAAATTCTAGAAAAATATCCCACCAAATCACCACAAATTCCCACAAAATACATGAAAAATCCCTCAAGATCCCTAAATCGCCTCAATATCCCACAAAATCACACAAAAATCACACAAAACCTCCACAAGTTTCCACAAAATCTAAGAAAAATTCCTCAAAATTCTTCAAGTCTCCTCAAAACCACACAAAGTCCTTGAAAAGGCCCACCAAATTCCAGTAAAATCCCACAGAATCTCCACAAATTCCCACAAAATCTAAAACAAATTCCTCAAAATTCTTCAAGTCTCCTCAGAATCCCACACAATTCCAGAAAAAACCCACAAAATTCCAGAGAAGTCCCACAAAACTCCCTAAATCATTTCAAAACCCTACCAATTCACAGGAATGTCCCACAAAATCTCCACCAATTCCCAGAACATCCCACAAAAATCTCACAAAAATCCCTAAATCTTCTGAAAACTCGACCAAATTCCAGAAACGCCCCATAAAATCAGCACAGTTTCCCACAAAATTCAAGAAAAAACACCACAAAATTCCCTAAATCTTTTCAAAATACCACAAAATTCTTGAAAAGCCCCACCAAATTCCAGAAACATCCCACAAAATGTCCTCAATACCCAACAAAATCCCAGAAAAATCACACAAAATTCCCTAAATCTTCTCAAAACACGGCCAAAATCCACAAAAATCCCACCACATCTCCACAAATTCCCACAGAATACATGACAAATCCCTGATAATTCGTCAGTTCTCTACAGAATCTCACCAAATTCCAGAAGAGTCCCTCAAAGTTCCACAAACATCCCACAAAATCTCCCCAGTATCCAACAAAATTCCAGGAAAAATCCCACAAAATTCCCTAAATCTTCTCAAAACACGACCAAATTCTAGAAAAATATCCCACCAAATCACCACAAATTCCCACAAAATACATGAAAAATCCCTCAAGATCCCTAAATCGCCTCAATATCCCACAAAATCACACAAAAATCACACAAAACCTCCACAAGTTTCCACAAAATCTAAGAAAAATCCCTGAAAATTCTTCAAGTCTCCTCAAAACCACACAAAGTCCTTGAAAAGGCCCACCAAATTCCAGTAAAATCCCACAGAATCTCCACAAATTCCCACAAAATCTAAAACAAATTCCTCAAAATTCTTCAAGTCTCCTCAGAATCCCACACAATTCCAGAAAAAACCCACAAAATTCCAGAGAAGTCCCACAAAACTCCCTAAATCATTTCAAAACCCTACCAATTCACAGGAATGTCCCACAAAATCTCCACCAATTCCCAGAACATCCCACAAAAATCTCACAAAAATCCCTAAATCTTCGGAAAACTCGACCAAATTCCAGAAACGCCCCATAAAATCAGCACAGTTTCCCACAAAATTCAAGAAAAAACTCCACAAAATTCCCTAAATCTTTTCAAAATACCACAAAATTCTTGAAAAGCCCCACCAAATTCCAGAAACATCCCACAAAATGTCCTCAATACCCAACAAAATCCCAGAAAAATCACACAAAATTCCCTAAATCTTCTCAAAACTGTACCAAATTCCAGAAAAATCCCACCAAATCTCCACAAATTCCCACAGAAAACATGAAAAATCCCTGATAATTCGTCAGTTCTCTACAGAATCTCACCAAATTTCAGAAGAGTCCCTCAAAGTTCCACAAACATCCCACAAAATCTCCCCAGTATCCAACAAAATTCCAGGAAAAATCTCACAAAATTCCCTAAATCTTCTCAAAACACGACCAAATTCTAGAAAAATATCCCACCAAATCACCACAAATTCCCACAAAATACATGAAAAATCCCTCAAGATCCCTAAATCGCCTCAATATCCCACAAAATCCCACAAAAATCGCACAAAACCTCCACAAGTTTCCACAAAATCTAAGAAAAATCCCTGAAAATTCTTCAAGTCTCCTCAAAACCACACAAAGTCCTTGAAAAGGCCCACCAAATTCCAGTAAAATCCCACAGAATCTCCACAAATTCCCACAAAATCTAAAACAAATTCCTCAAAATTCTTCAAGTCTCCTCAGAATCCCACACAATTCCAGAAAAAACACACAAAATTCCAGAGAAGTCCCACAAAACTCCCTAAATCATTTCAAAACCCTACCAATTCACAGGAATGTCCCACAAAATCTCCACCAATTCCCAGAACATCCCACAAAAATCTCACAAAAATCCCTAAATCTTCTGAAAACTCGACCAAATTCCAGAAACGCCCCATAAAATCAGCACAGTTTCCCACAAAATTCAAGAAAAAAAACCCACAAAATTCCCTAAATCTTTTCAAAATACCACAAAATTCTTGAAAACCCCCACCAAATTCCAGAAACATCCCACAAAATGTCCTCAATACCCAACAAAATCCCAGAAAAATCACACAAAATTCCCTAAATCTTCTCAAAACACGGCCAAAATCCACAAAAATCCCACAGAATCTCCACAAATTCCCACAGAATACATGAAAAATCCCTGATAATTCGTCAGTTCTCTACAGAATCTCACCAAATTCCAGAAGAGTCCCTCAAAGTTCCACAAACATCCCACAAAATCTCCCCAGTATCCAACAAACTTCCAGGAAAAATCCCACAAAATTCCCTAAATCTTCTCAAAACACGGCCAAAATCCACAAAAATCCCACCAAATCTCCACAAATTCCCACAGAATACATGAAAAATCCCTGATAATTCGTCAGTTCTCTACAGAATCTCACCAAATTCCAGAAGAGTCCCTCAAAGTTCCACAAACATCCCACAAAATCTCCCCAGTATCCAACAAAATTCCAGGAAAAATCTCACAAAATTCCCTAAATCTTCTCAAAACACGACCAAATTCTAGAAAAATATCCCACCAAATCACCACAAATTCCCACAAAATACATGAAAAATCCCTCAAGATCCCTAAATCGCCTCAATATCCCACAAAATCACACAAAAATCGCACAAAACCTCCACAAGTTTCCACAAAATCTAAGAAAAATCCCTGAAAATTCTTCAAGTCTCCTCAAAACCACACAAAGTCCTTGAAAAGGCCCACCAAATTCCAGTAAAATCCCACAGAATCTCCACAAATTCCCACAAAATCTAAAACAAATTCCTCAAAATTCTTCAAGTCTCCTCAGAATCCCACACAATTCCAGAAAAAACCCACAAAATTCCAGAGAAGTCCCACAAAACTCCCTAAATCATTTCAAAACCCTACCAATTCACAGGAATGTCCCACAAAATCTCCACCAATTCCCAGAACATCCCACAAAAATCTCACAAAAATCCCTAAATCTTCGGAAAACTCGACCAAATTCCAGAAACGCCCCATAAAATCAGCACAGTTTCCCACAAAATTCAAGAAAAAACACCACAAAATTCCCTAAATCTTTTCAAAATACCACAAAATTCTTGAAAAGCCCCACCAAATTCCAGAAACATCCCACAAAATTTCCTCAATACCCAACAAAATTCCAGGAAAAATCCCACAAAATTCCCTAAATCTTCTCAAAACACGGCCAAAATCCACAAAAATCCCACCACATCTCCACAAATTCCCACAGAATACATGAAAAATCCCTGATAATTCGTCAGTTCTCTACAGAATCTCACCAAATTCCAGAAGAGTCCCTCAAAGTTCCACAAACATCCCACAAAATCTCCCCAGTATCCAACAAAATTCCAGGAAAAATCTCACAAAATTCCCTAAATCTTCTCAAAACACGACCAAATTCTAGAAAAATATCCCACCAAATCACCACAAATTCCCACAAAATACATGAAAAATCCCTCAAGATCCCTAAATCGCCTCAATATCCCACAAAATCACACAAAAATCACACAAAACCTCCACAAGTTTCCACAAAATCTAAGAAAAATCCCTGAAAAGTCTTCAAGTCTCCTCAAAACCACACAAAGTCCTTGAAAAGGCCCACCAAATTCCAGTAAAATCCCACAAAAGCTCCACAAATTCCCACAAAATCTAAAACAAATTCCTCAAAATTCTTCAAGTCTCCTCAGAATCCCACACAATTCCAGAAAAAACCCACAAAATTCCAGAGAAGTCCCACAAAACTCCCTAAATCATTTCAAAACCCTACCAATTCACAGGAATGTCCCACAAAATCTCCACCAATTCCCAGAACATCCCACAAAAATCTCACAAAAATCCCTAAATCTTCGGAAAACTCGACCAAATTCCAGAAACGCCCCATAAAATCAGCACAGTTTCCCACAAAATTCAAGAAAAAACACCACAAAATTCCCTAAATCTTTTCAAAATACCACAAAATTCTTGAAAAGCCCCACCAAATTCCAGAAACATCCCACAAAATGTCCTCAATACCCAACAAAATCCCAGAAAAATCACACAAAATTCCCTAAATCTTCTCAAAACACGGCCAAAATCCACAAAAATCCCACCACATCTCCACAAATTCCCACAGAATACATGAAAAATCCCTGATAATTCGTCAGTTCTCTACAAAATCTCACCAAATTCCAGAAGAGTCCCTCAAAGTTCCACAAACATCCCACAAAATCTCCCCAGTATCCAACAAAATTCCAGGAAAAATCTCACAAAATTCCCTAAATCTTCTCAAAACACGACCAAATTCTAGAAAAATATCCCACCAAATCACCACAAATTCCCACAAAATACATGAAAAATCCCTCAAGATCCCTAAATCGCCTCAATATCCCACAAAATCCCACAAAAATCGCACAAAACCTCCCCAAGTTTCCACAAAATCTAAGAAAAATCCCTGAAAATTCTTCAAGTCTCCTCAAAACCACACAAAGTCCTTGAAAAGGCCCACCAAATTCCAGTAAAATCCCACAGAATCTCCACAAATTCCCACAAAATCTAAAACAAATTCCTCAAAATTCTTCAAGTCTCCTCAGAATCCCACACAATTCCAGAAAAAACACACAAAATTCCAGAGAAGTCCCACAAAACTCCCTAAATCATTTCAAAACCCTACCAATTCACAGGAATGTCCCACAAAATCTCCACCAATTCCCAGAACATCCCACAAAAATCTCACAAAAATCCCTAAATCTTCGGAAAACTCGACCAAATTCCAGAAACGCCCCATAAAATCAGCACAGTTTCCCACAAAATTCAAGAAAAAACACCACAAAATTCCCTAAATCTTTTCAAAATACCACAAAATTCTTGAAAAGCCCCACCAAATTCCAGAAACATCCCACAAAATGTCCTCAATACCCAACAAAATCCCAGAAAAATCACACAAAATTCCCTAAATCTTCTCAAAACACGGCCAAAATCCACAAAAATCCCACCACATCTCCACAAATTCCCACAGAATACATGAAAAATCCCTGATAATTCGTCAGTTCTCTACAGAATCTCACCAAATTCCAGAAAAGTCCCTCAAAATTCCACAAACATCCCACAAAATCTCCCCAGTATCCAACAAAATTCCAGGAAAAATCCCACAAAATTCCCTAAATCTTCTCAAAACACGGCCAAAATCCACAAAAATCCCACCAAATCTCCACAAATTCCCACAGAATACATGAAAAATCCCTGATAATTCGTCAGTTCTCTACAGAATCTCACCAAATTCCAGAAGAGTCCCTCAAAGTTCCACAAACATCCCACAAAATCTCCCCAGTATCCAACAAAATTCCAGGAAAAATCCCACAAAATTCCCTAAATCTTCTCAAAACACGACCAAATTCTAGAAAAATATCCCACCAAATCACCACAAATTCCCACAAAATACATGAAAAATCCCTCAAGATCCCTAAATCGCCTCAATATCCCACAAAATCACACAAAAATCACACAAAACCTCCACAAGTTTCCACAAAATCTAAGAAAAATCCCTGAAAATTCTTCAAGTCTCCTCAAAACCACACAAAGTCCTTGAAAAGGCCCACCAAATTCCAGTAAAATCCCACAGAATCTCCACAAATTCCCACAAAATCTAAAACAAATTCCTCAAAATTCTTCAAGTCTCCTCAGAATCCCACACAATTCCAGAAAAAACCCACAAAATTCCAGAGAAGTCCCACAAAACTCCCTAAATCATTTCAAAACCCTACCAATTCACAGGAATGTCCCACAAAATCTCCACCAATTCCCAGAACATCCCACAAAAATCTCACAAAAATCCCTAAATCTTCGGAAAACTCGACCAAATTCCAGAAACGCCCCATAAAATCAGCACAGTTTCCCACAAAATTCAAGAAAAAACTCCACAAAATTCCCTAAATCTTTTCAAAATACCACAAAATTCTTGAAAAGCCCCACCAAATTCCAGAAACATCCCACAAAATGTCCTCAATACCCAACAAAATCCCAGAAAAATCACACAAAATTCCCTAAATCTTCTCAAAACTGTACCAAATTCCAGAAAAATCCCACCAAATCTCCACAAATTCCCACAGAAAACATGAAAAATCCCTGATAATTCGTCAGTTCTCTACAGAATCTCACCAAATTTCAGAAGAGTCCCTCAAAGTTCCACAAACATCCCACAAAATCTCCCCAGTATCCAACAAAATTCCAGGAAAAATCTCACAAAATTCCCTAAATCTTCTCAAAACACGACCAAATTCTAGAAAAATATCCCACCAAATCACCACAAATTCCCACAAAATACATGAAAAATCCCTCAAGATCCCTAAATCGCCTCAATATCCCACAAAATCCCACAAAAATCGCACAAAACCTCCACAAGTTTCCACAAAATCTAAGAAAAATCCCTGAAAATTCTTCAAGTCTCCTCAAAACCACACAAAGTCCTTGAAAAGGCCCACCAAATTCCAGTAAAATCCCACAGAATCTCCACAAATTCCCACAAAATCTAAAACAAATTCCTCAAAATTCTTCAAGTCTCCTCAGAATCCCACACAATTCCAGAAAAAACACACAAAATTCCAGAGAAGTCCCACAAAACTCCCTAAATCATTTCAAAACCCTACCAATTCACAGGAATGTCCCACAAAATCTCCACCAATTCCCAGAACATCCCACAAAAATCTCACAAAAATCCCTAAATCTTCGGAAAACTCGACCAAATTCCAGAAACGCCCCATAAAATCAGCACAGTTTCCCACAAAATTCAAGAAAAAAAACCCACAAAATTCCCTAAATCTTTTCAAAATACCACAAAATTCTTGAAAAGCCCCACCAAATTCCAGAAACATCCCACAAAATGTCCTCAATACCCAACAAAATCCCAGAAAAATCACACAAAATTCCCTAAATCTTCTCAAAACACGGCCAAAATCCACAAAAATCCCACAGAATCTCCACAAATTCCCACAGAATACATGAAAAATCCCTGATAATTCGTCAGTTCTCTACAGAATCTCACCAAATTCCAGAAGAGTCCCTCAAAGTTCCACAAACATCCCACAAAATCTCCCCAGTATCCAACAAACTTCCAGGAAAAATCCCACAAAATTCCCTAAATCTTCTCAAAACACGGCCAAAATCCACAAAAATCCCACCAAATCTCCACAAATTCCCACAGAATACATGAAAAATCCCTGATAATTCGTCAGTTCTCTACAGAATCTCACCAAATTCCAGAAGAGTCCCTCAAAGTTCCACAAACATCCCACAAAATCTCCCCAGTATCCAACAAAATTCCAGGAAAAATCTCACAAAATTCCCTAAATCTTCTCAAAACACGACCAAATTCTAGAAAAATATCCCACCAAATCACCACAAATTCCCACAAAATACATGAAAAATCCCTCAAGATCCCTAAATCGCCTCAATATCCCACAAAATCACACAAAAATCGCACAAAACCTCCACAAGTTTCCACAAAATCTAAGAAAAATCCCTGAAAATTCTTCAAGTCTCCTCAAAACCACACAAAGTCCTTGAAAAGGCCCACCAAATTCCAGTAAAATCCCACAGAATCTCCACAAATTCCCACAAAATCTAAAACAAATTCCTCATAATTCTTCAAGTCTCCTCAGAATCCCACACAATTCCAGAAAAAACCCACAAAATTCCAGAGAAGTCCCACAAAACTCCCTAAATCATTTCAAAACCCTACCAATTCACAGGAATGTCCCACAAAATCTCCACCAATTCCCAGAACATCCCACAAAAATCTCACAAAAATCCCTAAATCTTCGGAAAACTCGACCAAATTCCAGAAACGCCCCATAAAATCAGCACAGTTTCCCACAAAATTCAAGAAAAAACACCACAAAATTCCCTAAATCTTTTCAAAATACCACAAAATTCTTGAAAAGCCCCACCAAATTCCAGAAACATCCCACAAAATTTCCTCAATACCCAACAAAATTCCAGGAAAAATCCCACAAAATTCCCTAAATCTTCTCAAAACACGGCCAAAATCCACAAAAATCCCACCACATCTCCACAAATTCCCACAGAATACATGAAAAATCCCTGATAATTCGTCAGTTCTCTACAGAATCTCACCAAATTCCAGAAGAGTCCCTCAAAGTTCCACAAACATCCCACAAAATCTCCCCAGTATCCAACAAAATTCCAGGAAAAATCTCACAAAATTCCCTAAATCTTCTCAAAACACGACCAAATTCTAGAAAAATATCCCACCAAATCACCACAAATTCCCACAAAATACATGAAAAATCCCTCAAGATCCCTAAATCGCCTCAATATCCCACAAAATCACACAAAAATCGCACAAAACCTCCACAAGTTTCCACAAAATCTAAGAAAAATCCCTGAAAATTCTTCAAGTCTCCTCAAAACCACACAAAGTCCTTGAAAAGGCCCACCAAATTCCAGTAAAATCCCACAGAATCTCCACAAATTCCCACAAAATCTAAAACAAATTCCTCAAAATTCTTCAAGTCTCCTCAGAATTCCACACAATTCCAGAAAAAACCCACAAAATTCCAGAGAAGTCCCACAAAACTCCCTAAATCATTTCAAAACCCTACCAATTCACAGGAATGTCCCACAAAATCTCCACCAATTCCCAGAACATCCCACAAAAATCTCACAAAAATCCCTAAATCTTCGGAAAACTCAACCAAATTCCAGAAACGCCCCATAAAATCAGCACAGTTTCCCACAAAATTCAAGAAAAAACACCACAAAATTCCCTAAATCTTTTCAAAATACCACAAAATTCTTGAAAAGCCCCACCAAATTCCAGAAACATCCCACAAAATGTCCTCAATACCCAACAAAATTCCAGGAAAAATCCCACAAAATTCCCTAAATCTTCTCAAAACATGGCCAAAATCCACAAAAATCCCACCACATCTCCACAAATTCCCACAGAATACATGAAAAATCCCTGATAATTCGTCAGTTCTCTACAAAATCTCACCAAATTCCAGAAGAGTCCCTCAAAGTTCCACAAACATCCCACAAAATCTCCCCAGTATCCAACAAAATTCCAGGAAAAATCTCACAAAATTCCCTAAATCTTCTCAAAACACGACCAAATTCTAGAAAAATATCCCACCAAATCACCACAAATTCCCACAAAATACATGAAAAATCCCTCAAGATCCCTAAATCGCCTCAATATCCCACAAAATCACACAAAAATCACACAAAACCTCCACAAGTTTCCACAAAATCTAAGAAAAATCCCTGAAAAGTCTTCAAGTCTCCTCAAAACCACACAAAGTCCTTGAAAAGGCCCACCAAATTCCAGTAAAATCCCACAAAAGCTCCACAAATTCCCACAAAATCTAAAACAAATTCCTCAAAATTCTTCAAGTCTCCTCAGAATCCCACAAAATTCCAGAAAAAACCCACAAAATTCCAGAGAAGTCCCACAAAACTCCCTAAATCATTTCAAAACCCTACCAATTCACAGGAATGTCCCACAAAATCTCCACCAATTCTCAGAACATCCCACAAAAATCTCACAAAAATCCCTAAATCTTCGGAAAACTCGACCAAATTCCAGAAATGCCCCATAAAATCAGCACAGTTTCCCACAAAATTCAAGAAAAAACACCACAAAATTCCCTAAATCTTTTCAAAATACCACAAAATTCTTGAAAAGCCCCACCAAATTCCAGAAACATCCCACAAAATGTCCTCAATACCCAACAAAATCCCAGAAAAATCACACAAAATTCCCTAAATCTTCTCAAAACACGGCCAAAATCCACAAAAATCCCACCACATCTCCACAAATTCCCACAGAATACATGAAAAATCCCTGATAATTCGTCAGTTCTCTACAAAATCTCACCAAATTCCAGAAGAGTCCCTCAAAGTTCCACAAACATCCCACAAAATCTCCCCAGTATCCAACAAAATTCCAGGAAAAATCTCACAAAATTCCCTAAATCTTCTCAAAACACGACCAAATTCTAGAAAAATATCCCACCAAATCACCACAAATTCCCACAAAATACATGAAAAATCCCTCAAGATCCCTAAATCGCCTCAATATCCCACAAAATCCCACAAAAATCGCACAAAACCTCCCCAAGTTTCCACAAAATCTAAGAAAAATCCCTGAAAATTCTTCAAGTCTCCTCAAAACCACACAAAGTCCTTGAAAAGGCCCACCAAATTCCAGTAAAATCCCACAGAATCTCCACAAATTCCCACAAAATCTAAAACAAATTCCTCAAAATTCTTCAAGTCTCCTCAGAATCCCACACAATTCCAGAAAAAACCCACAAAATTCCAGAGAAGTCCCACAAAACTCCCTAAATCATTTCAAAACCCTACCAATTCACAGGAATGTCCCACAAAATCTCCACCAATTCCCAGAACATCCCACAAAAATCTCACAAAAATCCCTAAATCTTCGGAAAACTCGACCAAATTCCAGAAACGCCCCATAAAATCAGCACAGTTTCCCACAAAATTCAAGAAAAAACACCACAAAATTCCCTAAATCTTTTCAAAATACCACAAAATTCTTGAAAAGCCCCACCAAATTCCAGAAACATCCCACAAAATGTCCTCAATACCCAACAAAATCCCAGAAAAATCCCACAAAATTCCCTAAATCTTCTCAAAACACGGCCAAAATCCACAAAAATCCCACCACATCTCCACAAATTCCCACAGAATACATGAAAAATCCCTGATAATTCGTCAGTTCTCTACAGAATCTCACCAAATTCCAGAAGAGTCCCTCAAAGTTCCACAAACATCCCACAAAATCTCCCCAGTATCCAACAAAATTCCAGGAAAAATCCCACAAAATTCCCTAAATCTTCTCAAAACACGGCCAAAATCCACAAAAATCCCACCAAATCTCCACAAATTCCCACAGAATACATGAAAAATCCCTGATAATTCGTCAGTTCTCTACAGAATCTCACCAAATTCCAGAAGAGTCCCTCAAAGTTCCACAAACATCCCACAAAATCTCCCCAGTATCCAACAAAATTCCAGGAAAAATCTCACAAAATTCCCTAAATCTTCTCAAAACACGACCAAATTCTAGAAAAATATCCCACCAAATCACCACAAATTCCCACAAAATACATGAAAAATCCCTCAAGATCCCTAAATCGCCTCAATATCCCACAAAATCACACAAAAATCACACAAAACCTCCACAAGTTTCCACAAAATCTAAGAAAAATTCCTCAAAATTCTTCAAGTCTCCTCAAAACCACACAAAGTCCTTGAAAAGGCCCACCAAATTCCAGTAAAATCCCACAGAATCTCCACAAATTCCCACAAAATCTAAAACAAATTCCTCAAAATTCTTCAAGTCTCCTCAGAATCCCACACAATTCCAGAAAAAACCCACAAAATTCCAGAGAAGTCCCACAAAACTCCCTAAATCATTTCAAAACCCTACCAATTCACAGGAATGTCCCACAAAATCTCCACCAATTCCCAGAACATCCCACAAAAATCTCACAAAAATCCCTAAATCTTCTGAAAACTCGACCAAAATCCAGAAACGCCCCATAAAATCAGCACAGTTTCCCACAAAATTCAAGAAAAAACACCACAAAATTCCCTAAATCTTTTCAAAATACCACAAAATTCTTGAAAAGCCCCACCAAATTCCAGAAACATCCCACAAAATGTCCTCAATACCCAACAAAATCCCAGAAAAATCACACAAAATTCCCTAAATCTTCTCAAAACACGGCCAAAATCCACAAAAATCCCACCACATCTCCACAAATTCCCACAGAATACATGACAAATCCCTGATAATTCGTCAGTTCTCTACAGAATCTCACCAAATTCCAGAAGAGTCCCTCAAAGTTCCACAAACATCCCACAAAATCTCCCCAGTATCCAACAAAATTCCAGGAAAAATCCCACAAAATTCCCTAAATCTTCTCAAAACACGACCAAATTCTAGAAAAATATCCCACCAAATCACCACAAATTCCCACAAAATACATGAAAAATCCCTCAAGATCCCTAAATCGCCTCAATATCCCACAAAATCACACAAAAATCACACAAAACCTCCACAAGTTTCCACAAAATCTAAGAAAAATCCCTGAAAATTCTTCAAGTCTCCTCAAAACCACACAAAGTCCTTGAAAAGGCCCACCAAATTCCAGTAAAATCCCACAGAATCTCCACAAATTCCCACAAAATCTAAAACAAATTCCTCAAAATTCTTCAAGTCTCCTCAGAATCCCACACAATTCCAGAAAAAACCCACAAAATTCCAGAGAAGTCCCACAAAACTCCCTAAATCATTTCAAAACCCTACCAATTCACAGGAATGTCCCACAAAATCTCCACCAATTCCCAGAACATCCCACAAAAATCTCACAAAAATCCCTAAATCTTCGGAAAACTCGACCAAATTCCAGAAACGCCCCATAAAATCAGCACAGTTTCCCACAAAATTCAAGAAAAAACACCACAAAATTCCCTAAATCTTTTCAAAATACCACAAAATTCTTGAAAAGCCCCACCAAATTCCAGAAACATCCCACAAAATGTCCTCAATACCCAACAAAATCCCAGAAAAATCCCACAAAATTCCCTAAATCTTCTCAAAACACGGCCAAAATCCACAAAAATCCCACCACATCTCCACAAATTCCCACAGAATACATGAAAAATCCCTGATAATTCGTCAGTTCTCTACAGAATCTCACCAAATTCCAGAAGAGTCCCTCAAAGTTCCACAAACATCCCACAAAATCTCCCCAGTATCCAACAAAATTCCAGGAAAAATCCCACAAAATTCCCTAAATCTTCTCAAAACACGGCCAAAATCCACAAAAATCCCACCAAATCTCCACAAATTCCCACAGAATACATGAAAAATCCCTGATAATTCGTCAGTTCTCTACAGAATCTCACCAAATTCCAGAAGAGTCCCTCAAAGTTCCACAAACATCCCACAAAATCTCCCCAGTATCCAACAAAATTCCAGGAAAAATCTCACAAAATTCCCTAAATCTTCTCAAAACACGACCAAATTCTAGAAAAATATCCCACCAAATCACCACAAATTCCCACAAAATACATGAAAAATCCCTCAAGATCCCTAAATCGCCTCAATATCCCACAAAATCACACAAAAATCACACAAAACCTCCACAAGTTTCCACAAAATCTAAGAAAAATTCCTCAAAATTCTTCAAGTCTCCTCAAAACCACACAAAGTCCTTGAAAAGGCCCACCAAATTCCAGTAAAATCCCACAGAATCTCCACAAATTCCCACAAAATCTAAAACAAATTCCTCAAAATTCTTCAAGTCTCCTCAGAATCCCACACAATTCCAGAAAAAACCCACAAAATTCCAGAGAAGTCCCACAAAACTCCCTAAATCATTTCAAAACCCTACCAATTCACAGGAATGTCCCACAAAATCTCCACCAATTCCCAGAACATCCCACAAAAATCTCACAAAAATCCCTAAATCTTCTGAAAACTCGACCAAAATCCAGAAACGCCCCATAAAATCAGCACAGTTTCCCACAAAATTCAAGAAAAAACACCACAAAATTCCCTAAATCTTTTCAAAATACCACAAAATTCTTGAAAAGCCCCACCAAATTCCAGAAACATCCCACAAAATGTCCTCAATACCCAACAAAATCCCAGAAAAATCACACAAAATTCCCTAAATCTTCTCAAAACACGGCCAAAATCCACAAAAATCCCACCACATCTCCACAAATTCCCACAGAATACATGACAAATCCCTGATAATTCGTCAGTTCTCTACAGAATCTCACCAAATTCCAGAAGAGTCCCTCAAAGTTCCACAAACATCCCACAAAATCTCCCCAGTATCCAACAAAATTCCAGGAAAAATCCCACAAAATTCCCTAAATCTTCTCAAAACACGACCAAATTCTAGAAAAATATCCCACCAAATCACCACAAATTCCCACAAAATACATGAAAAATCCCTCAAGATCCCTAAATCGCCTCAATATCCCACAAAATCACACAAAAATCACACAAAACCTCCACAAGTTTCCACAAAATCTAAGAAAAATCCCTGAAAATTCTTCAAGTCTCCTCAAAACCACACAAAGTCCTTGAAAAGGCCCACCAAATTCCAGTAAAATCCCACAGAATCTCCACAAATTCCCACAAAATCTAAAACAAATTCCTCAAAATTCTTCAAGTCTCCTCAGAATCCCACACAATTCCAGAAAAAACCCACAAAATTCCAGAGAAGTCCCACAAAACTCCCTAAATCATTTCAAAACCCTACCAATTCACAGGAATGTCCCACAAAATCTCCACCAATTCCCAGAACATCCCACAAAAATCTCACAAAAATCCCTAAATCTTCGGAAAACTCGACCAAATTCCAGAAACGCCCCATAAAATCAGCACAGTTTCCCACAAAATTCAAGAAAAAACTCCACAAAATTCCCTAAATCTTTTCAAAATACCACAAAATTCTTGAAAAGCCCCACCAAATTCCAGAAACATCCCACAAAATGTCCTCAATACCCAACAAAATCCCAGAAAAATCACACAAAATTCCCTAAATCTTCTCAAAACTGTACCAAATTCCAGAAAAATCCCACCAAATCTCCACAAATTCCCACAGAAAACATGAAAAATCCCTGATAATTCGTCAGTTCTCTACAGAATCTCACCAAATTTCAGAAGAGTCCCTCAAAGTTCCACAAACATCCCACAAAATCTCCCCAGTATCCAACAAAATTCCAGGAAAAATCTCACAAAATTCCCTAAATCTTCTCAAAACACGACCAAATTCTAGAAAAATATCCCACCAAATCACCACAAATTCCCACAAAATACATGAAAAATCCCTCAAGATCCCTAAATCGCCTCAATATCCCACAAAATCCCACAAAAATCGCACAAAACCTCCACAAGTTTCCACAAAATCTAAGAAAAATCCCTGAAAATTCTTCAAGTCTCCTCAAAACCACACAAAGTCCTTGAAAAGGCCCACCAAATTCCAGTAAAATCCCACAGAATCTCCACAAATTCCCACAAAATCTAAAACAAATTCCTCAAAATTCTTCAAGTCTCCTCAGAATCCCACACAATTCCAGAAAAAACCCACAAAATTCCAGAGAAGTCCCACAAAACTCCCTAAATCATTTCAAAACCGTACCAATTCACAGGAATGTCCCACAAAATCTCCACCAATTCCCAGAACATCCCACAAAAATCTCACAAAAATCCCTAAATCTTCTGAAAACTCGACCAAATTCCAGAAACGCCCCATAAAATCAGCACAGTTTCCCACAAAATTCAAGAAAAAACACCACAAAATTCCCTAAATCTTTTCAAAATACCACAAAATTCTTGAAAAGCCCCACCAAATTCCCGAAACATCCCACAAAATGCCCTCAATACCCAACAAAATTCCAGGAAAAATCCCACAAAATTCCCTAAATCTTCTCAAAACATGGCCAAAATCCACAAAAATCCCACCACATCTCCACAAATTCCCACAGAATACATGAAAAATCCCTGATAATTCGTCAGTTCTCTACAGAATCTCACCAAATTCCAGAAGAGTCCCTCAAAGTTCCACAAACATCCCACGAAATCTCCCCAGTATCCAACAAAATTCCAGGAAAAATCTCACAAAATTCCCTAAATCTTCTCAAAACACGACCAAATTCTAGAAAAATATCCCACCAAATCACCACAAATTCCCACAAAATACATGAAAAATCCCTCAAGATCCCTAAATCGCCTCAATATCCCACAAAATCACACAAAAATCACACAAAACCTCCACAAGTTTCCACAAAATCTAAGAAAAATCCCTGAAAATTCTTCAAGTCTCCTCAAAACCACACAAAGTCCTTGAAAAGGCCCACCAAATTCCAGTAAAATCCCACAGAATCTCCACAAATTCCCACAAAATCTAAAACAAATTCCTCAAAATTCTTCAAGTCTCCTCAGAATCCCACACAATTCCAGAAAAAACCCACAAAATTCCAGAGAAGTCCCACAAAACTCCCTAAATCATTTCAAAACCCTACCAATTCACAGGAATGTCCCACAAAATCTCCACCAATTCCCAGAACATCCCACAAAAATCTCACAAAAATCCCTAAATCTTCGGAAAACTCGACCAAATTCCAGAAACGCCCCATAAAATCAGCACAGTTTCCCACAAAATTCAAGAAAAAACACCACAAAATTCCCTAAATCTTTTCAAAATACCACAAAATTCTTGAAAAGCCCCACCAAATTCCAGAAACATCCCACAAAATGTCCTCAATACCCAACAAAATCCCAGAAAAATCACACAAAATTCCCTAAATCTTCTCAAAACACGGCCAAAATCCACAAAAATCCCACCACATCTCCACAAATTCCCACAGAATACATGACAAATCCCTGATAATTCGTCAGTTCTCTACAGAATCTCACCAAATTCCAGAAGAGTCCCTCAAAGTTCCACAAACATCCCACAAAATCTCCCCAGTATCCAACAAAATTCCAGGAAAAATCTCACAAAATTCCCTAAATCTTCTCAAAACACGACCAAATTCTAGAAAAATATCCCACCAAATCACCACAAATTCCCACAAAATACATGAAAAATCCCTCAAGATCCCTAAATCGCCTCAATATCCCACAAAATCACACAAAAATCACACAAAACCTCCACAAGTTTCCACAAAATCTAAGAAAAATCCCTGAAAATTCTTCAAGTCTCCTCAAAACCACACAAAGTCCTTGAAAAGGCCCACCAAATTCCAGTAAAATCCCACAGAATCTCCACAAATTCCCACAAAATCTAAAACAAATTCCTCAAAGTTCTTCAAGTCTCCTCAGAATCCCACACAATTCCAGAAAAAACCCACAAAATTCCAGAGAAGTCCCACAAAACTCCCTAAATCATTTCAAAACCCTACCAATTCACAGGAATGTCCCACAAAATCTCCACCAATTCCCAGAACATCCCACAAAAATCTCACAAAAATCCCTAAATCTTCGGAAAACTCGACCAAATTCCAGAAACGCCCCATAAAATCAGCACAGTTTCCCACAAAATTCAAGAAAAAACACCACAAAATTCCCTAAATCTTTTCAAAATACCACAAAATTCTTGAAAAGCCCCACCAAATTCCAGAAACATCCCACAAAATGTCCTCAATACCCAACAAAATTCCGGGAAAAATCCCACAAAATTCCCTAAATCTTCTCAAAACATGGCCAAAATCCACAAAAATCCCACCACATCTCCACAAATTCCCACAGAATACATGAAAAATCCCTGATAATTCGTCAGTTCTCTACAGAATCTCACCAAATTCCAGAAGAGTCCCTCAAAGTTCCACAAACATCCCACAAAATCTCCCCAGTATCCAACAAAATTCCAGGAAAAATCTCACAAAATTCCCTAAATCTTCTCAAAACACGACCAAATTCTAGAAAAATATCCCACCAAATCACCACAAATTCCCACAAAATACATGAAAAATCCCTCAAGATCCCTAAATCGCCTCAATATCCCACAAAATCACACAAAAATCACACAAAACCTCCACAAGTTTCCACAAAATCTAAGAAAAATCCCTGAAAATTCTTCAAGTCTCCTCAAAACCACACAAAGTCCTTGAAAAGGCCCACCAAATTCCAGTAAAATCCCACAGAATCTCCACAAATTCCCACAAAATCTAAAACAAATTCCTCAAAATTCTTCAAGTCTCCTCAGAATCCCACACAATTCCAGAAAAAACCCACAAAATTCCAGAGAAGTCCCACAAAACTCCCTAAATCATTTCAAAACCCTACCAATTCACAGGAATGTCCCACAAAATCTCCACCAATTCCCAGAACATCCCACAAAAATCTCACAAAAATCCCTAAATCTTCTGAAAACTCGACCAAATTCCAGAAACGCCCCATAAAATCAGCACAGTTTCCCACAAAATTCAAGAAAAAACACCACAAAATTCCCTAAATCTTTTCAAAATACCACAAAATTCTTGAAAAGCCCCACCAAATTCCAGAAACATCCCACAAAATGTCCTCAATACCCAACAAAATCCCAGAAAAATCACACAAAATTCCCTAAATCTGCTCAAAACACGGCCAAAATCCACAAAAATCCCACCACATCTCCACAAATTCCCACAGAATACATGAAAAATCCCTGATAATTCGTCAGTTCTCTACAGAATCTCACCAAATTCCAGAAGAGTCCCTCAAAGTTCCACAAACATCCCACAAAATCTCCCCAGTATCCAACAAAATTCCAGGAAAAATCTCACAAAATTCCCTAAATCTTCTCAAAACACGACCAAATTCTAGAAAAATATCCCACCAAATCACCACAAATTCCCACAAAATACATGAAAAATCCCTCAAGATCCCTAAATCGCCTCAATATCCCACAAAATCCCACAAAAATCGCACAAAACCTCCACAAGTTTCCACAAAATCTAAGAAAAATCCCTGAAAATTCTTCAAGTCTCCTCAAAACCACACAAAGTCCTTGAAAAGGCCCACCAAATTCCAGTAAAATCCCACAGAATCTCCACAAATTCCCACAAAATCTAAAACAAATTCCTCAAAGTTCTTCAAGTCTCCTCAGAATCCCACACAATTCCAGAAAAAACCCACAAAATTCCAGAGAAGTCCCACAAAACTCCCTAAATCATTTCAAAACCCTACCAATTCACAGGAATGTCCCACAAAATCTCCACCAATTCCCAGAACATCCCACAAAAATCTCACAAAAATCCCTAAATCTTCTGAAAACTCGACCAAATTCCAGAAACGCCCGATAAAATCAGCACAGTTTCCCACAAAATTCAAGAAAAAACTCCACAAAATTCCCTAAATCTTTTCAAAATACCACAAAATTCTTGAAAAGCCCCACCAAATTCCAGAAACATCCCACAAAATGTCCTCAATACCCAACAAAATCCCAGAAAAATCACACAAAATTCCCTAAATCTGCTCAAAACACGGCCAAAATCCACAAAAATCCCACCAAATCTCCACAAATTCCCACAGAATACATGAAAAATCCCTGATAATTCGTCAGTTCTCTACAGAATCTCACCAAATTCCAGAAGAGTCCCTCAAAGTTCCACAAACATCCCACAAAATCTCCCCAGAATCCAACAAAATTCCAGGAAAAATCTCACAAAATTCCCTAAATCTTCTCAAAACACGGCCAAAATCCACAAAAATCCCACCACATCTCCACAAATTCCCACAGAATACATGAAAATACCCCTGATAATTCGTCAGTTCTCTACAGAATCTCACCAAATTCCAGAAGAGTCCCTCAAAGTTCCACAAACATCCCACAAAATCTCCCCAGTATCCAACAAAATTCCAGGAAAAATCTCACAAAATTCCCTAAATCTTCTCAAAACACGACCAAATTCTAGAAAAATATCCCACCAAATCACCACAAATTCCCACAAAATACATGAAAAATCCCTCAAGATCCCTAAATCGCCTCAATATCCCACAAAATCACACAAAAATCACACAAAACCTCCACAAGTTTCCACAAAATCTAAGAAAAATCCCTGAAAAGTCTTCAAGTCTCCTCAAAACCACACAAAGTCCTTGAAAAGGCCCACCAAATTCCAGTAAAATCCCACAGAATCTCCACAAATTCCCACAAAATCTAAAACAAATTCCTCAAAGTTCTTCAAGTCTCCTCAGAATCCCACACAATTCCAGAAAAAACCCACAAAATTCCAGAGAAGTCCCACAAAACTCCCTAAATCATTTCAAAACCGTACCAATTCACAGGAATGTCCCACAAAATCTCCACCAATTCCCAGAACATCCCACAAAAATCTCACAAAAATCCCTAAATCTTCTGAAAACTCGACCAAATTCCAGAAACGCCCCATAAAATCAGCACAGTTTCCCACAAAATTCAAGAAAAAACACCACAAAATTCCCTAAATCTTTTCAAAATACCACAAAATTCTTGAAAAGCCCCACCAAATTCCAGAAACATCCCACAAAATGTCCTCAATACCCAACAAAATTCCAGGAAAAATCCCACAAAATTCCCTAAATCTTCTCAAAACATGGCCAAAATCCACAAAAATCCCACCAAATCTCCACAAATTCCCACAGAATACATGAAAAATCCCTGATAATTCGTCAGTTCTCTACAGAATCTCACCAAATTCCAGAAGAGTCCCTCAAAGTTCCACAAACATCCCACAAAATCTCCCCAGTATCCAACAAAATTCCAGGAAAAATCTCACAAAATTCCCTAAATCTTCTCAAAACACGACCAAATTCTAGAAAAATATCCAACCAAATCTCCACAAATTCCCACAAAATACATGAAAAATCCCTCAAGATCCCTAAATCGCCTCAATATCCCACAAAATCCCACAAAAATCACACAAAACCTCCACAAGTTTCCACAAAATCTAAGAAAAATCCCTGAAAATTCTTCAAGTCTCCTCAAAACCACACAAAGTCCTTGAAAAGGCCCACCAAATTCCAGTAAAATCCCACAGAATCTCCACAAATTCCCACAAAATCTAAAACAAATTCCTCAAAATTCTTCAAGTCTCCTCAGAATCCCACACAATTCCAGAAAAAACCCACAAAATTCCAGAGAAGTCCCACAAAACTCCCTAAATCATTTCAAAACCCTACCAATTCACAGGAATGTCCCACAAAATCTCCACCAATTCCCAGAACATCCCACAAAAATCTCACAAAAATCCCTAAATCTTCTGAAAACTCGACCAAATTCCAGAAACGCCCCATAAAATCAGCACAGTTTCCCACAAAATTCAAGAAAAAACACCACAAAATTCCCTAAATCTTTTCAAAATACCACAAAATTCTTGAAAAGCCCCACCAAATTCCAGAAACATCCCACAAAATGTCCTCAATACCCAACAAAATCCCAGAAAAATCACACAAAATTCCCTAAATCTTCTCAAAACACGGCCAAAATCCACAAAAATCCCACCACATCTCCACAAATTCCCACAGAATACATGACAAATCCCTGATAATTCGTCAGTTCTCTACAGAATCTCACCAAATTCCAGAAGAGTCCCTCAAAGTTCCACAAACATCCCACAAAATCTCCCCAGTATCCAACAAAATTCCAGGAAAAATCTCACAAAATTCCCTAAATCTTCTCAAAACACGACCAAATTCTAGAAAAATATCCCACCAAATCACCACAAATTCCCACAAAATACATGAAAAATCCCTCAAGATCCCTAAATCGCCTCAATATCCCACAAAATCACACAAAAATCACACAAAACCTCCACAAGTTTCCACAAAATCTAAGAAAAATCCCTGAAAATTCTTCAAGTCTCCTCAAAACCACACAAAGTCCTTGAAAAGGCCCACCAAATTCCAGTAAAATCCCACAGAATCTCCACAAATTCCCACAAAATCTAAAACAAATTCCTCAAAATTCTTCAAGTCTCCTCAGAATCCCACACAATTCCAGAAAAAACCCACAAAATTCCAGAGAAGTCCCACAAAACTCCCTAAATCATTTCAAAACCGTACCAATTCACAGGAATGTCCCACAAAATCTCCACCAATTCCCAGAACATCCCACAAAAATCTCACAAAAATCCCTAAATCTTCTGAAAACTCGACCAAATTCCAGAAACGCCCCATAAAATCAGCACAGTTTCCCACAAAATTCAAGAAAAAACTCCACAAAATTCCCTAAATCTTTTCAAAATACCACAAAATTCTTGAAAAGCCCCACCAAATTCCAGAAACATCCCACAAAATGTCCTCAATACCCAACAAAATCCCAGAAAAATCACACAAAATTCCCTAAATCTGCTCAAAACACGGCCAAAATCCACAAAAATCCCACCAAATCTCCACAAATTCCCACAGAATACATGAAAAATCCCTGATAATTCGTCAGTTCTCTACAGAATCTCACCAAATTCCAGAAGAGTCCCTCAAAGTTCCACAAACATCCCACAAAATCTCCCCAGAATCCAACAAAATTCCAGGAAAAATCTCACAAAATTCCCTAAATCTTCTCAAAACACGGCCAAAATCCACAAAAATCCCACCACATCTCCACAAATTCCCACAGAATACATGAAAATACCCCTGATAATTCGTCAGTTCTCTACAGAATCTCACCAAATTCCAGAAGAGTCCCTCAAAGTTCCACAAACATCCCACAAAATCTCCCCAGTATCCAACAAAATTCCAGGAAAAATCTCACAAAATTCCCTAAATCTTCTCAAAACACGACCAAATTCTAGAAAAATATCCCACCAAATCACCACAAATTCCCACAAAATACATGAAAAATCCCTCAAGATCCCTAAATCGCCTCAATATCCCACAAAATCCCACAAAAATCGCACAAAACCTCCACAAGTTTCCACAAAATCTAAGAAAAATCCCTGAAAATTCTTCAAGTCTCCTCAAAACCACACAAAGTCCTTGAAAAGGCCCACCAAATTCCAGTAAAATCCCACAGAATCTCCACAAATTCCCACAAAATCTAAAACAAATTCCTCAAAGTTCTTCAAGTCTCCTCAGAATCCCACACAATTCCAGAAAAAACACACAAAATTCCAGAGAAGTCCCACAAAACTCCCTAAATCATTTCAAAACCCTACCAATTCACAGGAATGTCCCACAAAATCTCCACCAATTCCCAGAACATCCCACAAAAATCTCACAAAAATCCCTAAATCTTCTGAAAACTCGACCAAATTCCAGAAACGCCCCATAAAATCAGCACAGTTTCCCACAAAATTCAAGAAAAAACACCACAAAATTCCCTAAATCTTTTCAAAATACCACAAAATTCTTGAAAAGCCCCACCAAATTCCAGAAACATCCCACAAAATGTCCTCAATACCCAACAAAATTCCAGGAAAAATCCCACAAAATTCCCTAAATCTTCTCAAAACATGGCCAAAATCCACAAAAATCCCACCAAATCTCCACAAATTCCCACAGAATACATGAAAAATCCCTGATAATTCGTCAGTTCTCTACAGAATCTCACCAAATTCCAGAAGAGTCCCTCAAAGTTCCACAAACATCCCACAAAATCTCCCCAGTATCCAACAAAATTCCAGGAAAAATCTCACAAAATTCCCTAAATCTTCTCAAAACACGACCAAATTCTAGAAAAATATCCAACCAAATCTCCACAAATTCCCACAAAATACATGAAAAATCCCTCAAGATCCCTAAATCGCCTCAATATCCCACAAAATCCCACAAAAATCACACAAAACCTCCACAAGTTTCCACAAAATCTAAGAAAAATCCCTGAAAATTCTTCAAGTCTCCTCAAAACCACACAAAGTCCTTGAAAAGGCCCACCAAATTCCAGTAAAATCCCACAGAATCTCCACAAATTCCCACAAAATCTAAAACAAATTCCTCAAAATTCTTCAAGTCTCCTCAGAATCCCACACAATTCCAGAAAAAACCCACAAAATTCCAGAGAAGTCCCACAAAACTCCCTAAATCATTTCAAAACCCTACCAATTCACAGGAATGTCCCACAAAATCTCCACCAATTCCCAGAACATCCCACAAAAATCTCACAAAAATCCCTAAATCTTCGGAAAACTCGACCAAATTCCAGAAACGCCCCATAAAATCAGCACAGTTTCCCACAAAATTCAAGAAAAAACACCACAAAATTCCCTAAATCTTTTCAAAATACCACAAAATTCTTGAAAAGCCCCACCAAATTCCAGAAACATCCCACAAAATGTCCTCAATACCCAACAAAATCCCAGAAAAATCACACAAAATTCCCTAAATCTTCTCAAAACACGGCCAAAATCCACAAAAATCCCACCACATCTCCACAAATTCCCACAGAATACATGACAAATCCCTGATAATTCGTCAGTTCTCTACAGAATCTCACCAAATTCCAGAAGAGTCCCTCAAAGTTCCACAAACATCCCACAAAATCTCCCCAGTATCCAACAAAATTCCAGGAAAAATCTCACAAAATTCCCTAAATCTTCTCAAAACACGACCAAATTCTAGAAAAATATCCCACCAAATCACCACAAATTCCCACAAAATACATGAAAAATCCCTCAAGATCCCTAAATCGCCTCAATATCCCACAAAATCACACAAAAATCACACAAAACCTCCACAAGTTTCCACAAAATCTAAGAAAAATCCCTGAAAATTCTTCAAGTCTCCTCAAAACCACACAAAGTCCTTGAAAAGGCCCACCAAATTCCAGTAAAATCCCACAGAATCTCCACAAATTCCCACAAAATCTAAAACAAATTCCTCAAAGTTCTTCAAGTCTCCTCAGAATCCCACACAATTCCAGAAAAAACCCACAAAATTCCAGAGAAGTCCCACAAAACTCCCTAAATCATTTCAAAACCCTACCAATTCACAGGAATGTCCCACAAAATCTCCACCAATTCCCAGAACATCCCACAAAAATCTCACAAAAATCCCTAAATCTTCGGAAAACTCGACCAAATTCCAGAAACGCCCCATAAAATCAGCACAGTTTCCCACAAAATTCAAGAAAAAACACCACAAAATTCCCTAAATCTTTTCAAAATACCACAAAATTCTTGAAAAGCCCCACCAAATTCCAGAAACATCCCACAAAATGTCCTCAATACCCAACAAAATTCCGGGAAAAATCCCACAAAATTCCCTAAATCTTCTCAAAACATGGCCAAAATCCACAAAAATCCCACCACATCTCCACAAATTCCCACAGAATACATGAAAAATCCCTGATAATTCGTCAGTTCTCTACAGAATCTCACCAAATTCCAGAAGAGTCCCTCAAAGTTCCACAAACATCCCACAAAATCTCCCCAGTATCCAACAAAATTCCAGGAAAAATCTCACAAAATTCCCTAAATCTTCTCAAAACACGACCAAATTCTAGAAAAATATCCCACCAAATCACCACAAATTCCCACAAAATACATGAAAAATCCCTCAAGATCCCTAAATCGCCTCAATATCCCACAAAATCACACAAAAATCACACAAAACCTCCACAAGTTTCCACAAAATCTAAGAAAAATCCCTGAAAATTCTTCAAGTCTCCTCAAAACCACACAAAGTCCTTGAAAAGGCCCACCAAATTCCAGTAAAATCCCACAGAATCTCCACAAATTCCCACAAAATCTAAAACAAATTCCTCAAAATTCTTCAAGTCTCCTCAGAATCCCACACAATTCCAGAAAAAACCCACAAAATTCCAGAGAAGTCCCACAAAACTCCCTAAATCATTTCAAAACCGTACCAATTCACAGGAATGTCCCACAAAATCTCCACCAATTCCCAGAACATCCCACAAAAATCTCACAAAAATCCCTAAATCTTCTGAAAACTCGACCAAATTCCAGAAACGCCCCATAAAATCAGCACAGTTTCCCACAAAATTCAAGAAAAAACACCACAAAATTCCCTAAATCTTTTCAAAATACCACAAAATTCTTGAAAAGCCCCACCAAATTCCAGAAACATCCCACAAAATGTCCTCAATACCCAACAAAATCCCAGAAAAATCACACAAAATTCCCTAAATCTGCTCAAAACACGGCCAAAATCCACAAAAATCCCACCACATCTCCACAAATTCCCACAGAATACATGAAAAATCCCTGATAATTCGTCAGTTCTCTACAGAATCTCACCAAATTCCAGAAGAGTCCCTCAAAGTTCCACAAACATCCCACAAAATCTCCCCAGTATCCAACAAAATTCCAGGAAAAATCTCACAAAATTCCCTAAATCTTCTCAAAACACGACCAAATTCTAGAAAAATATCCCACCAAATCACCACAAATTCCCACAAAATACATGAAAAATCCCTCAAGATCCCTAAATCGCCTCAATATCCCACAAAATCCCACAAAAATCGCACAAAACCTCCACAAGTTTCCACAAAATCTAAGAAAAATCCCTGAAAATTCTTCAAGTCTCCTCAAAACCACACAAAGTCCTTGAAAAGGCCCACCAAATTCCAGTAAAATCCCACAGAATCTCCACAAATTCCCACAAAATCTAAAACAAATTCCTCAAAATTCTTCAAGTCTCCTCAGAATCCCACACAATTCCAGAAAAAACACACAAAATTCCAGAGAAGTCCCACAAAACTCCCTAAATCATTTCAAAACCCTACCAATTCACAGGAATGTCCCACAAAATCTCCACCAATTCCCAGAACATCCCACAAAAATCTCACAAAAATCCCTAAATCTTCTGAAAACTCGACCAAATTCCAGAAACGCCCGATAAAATCAGCACAGTTTCCCACAAAATTCAAGAAAAAACTCCACAAAATTCCCTAAATCTTTTCAAAATACCACAAAATTCTTGAAAAGCCCCACCAAATTCCAGAAACATCCCACAAAATGTCCTCAATACCCAACAAAATCCCAGAAAAATCACACAAAATTCCCTAAATCTGCTCAAAACACGGCCAAAATCCACAAAAATCCCACCAAATCTCCACAAATTCCCACAGAATACATGAAAAATCCCTGATAATTCGTCAGTTCTCTACAGAATCTCACCAAATTCCAGAAGAGTCCCTCAAAGTTCCACAAACATCCCACAAAATCTCCCCAGAATCCAACAAAATTCCAGGAAAAATCTCACAAAATTCCCTAAATCTTCTCAAAACACGGCCAAAATCCACAAAAATCCCACCACATCTCCACAAATTCCCACAGAATACATGAAAATACCCCTGATAATTCGTCAGTTCTCTACAGAATCTCACCAAATTCCAGAAGAGTCCCTCAAAGTTCCACAAACATCCCACAAAATCTCCCCAGTATCCAACAAAATTCCAGGAAAAATCTCACAAAATTCCCTAAATCTTCTCAAAACACGACCAAATTCTAGAAAAATATCCCACCAAATCACCACAAATTCCCACAAAATACATGAAAAATCCCTCAAGATCCCTAAATCGCCTCAATATCCCACAAAATCACACAAAAATCACACAAAACCTCCACAAGTTTCCACAAAATCTAAGAAAAATCCCTGAAAATTCTTCAAGTCTCCTCAAAACCACACAAAGTCCTTGAAAAGGCCCACCAAATTCCAGTAAAATCCCACAGAATCTCCACAAATTCCCACAAAATCTAAAACAAATTCCTCAAAATTCTTCAAGTCTCCTCAGAATCCCACACAATTCCAGAAAAAACCCACAAAATTCCAGAGAAGTCCCACAAAACTCCCTAAATCATTTCAAAACCCTACCAATTCACAGGAATGTCCCACAAAATCTCCACCAATTCCCAGAACATCCCACAAAAATCTCACAAAAATCCCTAAATCTTCGGAAAACTCAACCAAATTCCAGAAACGCCCCATAAAATCAGCACAGTTTCCCACAAAATTCAAGAAAAAACACCACAAAATTCCCTAAATCTTTTCAAAATACCACAAAATTCTTGAAAAGCCACACCAAATTCCAGAAACATCCCACAAAATGTCCTCAATACCCAACAAAATTCCAGGAAAAATCACACAAAATTCCCTAAATCTTCTCAAAACATGGCCAAAATCCACAAAAATCCCACCAAATCTCCACAAATTCCCACAGAATACATGAAAAATCCCTGATAATTCGTCAGTTCTCTACAGAATCTCACCAAATTCCAGAAGAGTCCCTCAAAGTTCCACAAACATCCCACAAAATCTCCCCAGTATCCAACAAAATTCCAGGAAAAATCTCACAAAATTCCCTAAATCTTCTCAAAACACGACCAAATTCTAGAAAAATATCCAACCAAATCTCCACAAATTCCCACAAAATACATGAAAAATCCCTCAAGATCCCTAAATCGCCTCAATATCCCACAAAATCCCACAAAAATCACACAAAACCTCCACAAGTTTCCACAAAATCTAAGAAAAATCCCTGAAAATTCTTCAAGTCTCCTCAAAACCACACAAAGTCCTTGAAAAGGCCCACCAAATTCCAGTAAAATCCCACAGAATCTCCACAAATTCCCACAAAATCTAAAACAAATTCCTCAAAATTCTTCAAGTCTCCTCAGAATCCCACACAATTCCAGAAAAAACCCACAAAATTCCAGAGAAGTCCCACAAAACTCCCTAAATCATTTCAAAACCCTACCAATTCACAGGAATGTCCCACAAAATCTCCACCAATTCCCAGAACATCCCACAAAAATCTCACAAAAATCCCTAAATCTTCGGAAAACTCGACCAAATTCCAGAAACGCCCCATAAAATCAGCACAGTTTCCCACAAAATTCAAGAAAAAACACCACAAAATTCCCTAAATCTTTTCAAAATACCACAAAATTCTTGAAAAGCCCCACCAAATTCCAGAAACATCCCACAAAATGTCCTCAATACCCAACAAAATTCCGGGAAAAATCCCACAAAATTCCCTAAATCTTCTCAAAACATGGCCAAAATCCACAAAAATCCCACCACATCTCCACAAATTCCCACAGAATACATGAAAAATCCCTGATAATTCGTCAGTTCTCTACAGAATCTCACCAAATTCCAGAAGAGTCCCTCAAAGTTCCACAAACATCCCACAAAATCTCCCCAGTATCCAACAAAATTCCAGGAAAAATCTCACAAAATTCCCTAAATCTTCTCAAAACACGACCAAATTCTAGAAAAATATCCCACCAAATCACCACAAATTCCCACAAAATACATGAAAAATCCCTCAAGATCCCTAAATCGCCTCAATATCCCACAAAATCACACAAAAATCACACAAAACCTCCACAAGTTTCCACAAAATCTAAGAAAAATCCCTGAAAATTCTTCAAGTCTCCTCAAAACCACACAAAGTCCTTGAAAAGGCCCACCAAATTCCAGTAAAATCCCACAGAATCTCCACAAATTCCCACAAAATCTAAAACAAATTCCTCAAAATTCTTCAAGTCTCCTCAGAATCCCACACAATTCCAGAAAAAACCCACAAAATTCCAGAGAAGTCCCACAAAACTCCCTAAATCATTTCAAAACCCTACCAATTCACAGGAATGTCCCACAAAATCTCCACCAATTCCCAGAACATCCCACAAAAATCTCACAAAAATCCCTAAATCTTCTGAAAACTCGACCAAATTCCAGAAACGCCCCATAAAATCAGCACAGTTTCCCACAAAATTCAAGAAAAAACACCACAAAATTCCCTAAATCTTTTCAAAATACCACAAAATTCTTGAAAAGCCCCACCAAATTCCAGAAACATCCCACAAAATGTCCTCAATACCCAACAAAATCCCAGAAAAATCACACAAAATTCCCTAAATCTGCTCAAAACACGGCCAAAATCCACAAAAATCCCACCACATCTCCACAAATTCCCACAGAATACATGAAAAATCCCTGATAATTCGTCAGTTCTCTACAGAATCTCACCAAATTCCAGAAGAGTCCCTCAAAGTTCCACAAACATCCCACAAAATCTCCCCAGTATCCAACAAAATTCCAGGAAAAATCTCACAAAATTCCCTAAATCTTCTCAAAACACGACCAAATTCTAGAAAAATATCCCACCAAATCACCACAAATTCCCACAAAATACATGAAAAATCCCTCAAGATCCCTAAATCGCCTCAATATCCCACAAAATCCCACAAAAATCGCACAAAACCTCCACAAGTTTCCACAAAATCTAAGAAAAATCCCTGAAAATTCTTCAAGTCTCCTCAAAACCACACAAAGTCCTTGAAAAGGCCCACCAAATTCCAGTAAAATCCCACAGAATCTCCACAAATTCCCACAAAATCTAAAACAAATTCCTCAAAATTCTTCAAGTCTCCTCAGAATCCCACACAATTCCAGAAAAAACACACAAAATTCCAGAGAAGTCCCACAAAACTCCCTAAATCATTTCAAAACCCTACCAATTCACAGGAATGTCCCACAAAATCTCCACCAATTCCCAGAACATCCCACAAAAATCTCACAAAAATCCCTAAATCTTCGGAAAACTCGACCAAATTCCAGAAACGCCCGATAAAATCAGCACAGTTTCCCACAAAATTCAAGAAAAAACTCCACAAAATTCCCTAAATCTTTTCAAAATACCACAAAATTCTTGAAAAGCCCCACCAAATTCCAGAAACATCCCACAAAATGTCCTCAATACCCAACAAAATCCCAGAAAAATCACACAAAATTCCCTAAATCTGCTCAAAACACGGCCAAAATCCACAAAAATCCCACCAAATCTCCACAAATTCCCACAGAATACATGAAAAATCCCTGATAATTCGTCAGTTCTCTACAGAATCGCACCAAATTCCAGAAGAGTCCCTCAAAGTTCCACAAACATCCCACAAAATCTCCCCAGAATCCAACAAAATTCCAGGAAAAATCTCACAAAATTCCCTAAATCTTCTCAAAACACGGCCAAAATCCACAAAAATCCCACCACATCTCCACAAATTCCCACAGAATACATGAAAATACCCCTGATAATTCGTCAGTTCTCTACAGAATCTCACCAAATTCCAGAAGAGTCCCTCAAAGTTCCACAAACATCCCACAAAATCTCCCCAGTATCCAACAAAATTCCAGGAAAAATCTCACAAAATTCCCTAAATCTTCTCAAAACACGACCAAATTCTAGAAAAATATCCCACCAAATCACCACAAATTCCCACAAAATACATGAAAAATCCCTCAAGATCCCTAAATCGCCTCAATATCCCACAAAATCACACAAAAATCACACAAAACCTCCACAAGTTTCCACAAAATCTAAGAAAAATCCCTGAAAAGTCTTCAAGTCTCCTCAAAACCACACAAAGTCCTTGAAAAGGCCCACCAAATTCCAGTAAAATCCCACAGAATCTCCACAAATTCCCACAAAATCTAAAACAAATTCCTCAAAGTTCTTCAAGTCTCCTCAGAATCCCACACAATTCCAGAAAAAACCCACAAAATTCCAGAGAAGTCCCACAAAACTCCCTAAATCATTTCAAAACCGTACCAATTCACAGGAATGTCCCACAAAATCTCCACCAATTCCCAGAACATCCCACAAAA